>NW_006289087.1:2881434-2884533 GCF_000327345.1 Myotis davidii
TGGTGAGTATTTTTTCTTTTTCCTGCCTAAACCAGTGATGGTGAACCTTTTGAGCTCGGCGTGTCAGCATTTTGAAAAACCCTAATTTAACTCTGGTGCCGTGTCATATAGAAATTTTTTGATATTTGCAACCATAGTAAAACAAAGACTTATATTATTTGATATTTTTTATATATTTAAATGCCATTTAACAAAGAAAAATCAACCAAAAAATGAGTTCGCGTGTCACCTCTGACGCGCGTGTCATAGGTTCACCATCACTGGTCTAGGACGTGACGGAATGAAGATGTCAATTTTGCGTGTGACTTTGTTGTAGGCGGTGATGTGAGATCGCTACTATTTTCCCAAAGGCCTCTTCCCCCGCCTGCATTTTGCAAAATGGAGAATCATTTTCTGTGCTTGTGCCTTGGAAATGCAGCATAGTCAGTAACAACTCAGTCCTAACCTACAACGTTTCTTATTTGGATTCCGAAGCAGCAGAGCTTGCCACTCCTTTCCTGATTTTGGTGGAAATGTGTGAAGATGAGGTTTTTTTAAAAAATATATTTTTATTGGTTTCAGCGCCGTGTCACATAATAGACATTTTTTGATCTTTGCAGCCATAGTAAAACAAAGATTTATATATTTGATATTTATTTTATATATTTAAATGCCATTTAACAAAGAAAAATCAACCAAAAAATGAGTTCGCGTGTCACCTCTGACGCGCGTGTCATAGGTTCACCATCACTGGTCTAGGACGTGACGGAATGAAGATGTCAATTTTGCGTGTGACTTTGTTGTAGGCGGTGATGTGAGATCGCTACTATTTTCCCAAAGCTGGAGGACCGATGACTTCTTAGAAACCCTCCCACCTGGTCAGGGCGGGTCACTGCTCTGTGGACAGAGTGTGAAGGGCCCCAAGCAGCTGTGGGTACGTGGTGGCCGCCTCCCAGCCACTGGGAGGTGGGAGGGGGTGGTGCGTGCTCAGGTCTAGTCTTAGGCAGGAATAGTGAGCCCTATTTTAAAAAATATATTTTTATTGGTTTCAGAGAGGAAGGGAGAGGGAGGTAGATAGAAACATCAATGATGGGAGAGAATCATGGATCAGCTGCCTCCTGCACGCCCCCTACTGGGGATCAAGCCCACAACCTGGGCATGTGCCCTTGACCGGAATCGAACGCGGGACCCTGCAGTCTGCAGGCCGACGCTCTGTCCACTGAGCCAAACCGGCTAGGCCTGAAGATGAGTCTTTTTAACCTCAATGGGAAAACTCTATTTTCTACTGTCTTCACATTCTTTGTGGTTGAGACCACGAGCTTAATTTTCTGCTGATGACTCAGTGGCTGGCTCTGGCTCCCCCTGATGACCCGTTAAGTGGTGAGGTGTCGTGTCATTCCCTCCTTCTCTCTCTGTAGGGTGAGAAGCAGCAATTTGTCCCTGATCCTTGGGCCTGGCACCATGCTGACTTTTACACAAAGCTAGATGGCAAGCAATACAGTCAGCTGCCAAATTGACTGGTGGTTCTGCTCACAGCAGGCTTGGGACATGCGCACTGGTATTCTGCTCTAGTCCAGAAAGCACCGAGGCGAAGGGGTATTTTTCTCCCTGTTCTACCAGCTTCATCCGTCCCTGAGTAGAAGTCATTGACTGTGGCCAGATCTTCTTACTAGTTGGTGTGGGGTCAGAGGAAAGAGATGGAGGCTAATTATCGAGTCCTATCAATATTCGACTCCCAATGCAAGAGATTACAAAGAAGTCCCATTTCTCTGCACCAGAACAAGGGTTAGGGACGTAGAGTAAATATGGATTCTTTGTAGCCACGGGAAAAATGTTAGCAAATTCAAGAGTTATGGTTGTTTTTTTTTATATTAAACATATTTTTATTGATTTCAGAAAGGAAGGAAGAGGGAGAGAGAGAGAGAGAAAAAAAAAACATCCATGATGATAGAGAATCATTGATCAGCTGTCTCCTGCACGCCCCCTACTGGGGATCGAGCCTGCAACCCGGCACGTGCCCTTGACCGGAATAGAACCTGGGACCTTCAGTCCGCAGGCCGATTCTCTGTCCACTGAGCCACACCGGCTAGGGTAGGATGCGCCTTTAACTTTAGGACGAATCCCCAACGGGCAATTAGACTTGCAGCTCCCGGTGGGAGCATAGAGTTGCAGTGGTAACAGCCATTTATTCGCTCGCTGATGGCTGCTAATGAGGATGGCCACCGGCAGCCCAAGGGTTAGTTAGCTCTGGAGGTCATGGCCAGGGTCAGATCGCTGCCTCCTGCCGTCCCCCGTCCTTGCTACATGCAAGTGCACTGCTTGCTTCCTCCCTGTCCTCTCTCATTTAACATCTTCATTCAGATCTGCCTGCCGGAGCCGAAGGAGCGATCGTGGCTGCCCCAATGTGGTCCCCAGCTCCCAGGGCAACTTTGAGATAAACCTCATCCCGTCGCCCATTTCCTGTCTCATCTGTCCCTCCGTGGTGTGACCAGCGCCCCCCAGAGGAAGATGCCGTGTGTGCGGATGTGTTCGTGTGTGGGGAGGGCATTGGCCACCCCTCGGGCATCGCCCACAGAGCCTGCTGTCAGGCAGAATTTGGTGGGTTCATTGTCCAGGCTCTCAGGCATCTTGGGGCAAAGTTCCCGATTTTGTTGGGAGCCGCGCTTATCAGCTCTTTAATGAGCATGTGAGTCGCCCGGGATCTTGTTAGCACTGAGGCTCGGTAGGAGGGTTTGCACGTCTGACAGGGTCCTGGGGTGCTGACGCCACGCTTCGGGGCAGCAAAGACCCGGACGACAGCAAGACGCACAGAGTCTTCCCCGGCGAACAGTCCGTTCGATAATGACTCACTGGGAACCTGTTGCAGAACGCGGGGCCGGGCTTCATCGGGGAGACGGATGCGCGTGTTTTGCGTTTGAACCGGTTAACTGCCGTGATATTTTGAATTTAATTTAAAAAAATCCACTGCTTATGTCTATAGATGCTATGGCATTCAAATGCGTATACTAAAAATTAAAGAAGTTAAAAAAAAAAAAAAACACCCAAGCTGAACTTAATACCAGGAGTAAAATGTACTTAAAGTTAAAAACTCTCAAATAAGAATATTCTAAATATATCACA
>NW_006289087.1:2884569-2899900 GCF_000327345.1 Myotis davidii
ATATTTTGAATTTAATTTAAAAAAGTCCACCGCTGGCGTCTATAGACGCTGATGGCATGCAAATGGTTAAAGACCCCCTGCAGCTCTGCACCAAAAGATGGCGAGTTTGTGGCATTACAGCCTGCAGGCATGTCCCTTCCAGATGCGGACAAAGCTTGGATTCCATGAATCTTGGGAGTACCTCAGTCATCAGTGTGAGCTACCTTTGTCCGGCCATCGTCAGCTTTTCTTCATAAGCAGTAGTTTTTATTTTTTTAAAATATTTTTTAATTGATTTCAGAGAGGAAGGGAGAGGGAGAGAGAGAGATAGAAACATCCATGATGAGAGAGAATCATGGATCGGCTGCCTCCTGCATGCCCCCTACTGGGGATGGAGCCCACAACCTGGCATGTGCCCTGACTGGGAATTGAATGGTGACCTCCTGGTTCATAGGTCCACGCTCAACCACTGAGCCGCACCGGCCAGGCAGTAGTTTTTATCTTCACACATAAGAAGAAAAAAAGGCATTTCTGGTCCCGTGCCAGAATAGAGCTTGTAGTGTCCTTTCTCTGCTGTGGATGAATCATGTTGGTGAAGGGAACTAGGTGAAGTCTGGTTGTGTTTCCACAGGGGAGGCTGAGGTGTGTGTGCGCATGTGTGTGCACGCGCACATGCGTAGGCTGCGAACTCAGTTTAGGTTTGCAATAAAGTTCCCTTCTATGAACTATAGATTCCTTTTAAAGTCTGTATTATTTTATCTTACTTTATTTTATTGTTGGCAGTATTACAGATATCCCTCACTCCCCCCCTGCCCTTTACCCCATCCTCCTAGCTCTTGGCCCACTCTAGGCCTTTAGCATACTATTGTCCGTGTCCATGGACATACATATACGTATGTTCTTTGGTTAATTTCTTCCTATCTGCTCCCTCACCCCCATTTCCCTCTGAGATACGTCAGCCTATTCCGTGCCTCTATGCCCCTGGACCTGTTTTTTTTTTTTTATATATATTGATTTTTTACAGAGAGGAAGGGAGAGGGATAGAGAGTCAGAAACATCAATGAGAGAGAAACATTGATCAGCTGCCTCCTGCACACCTCCCACTGGGGATGTGCCCGCAACCAAGGTACATGCCCTTGACCGGAATCGAACCTGGGCCCCTTCAGTCCACAGGCCAATGCTCTATCCACTGAGCCAAACTGGCCAGGGCAACCTGGACCTGTTTTGTTCATCAGTTTATTATGTTCGTTAGATTCCACTTACGGCCGTGGGCACACCTGGCCTGCCTTTACGGTGAAACATCATCATCACCTTGGGTTCAGCTAGTTGCAGGTATAGGCGCCTTGCAATTTCATGAGCTCCAGGCATTTAAAAAAAATCATTACGGGGAAAAGAAAAGAAAGCACCGCAGTACCTTTTATCGTTTTGCAGATCAGCCTGCAGCGGGGTTGATCAAAAAATTCCAGCGACGCAGACATCTGGGCGAAAGAGCAGCAGGTCAGGCTATCATTCCTTTTCATGTGAAAATATTTACATTCTCCGAGGCCGCGGCTCCTCGCTTAGTGTCTGATGTAGAGGCAGAGGAATGTCTCACTACGTTGGGCGATGAGCGTGGGGGATGAGCCGCAAGTGTGACTCCATCTGCAGAGCAGCGTGCGTTTCGACTTTGTTGACAGGACTTCCTGGAGGGGAATTGGAAAAAGATGCTCCGTGCCTCACGAAAGAGTCTCTTGCGTTTTCCTTTCTCTAGGAAAAGAACCGCTTAGAATTCTTTCCAGTTCTAACAGGAACAATTCTGACGCTAAAACTTCAGGTCTGTTTAGTCCAATTCTATGGGGACGGGAGAATTGTTTCCCTGGAAACCTACTCTACGAAGGGGAGCAAGATCTGGTCCAGTCCAGGGAGCATTCGCGTTGTAGGAATCCGGCCCCCCATTGACTTACACGTTCATGATTAGCTTTAGGAAGGCAGGTTTGGGGAAAGAAAGAAGTCTGGCCTATATTTGTGCTGGCCCAGAACGGGGTGGAGTCAGGGAAACAGGAGGACAGAGCCATTACTGAGGTCATGGTCAGGGACAAGGAGAGGAGAGACGGTGATTGTGGGCTGACGAGCACAAAATGGTAAATTGACAGTCAGCAGACCGACCCAACCTGCTGTCGCTCACACTTTAAGGGGAACTTCAGGAAACAGCTCTCGGAACCCATTGCTGGCTCTGATAGTTTTTATTGTAATACTAGAGGCGCGGTGCACAGAATTTGTGCACCCCAGGGGCCCCTGAGCCCGGCCTGCGCCCTCTCACAGTCCGGGAGCCCTCGGGTGATGTCCTACTGGCGGGAGCAGGCCTAAGCTGGCAGTTGGACATCCTTGGTGCTGCCATGGGGGCGGGAGAGGCTCCCGCAACCACCACTGCACTCGCCAGCCATGAGCCCAGCTTTTTCCCCCCGCACTGACCACCAGGGGACAGCTCCTGCATTGAGCATCTTTTCCCCTGGTGGTCCGTGCGTGTCATAGCGACCAGTTGTTCCACTGTCCAGTCTATTTGCATATTAGCCTTTTATTTTATAGGTTTACAAAAAGGGGAGGAACAGAAAGGTAGCTACAGCCAGCCGGTGTGACTCACTGGTTGAGCATTGACCGATGAACCAGGCGGTCATGGTTCCAGTCCCAATTCCACCTTCACTCTGTGAGTGACGGGTAATGACCCCTGGCTGTATCACAGCTGTGGGAAAGGTGATGCCTTCTGTGTGGCTCTCTGCACAGGGAAGATATATGTTGCCCTGTTTTCTCTCATCTTGACATGCCCTGTCCCAGGGGATTTGTAGAACCATATAAGGGGTTCAGGACAGCATTAGCTCAAAGCCTAATAAAGAGATTTCTCTCGCAGATGTGGGTGATTAGGAATGACTCCCTCACTGCGAAGTGTAGGATTAAAAGTGTTGCTGTCTTATTAGAAGTGATGAGGCATGGGCAAGAGTATTTGCCTGGCAACGAGTCTACGGACAGTTTCTGGTAACGCTTCTCTCTGATTAAAATGCTCAATTGAGTCTAGAGCTCGAGTGCTAAAAACCCAGATTCATTTTTGATACGAGAGAAAAATGCTCTCTAGAGAGGAGCACACGTGGAAGAAGGAGGGGATCCATGGCTAGTAAACAGCAGGTCAGCTGCAGAGGGTGGGTAGTGAAGAGTGGCGGGTGGGGTATGACATCTCCCTGGGTCAGCCATTGTGGGAGGACCCTTCTCTATCTCAGCTTTTACATCTGTAATGTGGGGATAAAGGGAGTAATAACATCTCCCTCAGAGGGCTGTTGAGGCATGAGAAGGTCAGTGATGTTGTGGGAGCTTAGTAAGCCTTCCATTTTTTAAAAAAAATCTCTTCTTTCTAAAAATATTTTTATTGATTTCAGAGAGGAAGGGAGAGGGAGACAGATAGAAACATCAATGATGAGACAGAATCATTGATCGGTTGCCTCCTGCACCCCCCCGACTGCGGATCGAGCCTGCAACTCGGGCATGTGCCCCGACTGGGAATTGAACCGTGATCTCTTGGTTCCTGGGTCCACGCTCAACCACTGAGCCCCACCGGCCGGGCTTAAATCTCTTCTTGATCAGGTTACTTCCTCGCAAATCCTGACTATGTTATTAGAATATTCGTGGAATTTTATTAGAAAAAATTTAAGTATTACGATGCTGTATATCGTGTCATAGCTTGAAGAAAGTGAGTTGAACGTTGCCCGATGTTATCATTTTTGTCTCATTGTGTGAGTTGCCCTTAGAGAGCCTGACTCTGGGCCCCGGGGTCTACTCTGAAGGACCTCAGTGATGCTGTTGTCTTTTCCACTGGCTTCGCTGGGGAGAACATGGGCTGTCTGGTCAACCCCTGAGAAATCACCTCATGCTCTTGTTGGGAAGGGTGGAGTGAGGTGGGGAGAAGCCAGCCCTGAGCAGGACAAGGTACCATGGGTGGAGAACAGTGAGTGTTGTCATTGCCACTCAGTGTTGGGGGCGGGTACCTGGGCACCTTTCGAGGATCCAGGAAGACGCACGGAAGTGTCAGGCTCCTGGGGGGAGGTCAGGCCGGCACATCTTGGAATTTCTTTTATTCCTTAAAAATGTTGCGTGCACAACAGGGAGGGTAACATCCACTACGGAAACTTTGGCTAACCGTGGGAGGGCCCCCCTTCTTTTTCAGTGCTGATTTTCTTTTCATGGTTAATTATTTATTCAGACATCTGGCCTCAGAGATTTTATATGGGCTCCCAGAGCCATAAAAGCTCAAGGTCACCAGGGGAAGTGCTTTCAGATGCGCAGTGATCCTCCTCCAAGCTAATGTTGTAAAATGTTAGTTTCAGGAATAGTGATGCTCACAGGAGGGATGGTGACTTCACTTTCACTCCCAAATGAAATGTTGACCTCGGTGCTGATGAAGGATGGAGGGCACTACGGTCAGGGTCACCAGGGCCATAGCTGAGCTGTCGGCACCCTGATTGTCAAGCCCTTCATTGTGGGGTGACCTATACACAATAGTGATGATGATGGGGTGTGTAGGGGAAGGGCGGGAGCTCCAAGGAGGATAGGCTACTTCCAGTGAATCCCTGCCTCCACTGGAAACAAAAATTACTCAGGGCAGCCCTAACTCATTTGGCTCAGTGGATAGAGCATCGGCCTGCAGACTGAAGGGTCCCAGGTTCGGTTCCGGTCAAGGGCAATGTACTTTGGTTGTGGGCACATCCCCAGTAGGGGGTGTGCAGAAGGCAGCTGATTGATGTTTCTAACTTTCTATCCCTCTCCCTTCTTCTCTATTAAAAAAAAATCAATAAAATATATTTTGAAAAGCCCCAAAAAGCTACCCAGGATTAAGCTCTGATTTTTCTTGTACCTCGATTGAAAGCTATGACATGTTGGTCCAAAAGTAGCTTTGCTTTCACGGCCATTGATAACAATAGTTTTAAAATGCTGCACCTCCCACATTCCATTGCTCACTATTGGGCTCTGGTCACCCAAAGAGGTGAAGGGTTCATAGCTAACATTCCGGCCACTTCCAATTTATTTTAGATCATCTCACCTTTTTAAGTTTAAATATTTCTTTTTAAAAAAATACATTTTTATTGATTTCAGAGAGGAAGGGAGAGAGATAGAGAAGCATCAATGATGAGAGAGAATCATGGCTCGGCTGCCTTCTGCACGTCCCACACTGGGGATCGAGCCCGCAACCCAGGCATGTGCCCTGACCAGGAATTTAGCTGTGATCTCCTGGTTCATAGGTCTACACTTGACCACTGAGAATAGTTTTAAAATGCTGCACCTCCCACATTCCATTGCCCACTATTGGGCTCTGGTCACCCGAAGAGGTGAAGGGTTCATAGCTGACATTCCGGCCACCTCCAATTTATTTTAGATCATCTCGCCTTTTTAAGTTTAAATATTTCTTTTTTTAAAAATATATTTTTATTGATTTCAGAGAGGAAGGGAGAGAGATAGAGAAGCATCAATGATGAGAGAGAATCATGGCTCGGCTGCCTTCTGCACGTCCCACACTGGGGATCGAGCCCACAACCCAGGCATGTACCCTGACTAGGAATTAAGCTGTGATCTCCTGGTTCATAGGTCTACACTCGACCACTGAGCCACGCTGGCTGGGCCAGAGGCAACTACTCTTAACAATGTTCTTGGTATTCTTCCAGAAATAGTCTATGCGTATCACTTTTGCATATATAAAAGTTTAAAAAATTAACCTACGCTAGCATATTGGCAGTTTGCATTGAGATTACTCCATGTCAGTACAAACAGCAGCTCTGTCATTTATGACACCAGCAGTCCCCGCCTTCTGTGGCACAACTGGGTCTGGAACTCGGAGTTCTAATTCCTCTTCTACCCCCTTTCCCGTAACTCTCAGTTTCCTTTCATCCTGAAATTCTCTGTGGCCAGAGGACATCCTAAGTGCACCTGCTGTACGTGTATCGGCCAAGCTGCTGTAACAAACAAGCCCCAATGGCTCAACTGACATAGACACTCCTCTGTCCCTCCTGTGACAGCTCAGGGGGAGGTGGGCTAGGGCTTGCAGGGGAGCAAAGGTAGAACAAGAATAAAAATAACAAGTAAAGGGATAAGAATTAATTCCATATTTTAGGTGTTTTGTATTTTTCAATAGGCTTTCTCTTGAATGTCACATCGGTTTTATTCTGATAAGCCTGTCAGGTGGTGAGAGGTACATTTGTGAGGGTACCATTCTTTCAAGCGTATCCATAGGGACTCCGTGGTAGCGTGTATTGAATTTCCCAAGGTGACCTGGCAAGTCCCCAAGGACCTGGAGTAGAATATCTTCTAAATCTCCTTTAGTTACTGGTTAAGAAGGAGCCAAGATGGAAGTGGCCAGATGGTACATTGTCAGTGGAGCTCCCAGACGTCTGTGCGGTGGGGTAGCAGGTGCCCTCGCCTGTGTGTGTGTGTGTGGGGGGGGGGCTGGGGGGAGGGAAGGGTTCAGGGTTCAAAGCAGAGACTCCGAAGTCAGACTGCCCAGGGGTGTATTTTACTCTTCCTCTGGCGTAGTTTGTACACTAAGCGAGTTGCTTAAACCCTCTGAACCCTAGTTTCCTCCTCTGTAAGTGGGCAAAAACTGTGATGACTATCCCATGTGGACATTACAGAGCTGAGATACGTTTATATGGTAAAGAGAGCTTCAAATTATGCCTGACACATCAGAAGTGCTCAATCAATGTTAACTCCTCTTATCATTCCACTCACAATTCCTCTGGGAGGCTTCTCTGATTACACCAATGAATCAACGTTGGCTTTTTCTTCTTCTTTTGCTTCTTTTTTGCTTTTTCTTCTCTGCACCCCAGTCATGAAGGTCTTACTGTTTTTTAACGATACAACTTAGCACTTCAACGTATTCTCGCTAATACTCTTTAATAATTATTAAAGGTGTATTCACCTTGTCTCCCTTCTAACTGTAGAAGCAGATTCTCTGCATCTTTTGACTCACTGCCAAGCCCTTAATGAATGTTTGGATGAATGATCTTTGGAGAAAATTGCTTAGATTTTCTTTTTCTTTTTTTTTTTGGTCAAAGATTATTTTAAGAATATACAGTTGCCTGGCTTTTAGATTTTTATGGGCTTGTGTGAAAAGTCCCTGATTTATGTTTCGCAACACAGTGCAGATGAGAATGCTTTATTAGATTCTCTTTACAGATGGCTGATAGGACCACGTGAGCATTTCAGTGATGTCGGTATTAAGTACATGGGTCATAATTTGAACCCAGGTCTCCTGACTCCAAAATTGAGCGTTCTTTCTGCTTCGTTTGAAGTGGATGGCCCATGTAGACTGGACCCAACAGCTGAGAGTCATTTGCATTACATATTTCTCCTTTTGTTTCCTGTTTGGAGTTGTCTGTTCAGGGAGTTCATGCAAACACATTCAGAGGGACGGGGACAAGGATTTCAATGAGAAAGCAGTACAAGTAGAGTTGCATCACGTCATCCATGCCCTCTCCGACCTCTAGGTCAAGGCCACACTGGCCAGCAGGACGGGTGGCAAGCATTTTCTTTCTTCTTGGACATGTCTACGAAGAGTTGAGATCTTAGTTGCATAGCCAAACAGGGCTTAATTTTTTTTGATGACTTAAAAAAATAAAACAAAGGAAAATACCCAAAGAAAAGCAAAGTTTCATCACAATTTCAAATGCTTGATACAGGGAAGGTTCTTTCCCAAATATTTCAGAAAATTGCTGCCGAAATGTAGACATTGGTTGTGCAGATCCTGCATTGAAATAAAATAGACTTTCAGGCTCAGTTTTCTATGTCCAACCAAGATGGACACCAGAGTTCCTTCCTATTTTCCAATTCAGAATATCCTGGAGTGACCATTGGGGACCTTTTCTCGTTGTTACGACCTTGTACTTTAATTCGCTGCATGACCATTCTCCTTTTCTAAATGGTTAGCCTCTTTATTGGTAGAGTCGGAATCTTAACAGCACTTCCAGGTAGTGGGGGCTGAGGCAGAGGCAGAGGCAGCCGTGGTGGTGGTGGCGGGGGCCGAGCCGTGTTTCAATAAAACTTTATTTACAAAAACAGGTGGCAGCCTGGATGTGGCCTGTGAGCCAGAGTTTGCTGGCCCCTGGCTTGAAACAAGACTTGACATGTAGCAAGTCATAGATAAGCACTGATCCATAAAAGTAACTACATAAATAAGTTTTAGGTGAGAGGTTTATTTTTAGGGGATGATTATCAAATACACTTGTATCACACCTTTATACCCACAGTAAACAGGATGAGATTTGGATAAAAATACACAGGTACACACTCATTACTCTCACAAACATTACGCTCTACCCACCCACGAATACACACTCACACTCTGCATGCATGCATGTGTGCACACACACATACACATAAACACACAGAGTTTATCATCCATCAAGTTATGGCTCATCAGTCCTCTTTAATACATTTCTCGGAGACTCTCTCTTGCCACCCGTGCATGCTGAATTATGCCCCTCCGTGACCTGGCTTGGTGAGCTTGGAGAATGCAAACTAATTTCAGTGGAACCAGTGCGCATACAAATCACTATGTAAAAATCATAACAATCGTGAGGCAAATATTCATGGTGTCTTGATTACATTCTGCTTTGGATAAACTCCATTGTTCTTTTTTTATTATTAAAAAAGATAATAGAGATTTGTTTATACCTTTTTTAAAAAATATATTTTTATTGATTTCAGAGAGGAAGGGAGAGGGAGAGAGAGAGAGAAACATCAGTGGTGAGAGAGAATCATTGATCGGCTGCCTTCTGCACACCCCCTACTGGGGATCGAGCCTGCAACCTGGGCATGTGCCCTTGACCAGAATCGAACCCTGGACCCGTCAGTCTGCAGGCTGATGCTCTATCCAGTGAGCCAAACCAGCTAGGGCTGCTTATACCTTTTTAATCTGTGTGACTTATACAAATGTACTGTTATTACAGTGTCTTAGGTATTTATAATAATAAAAGCGTAATATGCTAATTAGACTGGATGTCCTTCCGAACATCCTTCCAGACAACCTTCCAGGTAGTGGGGGCTGAGGCAGAGGCAGAGGCAGCCGTGGTGGTGGTGGCGGGGGCCGAGCCCCTTGCACGAATTTCACGCACCGGGCCTCTAGTCTTCCAATAAATGGCCATTTGGAGGCTTCGTGCTGGATGAGGCATTTGGGTTGGGTTCCATTTGAATTGTGATTAGAATTCAAGTGGATAATGCAAGGCTGGGCAGGGTCATGTGGTGAGTAAAAAAGAATAAGTCACGGTATCTCCAATGCAGAAGCTCACAGGCAGAATTCTCCCCTTGGGGACACCTCCACCGTTGATTCCAGCACAGGTGGTGATGGAGACTCAGCAGAAAGCATAGCAGGGCGCCCCGGCGAGGAGAGAAGGCCTCTCCTGTCCGTAGGACGCTGGGTAGTCTACTGTAGGGCGAGCTTGCTTAATGCCTTTGGGTGATGAGCATGACAGCGGTGATGAAGATGCTGATGGTGAGGAAGAGTAATGAGGTTTGCCCGTGGCTGAGTCTCCAACGGGGACGTGTTCGCTTCCCTGGGTGCCATCCCAGGCTGGCTCTGACACAGCTAGAAAATTTGCTGACTGTAATCAGAGAGCCAACCAGCTGTTCCCGAAGCAAGCAGACTGTTTATGTGCCCTCCTGCTTAAGTCAGACTCAGTGCGGAAGAATAAGGAGTTTGTGCAGTAATAGCTGAGCTGTGGGTTTTTTTTTTTTAATCTCAAATTTAAAGGCGGAATTAAAGCAATACAACATTCTTGCCAGTAACGTTCCGTTTTGAAAAGATGAATCATTCTCATGTTTGTACTCAAAGGCATCGAGTTGGGTGCAAGGTGATTTGCAGAGCAATTTTGGGGAGGAATCGCCTTCTGTCAGCAGATCAATATCAGGGTATGTGTTTATTCTGGGGAAGAATAGAAAAACACACATTTTGCTGGTCAGGAGGAAACTTGAGTTGCTTCTTTTCAAACATCTTCCAGTGTTTTTTCATAAGTAAAAGGTCATTGACAATGACATTTAAAAAGCGAACAATCTTCATTCATGTTTCGAGCAAGATTCCCCAAACCAGCTACTTATTCTCCCTTTAATTAATTTTAAATTGGGTGAGATTACAGTTTAAAGTGCTGTCGAAACTCCTTACTTTCTGGTTTTCTCTCCCCTCCTCTCTCTATTTTTCTTTAAAAAATATTTTTATTGATTTCAGAGAGGAAGGGAGAGGGAGAGAGAGATAGAAACATCAATGATGAGAGAGAATCATTGAGCAGCTGCCTCCTGCACACCCCTTCCCCCTCCCGACCCCCGCTGAGGATTGAGCCTGCAACCCAGGCATGTGCCCTAACTGGTAATTGAACCCTGACCTTCTGGTTCATAGGTCAGTGCTTAACCAGTGAGCCATGCTGGTTGGGCGAAGTAGGTATTTTTTATGTCAATTTATAGATGAGAAAGAAAAGTACTTGCCAGGTTCTTCGTAGCATTGCTGGGACTATAGTCTATGCCATGTGAGATTCAGGGTAGATTTTCCTGGTCGGTTGCATATCCCATGGTCAGTTGCTTTTCTAGAAACGTAAGGAAGTTCTTGGATAGTAGGACAAAGGGGACCAGCTACTCTCACACACTTTGCTCTGAAGAGTCAACAGTGCTATATTTCTCTTGGAAAGCAATCTGGCAGAATATGTCAAGATGCTTGAAAACTTTCAATCTAATTATAGGGCTTCCTGGAATCTACTCAGAAGAAAGAAACAAAAATGTGGAAAAAGCTTTATGTCTGGGGATGGTCATCGAAAGATCATAAAGAGAGGTAGCATATTTGCTTCCTTTGTATTCAGATGTGCAGAGGAAATGTAATTTTCCTTTTCTCTTTTCCTGTAACGAACCCAGGCTTTCTCCTGAGTGCTCATCCTGCCATCTCTTACTTCCCATCACCCAATGGGGGAAGGGGAAATCTAAATACATTCTCAGGATATATTCCTAGAAGTGGGGTCACTGGTTCAAATGGGAGTTCCATTTTTAATTTCTTGAGGAAACTCCATACTGTTTTCCACAGTGGCTGCACCAGTCTGCATTCCCACCAGCAGTGCATGAGGATTCCCTTTTCTCCACATCCTCACCAGCACTTGTCGTTGGTTGATTTGTTGATGGTGGCCATTCTGACAGGTGTGAGGTGATATCTCTGTCGTTTTGATTTGCATCTCTTGAATGATTAGTGACTTTGAGCATTTTTTCATATGTCTCTTGTCTTTCTGTCTGTCCACTTTGGAGAAGTGTCTGTTTAGGTCTTTTGCCCATTTTTAGATTGTTTGTCTTCCTTTTGTTAAGTTGTATGAGTTCCCTATATATTTTGGAGATTAACCCCTTACCAGATGTATCATTGTCAAATATATTCTTCCATGTAGTGGGGTCTCTTGTATGCATGTATGCATAACCTGTGGACACAGACAATGGGGTGGTGAGGGCCTAGGTAGGGTGGAGGACGAGAGTGGGCTGCAAGAGGTTAATGGGGGAAAAAGGAGGACCGATGTAACACTTTCAACAATAAAGACCAAAGGAAAAAAATACATTCTCATCTGGTAAGCTTAGCTCAGTCTCTTTGGGATAAATTCCAATGTGCTTGCCCCATTCCCGGATCCTCACCAACATGGCCTCTGGGTGTGTGGGGAGGGAGTGAATGTGACCTCAAGGTGATCTGAGGACTGGGGCCTTGGAAGCACAGGTCTTTGTTCTGTCCTCTGCCTCCTCTTTGGTGATGATGGCACGTTCTCTGGATTCTGCTGTCATTTGATGTAGAAGTTTAGGGTGGTGACTTCCTGGGGGGTTCTTCGTGCATGGCCAGGGCCTGTGGCTGACTCGGTCCCACCTCCCCAACGCTGGAGTGTTGTGGAGCTGTGGCATGTCTGAGAGCTCAGGGTGACCCCCTTTCAGACCTTGGTGTGTTAGCCTGCCCCATCGCCTTTAGCTTCAGGGTCACTCAGCCTGTTTACAGTCAACCTCTGGACCTGCCCAGTCCAGTTCCAACGGCCTCCTGGCCTCTCTAAGGGAGGCGGGCACATCTGCCCTTTGCTCTTCACGGGGAGGCATCAACCTAGGCTGACTCTCTGCATGACCCCGGGACAGTCCAGGCAATGACCTTGGTGCCATGAAGCCCCCTTGGAGGGTAGATGGGAAGCCAGGCTGCCGAGTCTGCCCCTTTGCTCTCAGCTCCTCTAACACAACCTCATGGTAGGATGGTGAGATGAGGTCTTTCCAATTCTGATATGGAAAATCATTCTTTTTTTAAAGAAGAAGTAGATGACTTTTAAACTATGACCTAGCATAGAAATGACTCTTCAAATGTGTCGTTGAAGGCCCAGCGAGCAGGACACTCATCATAGGTGGTGATTTCAGGAAAGGAGACAGAACCTGTAGCCACACCCCCTCTCTCGCTCCTCCCCTGCCCTCCCTCAAAGATGGACCCCCATCCCCCCATTCAAATGAGAAGGTGAAGTTCATGTATGACCAACAAATTCAGGGATTTGTTGAGTCATACATGACTCATCACCAACGAACCCTCCTGCCCTTGCCTGAGCACTTGCTTCTCAGAGAGCATTTCTGCCCTTGCCTGAGCACTTGCTTTCATTCTCAGGCCTTGACAGAGAGGATGGGAGAGGAGGCGGGGCCCAGAGACAGTTAGCCCAAGGAAGGGCCAATCGGATCGAGGATTTGGTCAGCTGGGCAAGCAGTTCCTCTGAAAAGAATTTCCCATGAAACCCCTGGCTCCACAGTCAGCCTCATCCAGGACCAGGTAATACTTAGATTTACCCTCTTATCTCATTTCAGGGGTGGGGAACCTTGTTTCTGTCCAGGGCCATTTGGGTATTTATAACATCATTCTCAGGCCCCACAAACTTACCAGCTTACAAATGAGCCCGCTGTATTTGGTCAAGCATTTTTTTTTATATTGATTTTTTTTTTACAGAGAGGAAGGGAGAGGGTTAGAGAGTTAGAAACATCCATGAGAGAGAAACATCAATCAGCTGCCTCCTGCACACCCCCTACTGGGGATGTGCCTGCAACCAAGGCACATGCCCTTGACCGGAATCAAACCTGGGACCCTTCAGTCCGCAGACCGCAGGCCGACGCTCTCTCCATTGAGCCAAACCAGTTAGGGCTGGTCAAGTATTTAAATAGTTCTCCCCCAATGCCTTGGCAGGGCCAGACCTAATGATTTCGCGGGCCTTCTACGGCCCGAGGGCCGGACGTTCCCCACCCCTCTCTTGTTTAACGGGACCCTTGTTTAAGTATTCCAGCGCTTGTTCAGAATGCTCGTCATTTCTCGGATTTAGTTCAGGGCCAGCATTGCCAAACTGCTCAGCAGAAAATGGCTGTAATCTGCTTTGCAGACATCAGAAATACCCAGAGGAACAAGTTAATGGGAGAGAACATAATAACCCTTTTTGTGAGGAGTAAGATGTGGGGTATATTTTATCTTAACAGTTTGCAACAAAGCCCCCGGGGTAGAAGTTTTTCATTAAAGTAGAAGTCTTTTTTTCTTCTTCTTTTTTTCTAATTTGAAACCTTTTTTTGCCTTAAATATTTTTGAGCCCAAAGGAAACTCAGGCCAAACCCCCTCCTCTCCTGCGATCCCCCGATTATAATGGGTTCATCTCCGTTGTAGGGGTGTCAGGACAAGCATGGCCCAAGGCTGCCTTTCCTTTTCCAGGAGGGTTTTCCTTTGGGGAAGAGGTTCTCTTAAGTAAAAATGTCTTTTCAAAAAGCACAAGAGGTGCAAAAATCCTGCGACGTGACCTTGAAGGCTCCTTCCTGTTAGTCACTGATGAAACAAACCAGAATCGGATTCATGGGGTGGTGTGTGCGTGTGTGCGTGTGTGTGCGCATGCATGGTGTGCATGCGTGAGTGTTTGCAAGTGTATGCGTGCATGTGTGTGCGTGTGTGCGTGTGTGTATATGGTGTGAAAAAAACATAAATTGGACCAAAATAGGAGCTCACATTTCCCTTGTAGTGGCATCTCCAGTTCTTTCATTTGGACTCACACGATGCACAATCCAGGTTCTTTAATTTTTGGTCATCAAATTATTCTTACTCGGCACCATCAAGTACAACTTCTTGGATCTGAGAACTGGAATGTATCTGAAACGTAAAATCCCACAGGGAGGGTTCTGCTTCTTTACCATCCTGATAAATTGTGATGAGTTTGGAGTGAGAGGGCCGGGGGTGAAATCCCATTCAAACTCTGGTTAACTGTGATTTCAGGAAATCCCTTTATATTTTGCTTCCCTTTATGGGCTGGGTCTGAGAATTTCTCGATGCGATATTCAAAATCAAAGTTCAGAAGCTTTGGGGGGAAAAGTGCTGAGTCAGTTTTGAACCAGAATGCTCTGTAACGATTAGGCGCCAAGCTCGGACTGGTATTGCACGCGTTGCATGCTAATTTCTTGCGTATAAGGTAGCTATGAGTTGGCTGGCTTATAGGGTTCCAACCAGCTTTCTTACAACTAAAAATCAAAATACCAGCTGCATTCTCTAATCGGTGATCACAAATACAGAAAAGAACACCTATTTCAGGCTTGAGGGAAAAGGAAAAATGACCAAGATTGCACGACAAGGGACCCTGTCACCCCATCACAATGCGAAGGGGATTACATCCTTTTTAAAAAAATATATTTTATTGATTTTTTACAGAGAGGAAGGGAGAGGGATAGAGAGTTAGAAACATCGATGAGAGAGAAACATCCATCAGCTGCCTCCTGCACACCCCCTACTGGGGATGTGCCCGCAACCAGGGTACATGCCCTTGATCGGAATCAACCCCGGGACCCTTCAGTCCGCAGGCTGACGCTCTATCCACTGAGCCAAACCGGTCAGGCAAGATACTATTTAAAGGACAATGTGAAAAATGAAGAGAAGAAGGCAAGAAATACTTCAGAGAGAAGGCAGCATTTAGGAGTTTCTCATACAAAGAGAGAAAAGCATTCCAGGCACCAGGCAGAGGAATTCGAGTTGTCTGTAACTTGATAACCCTGAATATTCGCAGGGAGCAACCAGATCTTACTTAACATCTAGTGCTGAGCACTAGTGTATGAGAACAAATGAAATTCAGAACCTGCTCATCCAGTTCTTACGTTAAGGTAGAGTCTGTTGGCCTTGATTCATAAAAAAACCAGCCATATCTATCTATCAGTCCAAAGTGAATGTTTCATTGCCTATGTATTACTCCTCATCTCTGGATAGTCTGATTCCCAGGTAAGACTTAACTGCTTAAGCATCCAAATTAAATACTATGGCAGTGCAGACATAGCTCATTCAAAGGATGATTATTTTGGTGAAATT
>NW_006289087.1:2908765-2909316 GCF_000327345.1 Myotis davidii
ATGTTAATCACTGATGAAACAAACCAGAATCGGATTCATGGGGTGGTGTGTGCGTGTGTGCGTGTGTGTGCGCATGCATGGTGTGCATGCGTGAGTGTTTGCAAGTGTATGCGTGCATGTGTGTGCGTGTGTGCGTGTGTGTATATGGTGTGAAAAAAACATAAATTGGACCAAAATAGGAGCTCATTAAAGGCTCACTTTGCAGGGTGGGGCCACTCTTCCCACACTGTCATTAAATACCATTTGCAGACACACCAGCCGCCATAAATCCCCTTCTCATTTCCCTTGTAGTGGCATCTCCAGTTCTGTCATTTGGACTCACATGACACACAATTCAAGTTCTTTCATTAATTTTTGGTCATCAAATTATTCTTACTGGGCACCATCAAGTACAACTTCTTGGATCTGAGAACTGGAATGTATCTGAAACGTAAAATCCCACAGGGAGGGTTCTGCTTCTTTACCATCCTGATAAATTGTGATGAGTTTGGAGTGAGAGGGCCGGGGGTGAAATGCCACTCAGACTCTGGTTAACTGTGATTTCAGGAAAT
>NW_006289087.1:2909334-2917711 GCF_000327345.1 Myotis davidii
GTGAGCTATTTGTTTTCTTATTTTTTTTAAAAAAAAATGTTTTTATTGACATTAGAGGGAGAGGAAAGAAAAGGGAGAGAGACTGAAACATCAATGATCGATGAGAGAGAAACATCCATGAGCTGCCTCCTGCACACCCCCTACTGGGGATGTGCCCGCAACCAAGGTACATGCCCTTGACCGGAATTGAACCTGGGACCCTTTAGTCCACAGGCTGACGCTCTATCCACCGAGCCAAACCGGAGAGGGCATGGGGTGGGGTTCCATTCTTAACAGTGGTCCCCTTTGTGGGACACTGAGCATGTGTGGCGCCTGTGAGCTGGGTGTCCCCTGAGTGTGCTGGTCGTCCATTCTCTGGTTTGAACTCTCAGTTCTCACAGACCCTACCAGAGGCAGTCTATTGCTTCTGTGTGTTCAGATAGCACAGAGCCCTGGCCTACTCACAAGGGGGCCACGTGCTGATATTCTGGCTTTCCTCTGCGCACAGAGGAGGGGAGTTCTCAATGCCCCATTACAGAGCTATTTTATAGCTTCGTATTTTATATGAATTTTGACACATTTAACCCATAACATGCAGGTTCAGGTATACGAGCTAAAGGTGAGGTAGAAGTTTATTGTGCACATGTACACACACACACACACACACACACACACACACACACACAATGTTTATAGAGGCTTTCTACCCATCCTACCACATCATCCTAGCCACTGAGCTTTCTGCACAATACGTTTCCAACAAATCTTTGCTGGTTGGGTCTCATGCTGAAAATGCTCTTTATGAAAAGTTACTCTGACTCTCAGGTGCAGGGTGGATTGCAGATGCGGTACCAGGGGTCTGGAGACCTCTCTACTGCTGATGCCATTACATGTAAAAAAGGACAGGACAGCCCTGGCCGGTTTGGCTCAGTGGATAGAGCACCGGCCTGTGGACTGAAGGGTCCCAGGTTCGATTCCGGTCAAGGGCACATGCCCGGGTTGCAGGCTTGATCCTCAGTGGGGGGCATGCAGGAGGCAGCCGATCACTGATTCTCTCTCATCATGGATGTTTCTGTCTTTCTCTCCCTCTTCCTTCCTCCCTGAAATCAATAAAAAAGGACAGGGTGTCTGCATTAGGAGTTGGAAGCAATTGCTGCCCTCCTCACCCAGCCTCCTGGAGCTGTTGCCGCTGGCTTCACAGCTTGGGGAATGGCTGTGTATCGATCCTTCCGCAGGCCCTGCCAGCCAGCAACCCTATGAACAGCAATTGGCATCAGGCGAAGTGGCTTTTCCCGGGGCGAGAAGTCCATTTCCCTTTGATGAAGCCAAGTCAACTGGTTCACATAGCGATGAACCAAATCTCTGTGTTAAAAAATGCAGCCGGCAATTTTGGGTGCAGATGATGAGGTGCTGCGTGTCCCCTTTGCTGGCAGAGACCCTCTCCCGTTAGACATTGAAAATGTCAGCCTCCCTTTGCCCAGCTTCCCTTACTGGTGTGTAAGCATGTGGCCTATGCTGGCCAATGGGTCTCAAGCAGAAGTCCTCTGAGAACAGGAAGTGAAAGGAGATAGGTCCTCCCTGTGTGGGTGAGGATGTGATGGGTGGAGCAGCCGTCATTGGCAGCCATGCCGAGCTCATGAAGCAAAGACCCAGGATGAAGGGCTCTGGGCGTGGACGGCCGAGCAGAGAATTGGAAACACCAGGGTCTTTGGTGGGATTATCGTGCCATTGAGTTAATGGATCCTCCATGGAACACCATCTCTGTTGAGATCACAACAATGTTCTGAATGTGTCACCATTTATTATTTTACTAGAGGCCCGGTGCACAAAATTCATGCATGGGTAGGGTCCCTAGGCCTGGCCGGCGATCAGGGACAATCGGGACCTTTCTTCCCCCAGTTGCCAGCTGCCGGCCAGGGCCTTCCTTTCCCCAGGTCACGGCCTTCCCTAGTTCCACATCGCCCCCTTGTGGTCAGCACACATCATAGCGAGCGGTCGACCTCCCAGTAGGTCAACTCCCGAGGGGATAATTTGCATGTTAGCCTTTTATTATATAGGATTATTTGCTTACTTGCCGCCGAACACACGCTAAAATGCAAGAGATGGTAGACAGAGCTCTGGACTTAATTGTAGTTTAATGTCAGTGGAAAGTCACATACATATGACTAGAGCTGAGAACATAGACATTGGAAGTAGTTGCGTATGAGTGGAATATTAATAGCCTTAGAGCATGATATGTTGGCATAACTGCGGTGGTCAGACCAGGCATCTGTAGGCTGAGAATGATTTTATTTCTTCTCTGTCCGAGGCTCCCAAACACAGTGACTGCTGTCTAAAAGCCTGTCATGTCCACTCGGAGTGTTTTTCATTAAAGACCATTATCCAGTTACCGCGGATGGGAGCAGAGAGTGCTGGCAGGGGACAAGATCCGCTGTGAACAAGTCAAATATTTTTAGATGTTCCTTGGGTGCAGAAAATGTTCCATTATGTCAGAGAGTCATTACGTCCCAAGAATTCATGGCTTTCAGACCTCGTTAAAATGACGGCTTCCCGCAGTGACACACACAGCCGAGGGGGGCTGTCAGCGCTGCTGGGCAGTGACGGGGGTTGTTTTCTGCCCCAAGGAGTCCCCCCACACCCCGGTCTGCCATTGCTTTCATGGTGTTCATGCACCAGGTCATCTGGAACCTCACCTGTGCCCAGGATGGCCGCCTCTTGGACCGAGATGGGACGCACTTTTCCTTTGCACAGTCTCAGCGCTGTGGTTCTAGAGCTGTGGTTGGCATTCATGGCTCATGCAGTCAATTTATTGGGGTGAGGTCAGCATTTAGCAAAGACAAATGGAGGGCAATAGCATTGCCTGGGATACAGCAGAGAGGGATATCATTGAGTAACCCAGAAAGCACCAGAGAATACGAAGAGGGTGGGAAGCACAGAGTGTCCCAGAGTCTTCCTTCAGTTTCAGACGTTGTCTCAAAAACCCATTTTTAATCTTCGCTCTTGGTGGCGGTACCTCTGATGGAAGCTGGCAACATGGACTGGGGGGAAAAAAAATAAAACAATGTGTTTCAAGATTCACCAAACTAAATAAATATATAAGAAATTTCATTAAGTGTTCCAACGATGCTGTTCTAAGTTTGTGTGTGTGTGTGTGTGTGTGTGTGTGTTGGTAAAAATGTGCCTGGAAGCCACGGTTCTAATATATTTGGGATTTCTGTTCAGTCTCAGCATATAGATCCAGTCGGATTTTTCTGGCGTCTTATTTCTGTCAGCTGTGTGTATAGGCATTCCTTGGCCATTGAGCCAGGATCCCTAAGGAAGACAAGGTAGTGGGTCCAAAGAAGATGAGGAAGAGAGTCCAAATGAAACCCAAAGCTCTCTCCCTCCCCTTTTCACTCTTTTGCTTTTTTCTTCAGAGAAACCTATGTTTTTGGCAGAGCATCCAGCTGAGGGGGCCTGCTGAAGGGAGGATATTGGTGTTTACCTCTGAGATAAAACAGCCTTAGCCGGTTTGGCTCAGTGGATAGAGCATCGGCCTGCAGACTGAAGGGTCCCAGGTTTGATTCCGGTCAAGGGTACATGCCCGAGTTGCGTGCTTGATCCCCAGTGTGGGGCGTGCAGGAGGCAGCCGATCAATGATTCTCTCTCAATGTTGATGTTTCTGTTTCTATCTCCCTCTCCCTTCCTCTCTGAAGTCAATAAAATAAAAAAATAAAAAGAAAGTGCTAAAACACAGACTGGCCAGCGAGGAGGAAGGGGGAGGGGGGGCATTCACAAAGGTGCCAAGCAAGTGGATTCCACTGGGCGTTTGGACCTGAGGAAGCCGTTTGCTTAGCTGGTTAAGATTTCCCCTTCCCATCAGTCTACCCTGTGCTGTTAAGGTGCACTTCCCCAAGTTTTCTCTGTCCGTTTCCATGCCAACATCACAACACAGAGCACGTACACACACACACACACACACACACACACACACACACACCCAATGTTAGGGTCTATTTTCCCTAGAGTCACATTTGCAAACATGACCTCTTCCATTCTCCCTCTTTTCCTTCCTTCTCTCTCCCCCTCCTTTCTATCTATCTACAGATGCACATGACACATGCACTAGGGTCCCAGAAGCAGGGGCGACACAAGATACAAAGATGAAGCCCACACAGCCGTCTCCCAGAGACCATTGTCCGGTGCCAATACCATAACAAAAACATTACCCGATATTCAGCTCATGTCAGGAGGAAAGAATACCACCGATAGGGATTGTCATATATAAGGCAGCCATAAAGGACACTGTGGGTATTTCGTTTGAGCAGGTGTAGGAAGAAGAATGGGGAGGAGAGGGAGGTGGAGTGGGGACAGCAGCGTTTGAAGTGGGGGAAGTTTATGAGGATTCGGGGCGTGAGGGACTCGAGGCTTAGAAAATAGAATGATTGAACAAAGGGTCAAGGGAGAAATGCTAGACTTCGTAGGGGCAGCAGTGAGTCGTTCTGGGGAGGTAGGACATGGTGCACGAAGCAGAAAGTGGAGCTGAGTTAGGAAGGAAGGATGGAAAGACTTGCTTCCTGGGACAAAGATTTCGGTCCCTAATGGGGAGGGACGAGGGGGAGCTTCGAGCAAGAAAGAGGTGATAAGAGCTGTGTTCCAAGAGCATTTTCTTTAAGTATGTTTTTTAGAAATTGATTTCAGACAGAGGAAGGGAGAGGGAGAGAGGGACAGAAACATCAGTGATGAGAGAGAATCATGGATAGGCTGTCTACAGCACGCCCCACATTGGGGATCAAGCCCGCAACCCGGGCCTGTGACCTGTGACCTCCTGGTTCATGGGTCAACAACGCTCAAACACTGAGCCACAGTGGCTGGGCCAAAAGCATTTTCTTGTAGAAAAGAATCGTAAGTGAGGAAAGACCTCAGGTTCAGACATGGAAGGCTAAGAAATAGGAGACTAGTTCCTTATGTGGTACAAGTCACATTGTGGCTGATTAATCAGTATTCATTGACGATGATGAGCAATTGATTTGACCAATAATTTAGTGATATTGTTTCTGCCTTTTGTTTGCTCTTTCGGGCATCCGTTGCCTTCTTAAAAAAAGAAAAAAAGAAAGCAAATCTCATTCTCCCCAGTGTCAGATTGCAGCAGTGTATTGAATAAAAATAGCCTGGGATGATTAAAAAAAATTTTTTTTTCAGTTCATCTCCTCTTGCGATAGATTGATTTTTCTGAGCACCTGTTTGACATCGGAAGTCTTCACATCTATTATGTTAAGACTTCGGGGTTGAGTTTTTAATAGGCCGCTTAGGCGCTTTCTAAAAATGATTGTGATTTGGATCATAGGTACGGAAAGGAACAACTGACCGTTACAATTCTTTTGGGAGATAGTCTAATGATGAGTGTCCTGTTTCACAATGAAAATAGTATGTAGACATCTGGAGCCCGTTGACTCACTTCTTAAAACCACAATTCTCAAGCACCCAGTAGGTGGAATATGAGTCAGACTCAGGCTGGTGGGCAGGAGAGGGCCCTTTTTGGGCACTGGGCCGGGGTGGTGGCTTTGCCTTGGCATTCCCGGCGTGTTTCGTAAGACATATTGATAGATATTTGATTCATGGCTTGGCACCGCCCCAAGGGCACCTTGGAGGGGAGCAGGCAGCAACCATGCTGGCACTGACATTTCTCTGCATTTTCCCATTTCTCTATCTTCCTCCTGAAGTTCTAAATTTGCATTTGCATTGGCAGTTAAAGAGGTGGCATTAGAAGATCAAAACTTGGCTTTCGTTCAACGTGGAGAATGCCTTTGAAGGTGACTTTAGTTTGACCTCTTCGGGAAAAGCTACGCTGAATCTTTATTTGAATACATATGATGAACCCGGCCCTGTTCTAAAATTATTATTATTATTATTATTTTAAGATTATTTTATTTGATCCTCAAAACAAACCTATGAAGGAGGCACCGGGACTGAACAGATTTGCAGACGAAGAAATGAAGCAGAGAGAGTGTGGTGAAGTCACTTGCCGGAGGGTGGACGGGATTTGGCCCCAGAGCCCAGCCTTTTCAGTCCCTCTGTGGAATGCATCTCTCAGGCATTCTCCTTACTTTTTCTTTTATTAATTTTTATTTTTTAATTGAATTTCTAGGAGTGACATTGGCTAATAAAATGACGTAAGTTTTAGGTATACGATTCTATAATACAGCATCTGTATATGGTGTTGTGTGTTTACCACCCCAAGTCAAGTCTCTCTCCATCACCATGTATCCCTCTTTTATCCTCTCCTGCCTCCCTCCCTCCCCTCTGGCGATCACCATACTGTCTCCTGACTCTTAAAAGAGCCTCCTGCCTCCCAGGAAAGAGCTGACCACTCAGTGAGGTCAACATGTGAGCGACTTTTGTTCTTTTCACAAATAGGCTAACCCCCAAACTCAAAAGAATGAATGGAATTCCTGGTCCCTGGAATGGAGGCAGTTCATCGCCACAAATATTTCCGGGTGTCAGCAGTGAGGCCGGGGCTGTGCTGGGCTCTAGGAATTCAGGAAGACAGACAGGCTCCCTCTACTCCTGGACCAGCATGGGGGAGTTGGGGGAGGACTTGTGGGTTGTTGCCTTCTTAGGTAGATGCAAGGCCTGTCTACACCCTCTGGAAGATGTTAAATTATTCATAGAAGCATAAATGTGTTTTTCTCAAGCATTTTGAAACCCAAAAGAAAGTAAAAAAAAGAATTCCCAACTGTTTTTTTTTCTTTTAAAATAGGTCATTGCATGGAGCATTACAACCGCAGAAAGAAACCCATGGGCTCAGAGAGGCCTGGCATAGTGGTCTCCTGACAATAGGCCCTGTGTGACCACGTCTATACTAGCAAAATCATCAAAGACTTTTTCCCCCTAAAACAAACTTCCCCTGAATGAGAACACAGTGTTTTTTTTTTTTTTTTTAAATGTTCTAGACAAGAAGGCAGATTGCAGGATGTTAGGAAAATTATAGAGGCAGGAAAGGAGAGGGGTGGCACTGGCTAAGTGGTGGAGTAGAAATGGCTTAGGAGCCAGACAGCGACTGGAGAGTTTTGCCTCCGTCACCGTTCACTGTGGGGGCTTTGGCAGGTCACTTACCTTTTTGAACATCGGTTGGCTTGCCGATGCACTTAAATGATGCACCAATTTATACGTGGCAACGCTTTTGTGGGCATTGGAGGTAATTTTTAGAATGGTGCGAGGACACCTGAAATAGGTGTTTAATAAATGCCCAAATGGACTCTTTCAGGCTTGGATTTGACCCCATTTCTTCTTGTTCACACCTGCACATTGGCTACAGAGATGGGCTTTAATAACCTCTTGCATAAGCATCCTGGAGTTGATAGTCAACCCCCAGTGTTAACTTATTCTGGGTAAATGCTTCCGCCTCAGACGTTCTCCCTCAATTAGGCTTGCCAGATAAAATACAGGACACACAGGATGCCCCATGGGGCTCTCGCTTCTGGGGAGGCGGTGGCATTAAACGGTTCCGCAATATTTAGCATAGTTCTATCCACCGAAGGCTGGTGCCTCTTAGGCATTTGAAAGCTGAGGTCTCCTCCAACCAATTCTTAGTCACTCCCCTCACGTTCAACATGGAGCATCACAGAGGTACACACAGCATCAGGCATGCTTTAACCACACCCGTGCAGGGCACTGTGCTGGGATGGGACTCCAGTGACCAGTGTGTGACCTCCCCAGCTCCTTCCCCCTGCTCCTCAGAAAAAGAATAAATGAAGACACAGAAAAGAGGGTGACACATGAAGGGATGACTCAGGTCCGTTAACGGGGTGTCTCGCCTCTTTTGCACAGGGAGTCGGCCCTCTTTCCCGTGGAACGGAAGAGTGGTGGGGCGAAGGAGCATGGGGTTGGGTAGACTAAGCGCTGGGAGCCTCAGTTCCCTCCTCTGGGCAGTGGAGACACAGTGCTGATCTCTGTGGTGGTGGTGGTAAGGATGAAGGGATACATGCCTAATACTTAGCAAAGTGCTTGGCACCGAGTGATGACTTAGCACATGTTAGAGTCCTTTCCTCGGCTGGTCTGAGGTTGCATAATCTAGAGTTTGTGGAAGTACTTGATTCCACACCCCTACTGAACCACCCTCTTACCATGACTTAAGTCAACCATTCTTTCTCCCCCTCCCCCAACGCCCCCCCCCAAGCTGATGCTGCATTTAGCATGCCCTCAAAGTCACACACCCCCTTGTCAGAGTTGTCCTGCCTTAAGTCCCAGATGATTTATTTATTTATTTTTTAAATATATTTTATTGATTTTTTACAGAGAGGAAGGGAGAGGGATAGAGAGCCAGAAACATCGATGAGAGAGAAACATCGACCAGCTGCCCCCTGCACACCTCCCACTGGGGATGTGCCCGCAACCAAGGCACATGCCCCTGACCGGA
>NW_006289087.1:2927342-2936461 GCF_000327345.1 Myotis davidii
TCTTTTTTTTTTTTTAATATATTTTATTGAGTTTTTACAGAGAGGAAAGGAGAGAGATAGAGAAGAGCCAGAATCGATGAGAGAGAAACATCGACCAGCTGCCCCCTGCACACCTCCCACTGGGGATGTGCCCGCAACCAAGGCACATGCCCCTGACCGGAATCGAACCTGGGACCCTTCAGTCCGCAGGCCGACGCTCCATCCACTGAGCCAAACCGGTTTGGCCCAGATGATGTATTTTTTGACACTTCAGTGTCCTGGAACAGGTGACTGCCTCACACAGTATATCTTTGTGGAATATCATCTGGGAGATAATTAAACGGGTTAATTTTACACCCTGTTATACATTTCATGTGTGTCACGCCTAGAATACAGGGTTGGAATCTATCTGGACTCATTAATTGCACTAATTGTTACACAGGAGAGGTGAGGGCCACTTGAATGTGTTATTCAAATTTATGCAGATTAGATGGACAATATAATCATCACACTCTTAAAACACAATTATAGTATTGGCTGTCACCCAAGAAATGCGTTTAAAAGACTGTACTAGAATTCTCTGAAAGGTGGCTTTTGTCAACAGAGGCATAGACTAAACCTTTGGTATCATCTGTTCAACTGACTCTAATGGAGTTTTGGAAGCTGAATTGGTGATGTTCTCAGTTGTCTTTCTAGTAACCCTGCTGGTCAAAGATGGAGACATCCGTGTCTAACAGAGCTGGAAGGAGAGAGAAGGTGAAGATTTAAAAGTTAATATGCTTTACCATCCGGGCATAATACACAAATACCTGATAAAATCTACAGAGAGGTCATGCTTTAAGCAAACACAATAAATAAAAATTTAGTCATAAAACAGACAGATTGGGAGATGCATGACTATATCGAAGATGAGTGTTTTGCTTTACAAAATAACTCACCCTGAGGCACATTAAATACCATCTCTCCTGGCATATTTAAAATGTGTCTACCATTTGGAAAGTAAATAATTTATACCTAGGTTTTTCAGGAAATTATATAAAATCATCCATCATGCAAGATGTTTTATTTATGACTCAGTTAGAATTATGGATCAGGCTCTGAAATAAAATGGGAGGGAGACTGCAAACTTGGCATTGCCTACCTGAGAAGAATAAGAAGATAGGGTCATTATTGCTATCTCCAAAACAAACGTGCAACAAATACATACACGCCACTCAAGGAGTGGAGAGGCGGAGATATGTGAGAACATTTGAGAGAAGGTGTTAGGATTCAATTTGCAGAAGAAAAGGCTGAGAGGAGCTTGGTGACATGTGAGGCAGGGAGGGCTGTAGGCAGAGGGATGGTCCCGTTGGGTCCTTTGCTGCAGCGTGGAGTGGTGAGGATGGAACATTTTAATGGATGATGTCTTTCAGTTCTCACCCTTGAGTTCTGGTAATCGCATTACCCTTTTCTTCAGTTCTCGGGCCGGCGCTCTATCCACTGAGCCAAACCGGCTGGGGCCTACCCTTTTCTTGGACAGCTGTGGAAGCTGAGGCTTGGGGAACTTGTCCAAGGACTAAGCTATGGCTAGAGATGGACAGACTTAGGTCTGTTGGACTCTAAAACCCATTGTTTTCAACCATTATGTATACAGAGTTCAACATTTATGGTAGACCAAAGGAAGACTCTCCTATTAATGAGAGGTTAAAAATTCTAATACACTACTAAAATATTCACAATAATACCATGTGGCAGGGGAAGTGTATTTAAAGTGGAATTGCCTCTTAGTTGCCTTAGAGGAGTCATTCAGGTCTTGCAACTTCCACATTTGCTGAGCCTGTTAGCAATGGAGTGGTTGCATCTACAGGAATATTGAAAGTGAGCCAAAGATCTCCATGGCCAGATGAGCCAGTGGTACTCTTTACTATGATTTAAAAAATGACTCTATTTTCTAGAAAAAAAGAATACAGATGCTTTGGTTGGCCAGAGTTTTATTTAGTTTATTCTTTTCTGATTTATGATTTTTTTTTTAAATCTCAGCAACCTATAACAGCGAAATCATGTTAGTTATATGTTTAAGGAATCTCATTGTTAGAAATATATCTACTCAACCAATCCAGGCTGGTTTGGAAATCCGCTGTGCCCGGGTTCTAGGGACCCTCTGGAGGCGCTTGGCACGCTGTGAATGAGCCTGCCCCTCTGAACACTTCTCTCCTCATCCCCCCACTCCCCACCCCGGAGCTGCCAGGAGGCAGCCCTCACTGAACTGTCTTCTGAGTGTTCACTTGCCTGTGCCTCTCTCTGCCTTTTCGTCTTTATTATCAGCCTTGTGATCGAGTGGTTTAATTTAGTTGCCATGAAATGACTTTCCATCACACTCGGGGTTTTTGGTTCTTTGTACCACGCACTGTCATCTATTTTGGAAATTTTAATATGGCAAAACCTTCTCTAATGCAGTGTGTATGGAGAAAAAAAAACAACCCAAAACTATGCAAGAGAAAATTGTACTGTATTGATTTCTCTGGGTCTAATTGTTCTCTTGAGTCACGTTGAGTTTTACTGTGTCTGTTTTTCTCATATATACTTAAAAAATCCATAGACTTGTTCATAACATTTTATAGCGACACAGTCCTTTTTTGGGGGTCTGATTGAAGACAGTAATAGCTTGCAGTGCTAATTCTGTTGTATCACAACTATTGAGTAGCTGAAATGGGAAAACATTTTCAGTCTGAAAGCAATTTTTAGCTTCTTGAAGATAGGCTAGCTGGGGAAACAGGTTCACCTTATTTTCTCTGCTACAAGATCATTTTCTGTTTATAGTAAAATTATATAAAAATTCCTGGTAAAAGCAGTCAATTTATTTTAAAAAATAGTATAGCCTGTGTCAACATAACCCCCCAGTAATTCATTCAGTAAATTTAGGGGAAATTCAATAATCTTGTTTGGCAGTGGCCTGCTTTGGGGAAGGAGTATTATTATATCTTTTTTATGAATAGAACTTTTTTTTCCATTTTGAAGTTATCTACTTTGCCACTCATAATGCTTTATATTTTAAAGACAACAGTTCCTCAGGTTTCTTTAGGTTTACAATAATTCAAAACTGTTTTTTTCATTCTTTACTCTCGAGTTTTCTCTGTCCTTATGTTTTGGTGAGTCTCTTATAAAGAGCTTGTAGCTGAGTTGTTTTTATTTTTTATACAATTTAACACTATTTCTTTTGAGAATTTAGCCCCTTTATAATTAACTAGAGGACCAGTGCATGAATTCGTGCATGGGTGACGGCCGGCTGGCCTGCCCCAATTGGGCTGATCAGGCCAGGCTGGCCAGGGGGAGTTGCCTGGCTGGCCCCGCCCTCTGGTCAAACTCCCTGTCAAGGGTTCAATTTGCATATTAGCCTTTTATTATATAGGATGTAATCCTGGTATGTATGGATTGAAATGCATCATTTTCATTATGTGCTTTCTATTTATCCCACTTTTTTTTCTGTCCCTCCCCTCCAGTCTTCCTTCTTGTCTTTCTTTAGCTCAATTGAAATTTGTCTTTAGATCAGTTTGAATCCTTTTTAAAATTCTGATTTACCTCTTTCCTTTTTTGAAGCTCTGCACTCTATGTTGGTTCTTTAAATGGTTACTCTTAACATAGATGCTCAACAAAGTCTAAACTCAGTATCTTTCCTTGTGATAAATGAGACATTTTCATGCTGATCACTTTCTATCAACATACTTGCTTTTGTGGTTTAGTATTTTAATTCTGACCCCGTTTTGTTAACCCTTCAAGTGAGATTTTAATATCCTGTTTAATATAGTTGATGCTTGTTTAGATGTCCCACTCATTTACCAGTATTTTTACTCACTGTTCCTGGCACACGTCTCTTTGTCCTAACTTCTCAGCCTGACCATCAAGGCTGCCATGTTCAGGCTCCATCCATTCTTCCAACTTTGCCAACTTTTCTTCGTAGCGTCCCTCTGTGTGCCTTGGCTCACACGCCTTCCCCTATCTAGAATGCTCCTTCCCTCCTTCCTACTCACCAGAATCCTGCTTATTTTTAAAAGCCCCTTCCCAGTCTCATCTCCCCAGGGAGACTCCACTTGCCTTACAAACTACTGGGGCAATCTCTCCTGCCCTGGACCATCTCAGAGATTGAACAGACTCCGTTGGCATTGACATGGGCCCTTGGGTTCTTTCACCTTATCATTCCAGATTGAAAGGACTCTGGGGGGCAGAGGCATGCCCTGTCCCCTGTGTCCCCATACCTGGCACAGTGCCCACACTTCGTAGGAGGTCCTCCTGTGCATCGAGTCAACCTTGGCAGTGCTTGTTTTTTTCCTATCTCGTTTGGAAAACCGCTAATCGTGGTGACAGATGGCGGCCCCTCTTTCTAGTCAGAAACCCCGACGCTGTTCTGGGAGGCCTAATTGCTCTTCACGGGTAGTTGAAGCCCGCCTCATTTGTTTCAGCTCTAAACAGCATCTCTGAGTTACAGGAGTTCAATCAGGCCGTCGACCGGGTAACCGGCGATCATTGCTCTCCGCCGTGGGTTGGCCAGCAGGCAGCCCCATGGCCTGGACTTCTGGCCTGTCACCCAGCTGCAGGTGGATTCCTTCTGTCCAGCAGGCCAGGGGTGAGGGCTGTGCAAAACACCAGGACATTGGCCCTGCCCTGGGCTGTCACGCAGAACCTACAGGTTCAGGTGGATCACCGCCAGGACCAAGCTTTGCTTGGGCCAGAGCGTGGATGAGCCCCATCGCGTGGCGGTGGGAGGTGGCACAGGAAAGGGGCCTGGGAAAGAGAATGGCCATGACCTGTGCTGTAGATCTAGGGGGATTACGTTTCCATCAAGACGCTGCCCATCAGCAACTTGATCTCTCTGATCACACCTTCCTTACCTGCAAAGTATCGCTGCTTCTTGTAACTGGTATGAGAAATGGATGAGATCATGGGTGTAGAACAATGAATTGAAATCTGGGCTACGATAGTCATTTCATAAGTGACCGTGTCAGAAACACAGTTCTTTCTTTAAAAAAAAATTTTTTTTTATTGACTTCAGAGAGGAAGGGAGAGGGAGAGAGAGATAGAAACATCAATGATGAGAGAGAATCATTGATCGGCTGCCTTCTGCACGCCCCCTGCTGGGGATTGAGCTCGCAACCCCCTTGACTGGAATCAAACCCAGGACCCTTCAGTCCACAGGCTGATGCTCTATTCACTGAACCAAACCAGCTAGGGCGGGCGCACAGTGGCCTGGCCTTTTGTATGTTTTGCCAGCCACCATCCCTGACTCCCACCGGCCCGTGTGCTGCCTGCTAAGGTTCTTGACTGTTCTTGCCTCCTCTCGCTGCGTGCGCTTGTCCTAATGTCCTGGGCTACCTTTATCAGTCGGCATTATCTTGGGGACCCATTTCTCTTCTGCCTGGAGACCTATCATCAAGGTCCAATGTGACCCCTTCATTCCATTCCTTAAAGTACATGTTCTGTAAACCCATCCTCCTCTGAGTCTTGTCCATGGTGAGAAGGAGCCCCCATCATGAGTGGGGGAGCTTCTGTTGGGGGGGGGGTGTTGGATCCTCCCCCTCCCCCATCAGTGTTCAGCTGCGTCATCTCATAGCATCCGGAGAGAGGGAACAATTTGGGTCCATTCTGCCCTCACAAAAACCCGCGACTGCTTAATACAATTTCTTTTAGGCGTGCGAGCCCACGATAAAAGTGCTAATCTCTGCAAAGCATGGGAAGGAGTGTTAATACCGCCTGGGAAAATACCCGTCCTTCTGTCCTCAATTTCCTGGCCCGCTACGGCCCTCGCCAGTGCACAGCTTATCTTGCGAAGGCAGGGGTTCCAGAGTGACACATTTTAAGCCAAGCAGTGGAGTCTGTTTTCCCTGTGCCTACACTTTTCTTGAAGTATTTTGGGGAAACATTTGGATTCTCAGAGGGGAAAAAAAAACCATTGATTTGGACAGCTCCTCTTTCTCTGTTCTTCCCTTCTTGCATTTTTTTTTTTTTTGTAGTTTTACTAGAGTCCCTGGCTTTTTTTAAGGGCGTCAGAAGGGAATTTAATTTTGAGAGAGAAACCGAAAAATGCTTGGAAAGCTCTTCCTGGAAAGAAATGACAGTCTGGAGCTGTTGAATTGGACCCCGCAGTACTCAGTCATTAGAGTCCATGGAAGTTATATTGGGATTCTCAGCCTATGGGATCCCACGTGGGTGCTGAGTGTGGGTTCCGTAAGAGTGGGGGCCTTGTCCTATTTGTATGTAACCTCAGCACCTCACCTTGTCCCAGGGGAGGCTTGCTGGGAGAGTGGATACATGCTTGTGTTGGAAATAGGTCCAAGCAAAAGCTTGTCTTTACACCCATTTGCCTTTCCTGTGTCATTAGGAGTTCAGATAGGTGCTTTTTAAAAAATATCTTTTTATTGATTTCAGAGAGGGAGGAAGAGGGAGAGAGAGATAGAAACATCAATGATGAGAGAGAATCATTGATCGGCTGCCTCTTGCACGCCCCCTACTGGGGATCAAGCCCGCAATCCGGGCATGTGCCCTTGACTGAAAATTGAACTGGGACCCTTCAGTCTGCAAGCCGATGCTCTATCCACAGAGCCATACCAGCTAGGGTGAGAAATGATTCAAAGACTGCTCTTCCGCCGTATCATTCTGTGATGTGTTAATAGCACCCTTTCCCATGTGTCTAGAGCTTTAACATTGCCATGGATTATTTTCAGGCCCTGCGAGGCAGGCAGGGCAAATGCATATGGCATGTCACTCCCGCTAACGACGAGCTCTGGTGAAAATACCCATTACTTCCCAGTACATGGTCATTATCTCTGAATAGCTTCAATCGACATCTCAGCTTGCAACTGCGCCAGTATTTGGATTGACCATATCATTAGTCATGCTAAACAGGGCATTTTGATAGTAAAAGGGGTGCTGTTGGTAGTTACACTGGGACAACAAGTGTAAGCTAGGAATGTTCCAGGAAAGTTAGGACATACAGGCCTTCTTCACTATTAGAAAAGGGGGAGAAGGGAAGGAGGGAAGAAAATGAACACATTTAAAGCCCTGATATAAGTGAGATATTGTGCTAAATATTTAAACGTCGTTTAGCTTAAGACATAGATATGGTTGAGGTCCACTGTCCATATTTGGAGAAATCAAGAAATTTCTGACAGATGGTACAGGCTAGCGGTTAAGAGCGCCATCAGAAATAGAGTTTCTAACCCATTCATTCATTGAACAAATGTTTACTGTGCATGTATATTCCATGCACAGTTCCAGCTTCTGGGGAGAGAGCAGCGACCGACAGGGAGTTTCTGTTCTATTAGGAGACGAAAATGAAGTAAACAAAAATGGATAATGTTGTATCTTTTCACAACCAGGTGGTGATGAATGTGATAAAAAAAACAATAACACGGTAGGGGATAGAGGGCTGGGCGATGCTATTTTAGGGGGTGCTATTTTAAGATGGACATTCTTGGTCAGTACCTCGTTTGGTGGAAGTCCCTTCAGTGTTGTCCATAACCTTGCCTGTCGGGAACTCTGCTGGCCACTACAGAGCAGAGCTCCTGACCTGTTGATGGGAGGGTACATTTCAGGGCCCTGTCCTTACCGTCACAGCCACAGCCCTCATTGTCCACAACCACTTACTGGTTTAGTACATGACCTCGATGTACTCACTCCCATTTCTTTTCTATCTCATCTGGGACCAGACTTGGGGACTTGCCGTTCTGTGTGGGGCACATAACCTCTAGTCCTTGACTGTGGCCCAGAGCTCAGCAACCTTCACTTTCCCGAAGGGTGGTGTGAAGACAAATGGAAAGGCAAGGGCAGATGGGGGCAAAGATGGCTGAGAGGGTGAGAGGAAGAATATGGAAATCACACCAGACTCACAAGACCTGGGTTCCACTCCTGGAGTTTTCTCTCACTGGCTCTCTCTGTAATCTTGGACAAAGACATCTCACCTCTTCTGGCCTCAGTTTTCTCAACTGTGAAGTTGTGACAATAATGCAAGGACGACAGTCAAGTTATGACATGGGCATCTCATAGAACGGCTCAATAGACGTTGATATCCATCTCAGGCTAGATACTGTGCAAGATGGTGGAGCTGAAACTGTGATAAGATCCTGCCCCTGCCCTTCACAGGTGTGATGGAGGGGCACCTGGCTTAACGGAGTGAGTGGAATATGTATGCAGACCTGCTCTGTATTATGCTGTGTAACTGTAAGGAGCAGTAACGAATGCAGCAATGCGAAGGAAGTCACGCACAAACTAGGATTAACGGGATACGCTGGAGAGTTGATTTGTCAGTAGGAAATCACCTGTCCATTAAAATTACCTGGAGAGTTTACAAAGATACAAATGCCTGGGCCTAAACTCCAGACATTCTCATTGAATTGGCCTGGGATGTGTGGGGGGGTGGTCTGGACTCCGGTTTTTAAAAAAACGCACATGAGATGATGCTAATGAACACCGGGGGTTGAGAGCCACTTTGCCTCATGTTGTGCCGCCGGAAGAGGGAACAGAGCTTGCTTCTGAGAATGGGGTCAGGTTGAACCAGAGGGAGCGCACCTGTTCCCTTGTTCCCTGGCCTTGCCTCTCTGTCCTTGACTCCAGGGGCCCCGTGTCCGTGGGAGGAGTGGGGATTTCCATCTGACATTTGAATGGAAAGGAAGGTCCTTAAGATCAGAAGGTGAGGAGGATGCCTGGAGAGCTGGCCTGTTACCCATCACAAACCCACGACAGATGGGGGGCCTGCGAGTCATTCTCACAGCGGCTGTGTTGCCAAGGATGGGCCAGGAGCAGACAACCAGCAGCAGGGAGGGAGGGAGGTCCTGGAGGGACCAAGTGGTGGGAGCCGTGTCCCAGATGAAGAGCCAGAGGGCTGGAGACTAGCGCCGGGAACATTCGGAGGGGACTGCTGATCTGGCCCGGAGTGCTGTTTCTCACTGGCCAGAGGCTGAGGCCCCTGAGTGATTCCTTGTCCTGGCCCTGCCCACCGCCCCTGCCCGCTGCGGCGAGAGACACAGCTGCCCTTCCCCTAGGTGCTTCCCCTGTCTCTGACCCAGCCCACTCTGTCCAGGGCAGGAAAGAGAGCAGGAGAGTGAGTCCAGGAAGAGCCAAGATAGTAGCCACTTGTGTCAACTCACTTTATAGACCCCGGTGTCTACCTT
>NW_006289087.1:2936500-2955352 GCF_000327345.1 Myotis davidii
GGTTGGAGTCCTGCTCTGAACTTGGCTCTGACAGTGTCAGTGAGGTAGAACTACCCTTTTAATTTAAGCCCCGACATTAGATCCATTGCCAATGGCAAGATCACCTTCCAATCGGATGTCCATGCCTACCTGTCTCCCTCAAGGCAACACAACTGCTCTAACCTGCTGGATTATAAATTATTTGAGCTCGCTCTTGCCCCGAGAGAAAGGGTTGGAAATGGGCTGCCTGGGGATGCCTAGAGCTAAACTTCAGGCTGTGAGAATGAGAGTCAGCCATAGTTGGACATACTCACTGGATCCCCACTCCTGGCTGCTGGACCCTGCAGCCGGGTGAGCGTCTCCAAGCCCGAAGCCCCCTGTGTCTGGACCAGATTCCTTGCCCCAAGCACTTGCGGAAGCTGTGCCCTGCCTCTCACTGGCGAAGTAAGACGTTACTCCGGGCTAACGTCATTCCTGCCCGGGGCACCTTGCCCAGCGAGCCTCCGGATGCAGATGGGATGACAGAAATACTTTGTTAACCACGCAGTGCTCTGTGCACGCATATCCTTTTTCCTGAGGGCACACATTTCCTTGTTTACTGCAAACTTGCCCTGGCAGTCCAGCCTGATTCGGAATCCATCAGCCTGATATCTCAAGTGGGATGACTCACTGCCAAAATGTTTTAAATGTGGTAGACGGAGCAGGGCGGGGGCACCAGCTCTCTCATGTGCTTGCCTCCCCAGGCCTGCTCTCTGGCTACATTTTGTCTCCACGTCTCTTACTATAAATGGGAGAACTAGGGTGGTGATTTTTAAAATATATATATATATTTATTGATTTCAGATAGGAAGGGAGAGAGAGATAGAAATATCAATGATGAGAGGGAATCATTGATTGGCTGCCTCCTGCACGCCCCCTACTGGGGATTGAGCCTGCAACCCGAACATGTGCCTTTGACTGGAATCGAACCTAGGACCCTTCAGTCCACAGGCCCCCGCTCTATCCACTGAGCCAAACTGGATAGGGCTCTTTGGTATTTTACAGGTTGTCATGCACTCGGTGAATGTAGTGCAAGACTCATTCCTCTAATGAGCCTTATCCATTGGGGGTAAATATTACCACAGCTCACTAATTCGCCAGTATTCCATCCTTCCCAGCTACATTTCTCAGCAGTTCCCTTGCATGAAGTGGGGTGGAAAGTGACGTGTGCTGGGGGTAAATATTACCACAGCTCACCAGTTCATCAGTATTTCAGGCTCTCCACCCCTCCCAACTACATTTCTCAGCAGTTCCCTTGCATGAAGTGGGGTGGAAAGTGACGTGTGTCACTTCTGGGCTGAAGCACTTAGAAGCAGCGACATGAGTCCTACCGTGGCCATTATGGAGGCATGGTTGAGGTGGAGCCACCTTGGAGCTACCCCATGGAGGAAGGCTACCCTGAAGAGCTATCCAAATCCATAGGAGGCTTTGTGTGGATGAGAACAACCTTTAGTGTGTTAAGCAACTGAAATTTTTGGTGCTCTTTGTTACACAGCATAGCCTATCTTATTCTGACTGTTGCACTCACTTCCTGCCTTCACATGGCAGGGTTTTCCAGTCAACTCCTGTGGTTCCCTGGGGTGCCATAGAGATACCATGGGAGGGAGGGAGGAGGATAAGGAAATATAAGTGGTGAGCCTCTGGTCACTCAGACTTTCACCCTTGCTCTGATCACTCATGCCTCGGAGGGAGGGAGGAGGACAAGGAAATATAAGTAAGTGGTGAGCCTTCTGGTCACCCAGACTTTCACCCTTGCTCTGATCACTCATGCCTGCTTCATACCAGCAATATTTGCTTTTGCTTCTCATGACTTGTTTATTTGCATCTTGTTTTCCTTAAAACCTTTTTTCTCTCTACCTACCTATGTTTATTCCTCCTTCAAAATATCCCTATGCAAAACTCACCTTCTCTTTTTCCAAACTTTACCTGGAAGCTTTCCTGGTTAAGTAAATTATTTGAATGGACTTTGGAAAAATCATTTCTATCTGTATTTCATTTTTACTTTCAAAACAACGGTGCTGCATTCCATGGTCCCTTACCCCCGGCCAGTGCTGACGTCCTGTGATTACAAATAAATCTCATCTCTTTCTTTCCCCTGAATTCTTCAGCAGCTGTGGACTTTTTTCATATTGGGTTGATTTGCAGTTTCCACCGTACTATTTTGTTTTTATCCTTCCATTTTTGCCATATGCAACATTCAGGTGGTTCTATAGGCTCTTAGAAGGAGGGACCATATGGCTTCCTTCTCCTCCCCCTTCACCCCCGTCCCCAGGCCACAGGATAAATCCACGGGCTCAGGGGTTGTTCCAATAATGTCATCTACTGTTGGACAGATGACAAAGGGCAAGTCTCATCCGTAGCCTTATTTTTGGGTGTCTCTGCTATATTCCTGCCTCTCAGCGTTTCAAAGCATATCTTCAGTTACGTATTGGTCTGAGAATTACATCTTAGCTGTTGGCTTTTCTATGATTGGCTCTATTAACACATACTCGCTGAATGGTATCCATTCCCTTGACTGGGAATTATGGGTATGTACAGGTGATAGTTAAAGCTGTGGGGCCCATGAGATGACTCTGGAAGAGAGACTAGAGAAGGCCAAAGACGGTGGCTTTAAAAGAAAGGCAGAAGGGAGAGGCCTGTTTCTAAGACTGTGAATATAGGTGGGTAAAGGCTCATGGACATTAAAGAGAAGGGAGAATGTTATGAAGGGCTTGTTCAGCATCAGCTGGGACTCAGGCACAGTTTGCCCCCTAGAGCCAAAGAGGGGCATTGCAGAGAAGAGAAGCAGATGTGGTGCTGGGGAGGTATGTGGAGCTAGTCGTTACGGTGAGTTGAGACACGCATGTGTGTGACCCGATTCTTTTGTGTTGTTCTGTCGAGCGAGGAGAACGAATCAGGGAAATGGGGTAGTTCAATGGGTCATATAATCAAAAAGTCTAAGATACCATCTGTTGCTACATAAGGATGATCTTATGTAGGGACGTGCTGGTAAGTCAGTTCTCTGGGGTTGCAGGAGGAAGCCATGATATGTAGCACTCGCCAGTTACCCTGGTGTAAATACTCTCACCATGGTTGATTTCAAGATACCAACATGTCATTGAACGTGGAGTTGGGAGAAGAGATGTGCAGTCAGCTTTTGTAAGCCAGTACATACCACCCCGAATACATCACTGACCCTTTATGCAGGCAGAGAAATAATAATAATAATAATAATAATAATAATAATGATAATGATATAATAATAATTTCTTATACTATGGATCTGTTTGTGGTTCACCAGGAATGCTGATATATTTTTCTTTACCTGCATAATACCTTGAGTGTCATGTTAGAGGGTGCAATTTGAAGAGTATGGAAAATCTCTTGGGGTACAGACTTTAAATTACCACTGAGGAAACTCTTTTTGGTTTAACATTCATGTCTTTTAACAGATACCATGTCTTTTAAGGAATAGAATACAGGATATATACATGTCAATAAGGCAGGATCAGACAGGAAAGATCTTGATTGTAGAATATCGATGGAGAAGATCTAAAAGGCCACAGAGACAGAAGGTTGGGTAGCCAGGTAAGGAGAATGTTCAAAAGAGAGATCCAAGGATACTAAGGATAATAATTTTTCCTACTTCATAATGCCGCTTAGGGCCTGGCCTGCTCCTCGATCGTAGATCTTGCCAAGTATAGTTCATGCTCCATTATCCATTCTAATGGAGGAAAGTTGGACAACATAATTCAAAACAACAAATAACCTTGAAAGGTATGAATTGGATTTATAGAGAATGTAATGCCTGTATCTTAGTATCTTTACCATCTTGTGATTGGTCTGCCTATTCTTCCTCTACTACTTAGCCTACTCATGACAAGTCATATTATAGTGTTGAGAAAAGCCACATCATCAGTATCAACCTAGATTTTTTTTTTATAAGCATAGCATTGGGGTACTTATGCCTCCTTATAGGCAATTTAATAAAGTTTTATTTAAGTTATTTCTTGTCCTAGAAAATGAAAATACCTTTTTCTGAAACATATTCATTTGGTCATGAGCTTTAAAGCATACTGTGCATGCACAGCTTCAACTACTGCTGACTACAGAAGGAATCGATAACTCGCCATTGGCGGTTGTGGGCTGTTATCACTTGGTGACAGTTGATATATTGGTAGCGAGCAATGAGGAGAATGGTGGGTGTGCGTCCTATCAATTTTTAGAGCATATTTTATCTGTCCACGTATTAGTGGCTCAGGGTTCCATTTGTCATGTCTGCCCTTGAAAGTCAGAGTTGATAAATGACGGTAACTTTTAGCCCACCAAACCACACGCTTGCGTACGTTCCATAGTTTAGTTTCAGGATAGGAGGAAAGAAGGAAAATTTCTAACCTCTAGTAGAAGTTGGGGGTATTGGGATGTAGAACAAGGTTAAAAAAAAATAGGTGAGCCAAGTCGTGGCTTCAGTTTTGATGGCTGTAGGCCCATACGTTCCTTTCATTGTCAGTAGTGGAAAACAATTTTTTAAAATCCTTAGCTCTGTGGCCCCAGCCTCCACCAATTCAATCAACTATTAGCTTAGCTTTTTCTTTCTCATCAGTGTCTTTTGCTTCTGTTTATTCTTGTCAATCAATGCTTTACTTCCACTCTATTCCAGGATTTTATTTACAGTGGTTGGCAAACTGCGGCTCGCGAGCCACACGCGGCTCTTTGGCCCCTTATTATCACATAAGGATAAATACAACATCTTCCTAATGGTCATGATAATAACAGCAATGTCTAGCACCTTGGGTGTGCAGTGCTGTCTCTGGAAATGGGAGATTTAAACCTGGATGGAGCGGGTGTCACGCAGCTCCAACCCTGATCAGAGCAAACCACTGGGCTCGCCCAGGCCGCTAAGCCAGCGTGAGCAACGCCCAGCAAGAGTGGAAGTCAGAAGAAGGACATGCATAAGGAGATGATTTTTGTTGACCGCTGCTGGCCTGCTGGCAAATGACAACCAAGAAAGCAGTAACCAGAAGAGGAAGTATCAGCGGAGCTTTCTTCCGTCCTCTCCGTTTTGCAGTAACAACGGAGCAGGCACGCTCAGTGTCTGTGATGCTGTTCGTTTTAGGCTTGTTCTGCGCCTCAGTCTCCTCCAGATCCGTGTGCGAGACACCAGGGCGCTGGGCGGGAGAGGCTGTGCTGGGGGAGACGATCAGGGCCACTGGGGCCTCCTTGGAATTGAACTGTGTTCTCTGCAGAGCCAGGAGCACCCAATCCCCTTCTCCCGTTCCAATTCCGACCCCCTCGTTTCAGAGGCTGACCCTGTGGCAAAATCATGGTTTTATTGACGGGTCTCGCCCGAAAAGTGTCCCTGCTTTTCCCTGGTTTGGGGGTGCAAACGTACAGACACCAGGGCGGGCCTGGAGAGAATGAATTTCGCTTGTGAGAAACCATAGACCGTGAGTCAGCTTGGTTTTTGGCCATAGTCACAAGAATGACAGAGAAAAAGGAAATCGTACAGACGAGTCAGTGAAAGGCTCAGAAGGAAGAGATACTCAGTGTAGGAGCACACTGCTTCCCTCAGTGGGAAGAAATATCTTGTATGTGTTTCTTCGCCCCGAACCTGAGAAAGGGGAGAGAGAGAGCTCTGTGCTGCTGTTTATACGTCTATAGGCTCTGATCTGTGCCACGCTGAAATCCACAAGTCTCAGACTGGGGCCAAATGAAACACTGACTGTTAGGTAGAGGCGTGATACCAATGGTCAAATAAATAACGTACATGAAACCACATGACAGACATTTGCAAACTAGGGCCTGTGACATTTACTACTGTATCCGTGATTTCTCGGCAGCTGTAGAATGTGGGTGGTGTTTTTGGTTCCATTCTGTCCATTTTATTCTTTAGGGGGATCGTACCTGAATGGGGGCGGGGGAGAGGGTGGAGAAGGGGAGGAGGATGGAGCACTCGAAGAGATTATCCCCAAACGGTCACTGGTAACATGCCCTCTCCCTCACTTATCTACTGTGTGTTCCTTTTTTTAAAAAAAAAAAATATTTTATTCCAGGCCCCCGCAGTCCCTGTCCCTGATGGCAAGGCCTGGCTTTTCAGGTTACAAGGCACCTTGCTTAACATAAACCCCTGCCTGGGATTGTGGGTCCAACTCCGCTTTAAGTGATACAGCAGGAAACGAAGGCTCAGGAAAATGAAGATCCAGGCTTACCAAGAGGAAAGGAAAGGACTCAAAGGGATCTTCTGTGCCTGCCCCCTACCCGGCCCCAGGCCTGTGTTTCTTATGCTCAACCTAGAGCATGGACTAGTCCAGTCAAGACCACAACACACTTGGAAAAAGAAATTGCCCATTGATTAATTAGTAATAATAATAGTCTTCGTGGTGACTATTGTCATTATTGCAACCATTATTGTGCCCCAAGATTAGCTAAACACTTTTTTTTCCCTTTCAGTGTTATTTTGTGTTGGTTTCAGGTGTACAATGATATAGTTTACACAGTGTTCCCCTCAATATTTCCAGTACCTCAACCGGCACCCTGCACAGGTGTTGCAATATTATTGACGATATTCCCTGTGCGTTTACATCGCCGTGACTATTCTGTAACTTCCAAGTTGTGCTTTTCAATCCTATCACCTCTTTCACCCGGTCTCCCACCCCTCAATCCCCACCCCCTGGCACCCACCTGTTTCTATGAGTCTGTTTCACTTGGCGAAACACTTTCTATACAAAGTGTTATTTAATTCAGTCCTTACACCTGCCCACACAGGGCGGAATTGTTATTCAGGTGGGGAGACCAGGGTTTAGAGAGGTGACGTCATTTGCCCGAGGTCACTGAGCTTGGAAATGGTGAAAATGGGACTTTGTTTTGCTTTTACATTAAAACTAGGGGAAACCGGTTTTTCTTCCTTAAACCAATATTTCACACAAGAGTCAACATAAAGTCCCAAGGCCGATTTACAACCCGATTTCTTCTTGGCCTTGGTTCGCCGAGAGAAATTGCTGAGCCCACAGGACCGAGGGACGCTGGAAGTGCAATGCGGGAGGAAATCCTGATGCCAGGACTCGCCTCGTCCTGTTTGCCTACAAACGCTGATGGCTCCGCTTAGGTTCATGAATCACCCAGCACCTGCCAGGCCCCCGCAGTCCCTGTCCCTGATGGCAAGGCCTGGCTTTTCAGGTTACAAGGCACCTTGCTTAACATAAACCCCTGCCTGGGATTGTGGGTCCAACTCCGCTTTAAGTGATACAGCAGGAAACGAAGGCTCAGGAAAATGAAGATCCAGGCTTACCAAGAGGAAAGGAAAGGACTCAAAGGGATCTTCTGTGCCTGCCCCCTCCCCGGCCTGAGGGCTAACGCCATTCCTTCAAGTCTTGTCAAGAAGGGGGCAGAATTCACTCTTAGTTTCGTCCATCCCCCTCTTCATCCAAGAAAACCTGTGCTTTTTTTTTTTCTTCCTGATGCTCTCTGGTACCTCAGTGCTTAAAACAACGTAACTGATTGCCTGGCTGAATAGAATCTTCACCCGGCGTTCTTTCCCTTCCTGACTTAGTCCCTAGAAGATCAAGACGGGAGTTCGCATCCCAAGTTAGTTAGTTACCCCGAGTGGTGTCTGGATCCTGGGTCCAACTCCGCTTGAAGTGGCAGAGGAGGAAACGAAGGCTCAGGAAAATGAAGATCCAGGCTTACCAGGAGGAAAGGAAAGGACTCAAATGGATTCCCTGTGCCCGCCCCCTCCCCGGTCTAAGGGCTAACGCCATTCCTTCAAGCCTTGTCAAGAAGGGGGCAGAATTCTCTCTTAGTTTCGTCCATCCCCCTCTTTATCCAAGAAAACCTGTGCTTTTTTTTTTTTTCTTCCTGATGCTCTCTGGTACCTCTTTTGAATTGAATTCCTCAGGATAAATAGGGTCAGTGTGAACTGTCTTGTTTAGTTTGTATCTTGCTAAAAAACAAACAAACACAAACCATGTTTTTTTCTTGAAAAATACTGTCTGATTAGAATGGCGGTACTGTGTTGTTCTGTTTCTCTTTGAATCTCTACATAGGATCTAACAGTGCTTAAAACAACGTAACTGATTGCCTGGCTGAATAGAATCTTCACCCGGCGTTCTTTCCCTTCCTGACTTAGTCCCTAGAAGATCAAGACGGGAGTTCGCATCCCAAGTTAGTTAGTTACCCCGAGTGGTGTCTGCTTTACCTTCCTGCATCCTTAGGGACATGCGTCTGTCTCCCTCAGTTGGTGTAGCACTTTCCTGGCTTAATCATCGGTATTGATTTAAAGAATTTGTTTTCTATGAAGTCTCTTCTTTATATTTTTCATTATGGAAAATTTTTAAGCATAAAGAGAAATAGGAGGAACGTTATAACGCATCCATCTTCAAACTGTACCCGTCTTCAGAAATGATCACCACATACACGGACGCCTTCCTTCATCTCCACTCCCAGCCATTCCCCACCAACAGGGTTATTTTGAAGTAAATCCCAGATATTCTATCTTTTCATTTGTAAATACTTGGCAGGCATCTCTAGAAAGTGAAGGGCATTTTAAACAGCACCACCCTGATATTATTGCCACACCTAAGGAAATCAGTGCTGATACCATTAATCGGTCCTATTTTCAATGAAAAGAGTTCCTAAGGTAATGGAATCCACATGTGATCCATCTATGACTCCACTTCCCCTTAGGATTCCCGCTGTTCTTTCTAGAAGGAAATTACATTGATCTTAAAATTTATTCTTGACCAAGCCATGTTATAGCTGTCTTCTGATTTTTCCTGCCAGTTTTGCCCGGTGGTATTTTATCACTATTTTAAAAAATCTTTCCACGTATCAAAATACCAATAACTGATTTTATTTCTCAGTTGTATGTCCTGCTCTTTTAAAGAAGTGCCTTTTACTGTCAGTTTTGAAACAGTTTCCCTCCGCTCTTTGCTGATTTGAAGACACCATTTTAAAAAGCAATCTTAAAAAAAAAATAAAAGCAATCTTAAGTTACTTCCTTCCCCAGACCGATTTCAATTTTTACCTTCGCATCAAACTGATGAATATTCCATGCCACAGTTGACCTTTTAAAATATGTTATCAAAATGGAGACTAAAAATAGTGTGAAGCCTTTCTCCTTGGGTTTTTAATATTACCTATTATTGACTTTTTATTTTCTATCTGTCTAGGATAGAATTCCTTCTTGATCTACCCCCACTCTTCCTTTGGGTGATAAAAAAAAAACACACACCAAAGTTTCCCCATTGCCTTTGTTGATCTTATTAGAGATACTGTGTATTTTTTGTCCACACCAAGGCATTTGAATCACAATAAAAATCATATTCCATTTCCCAGAAACCATAGTGACTTTAACAGATAGTTTTCCTGCTCATGACCGAGTGTCAGTCTTCTGAAATGAAAGGTCTGTGCATCATGGAGCTTCCCAGGCTTAAATGCACTGACTTGCTGTAATTTTCTTCTTCCCTGGAAGGGCCCGTGAGGGCCAGCTTCAATGAAAATTGAAGAGTAAATAAAAACCCAAATTTCCTAGAGGTATCATGTGGGCATACAAAGTGGTTCACTTTTGAGCTCTATCTATCTCTATCTCTGACTCTGTCTCTATCTCTATCTCTATCTCTATCTCTATCTCTATCTCTATCTCTATCTCTATCTATCTCCATCTCCCTCTCCCTCCACCACTGCCACCCTGCCCTCCCCTCTCTTCCCTCTCTGACCATCATTAGTAGGGAGACACCAGGTTGGGTTGGTCATGGATTCTATCCCTGGTTCTTTTCTACTTGGCTGTGTGAAATTGGATAATTAGTTTTGACACTCTTGGTTTTTGCTTTCTCAGATAGATTCTGGTCAAGGAACCCTTTGTTCAAATTAACCTAAACCAGATGTGAACAGAAATGAGGGGTGTGTGTGTGTGTGTGTGTGTGTACATGTTGAATGTGGTGTGGAAAAGAGGGAGGCCTGACCAATTGTTCTTTATCCCACAACCCTGGAACAGCACAGGCCAGCCCTTGATTTCTTGGGTCCCTGCTATTTGAGCACTTTTGTGCCCGAGTTGTGGGCTCGAACTCCAGTGGGAGGCATGCAGGAGACAACAGATCAATGTTGTGTTCTCACATGGATGTTTCTCTTGCTCTCTCCCTCTCCTCTGTCTCTAAAAATCAGTAACAATATTTTTTTAAAAAAATCTTTGAGCAATGCAGAGTGTCTCTGGAAGTCTATCCAGTTTGATCATGGAGACGATGCAATGTTGTCATCCACAATTAAACGCTGTCCGGACCAGCTGGAGGCTCAAGACGCAAACCAACGCGTAGTCCTTGATTTGTGAGAGCCGGTCTGAGATTTAGCTGTGGACTGGCTGCCTTGTGAGAAAAAGGAACCAAGAGAGGGAAGCCAGGCCAGGGTCCACCCCGCCCCCCCAATAAAAAGCCCCTCCCTCCCCTCCCACCAAGAGGCTTTCCCATCCCAGCTTTTCAAAAGCCACAGGTTGTCAGCAATTTATGAATATGAATAATGTAATTTGCATGCCTTTGATCTAATATCCTGATTAAGCTTCTTTGTTCTCTGTCCCACATCCCTGAAAGGAAACGGGTGCATTTCCTTTCAAATCCTTTGTCCTTTATTCGTGATTTCCCCCCTTCCAAATCTGCTTGGCTTTGGCAAATGAAAGACAGATACATTTTACTTTGACTTGGTGGCACAGAGAGCACACAAGCGAATTAAAACATCAGTGAAAAGGCACTAGGGAATTGAGCAGGGAATAGGAACTGAGTTAGTTGAAGCAAATTACCGTCTGGTTGTAAGTCAACAGGGGTCTAGATCCATGCAAGAAATTCACTTCTGCTTCCAGGAGAGTTGTTTATGCTTTTAATAAAAATATTTTTATTGATTTCAGAGAGGAAGAGAGAGAGAGAGAAACATCAGTGATGAGAGGGAATCATTGATTGGCTGCCTCCTGCATGTTGGACTGAGTCCGCAACCCAGGCATGGGCCCTTGACAGGAATCAAATCTAGGACCCTTGGGTCTGCAGGCCGATGCTCTGTCCACTGAGCCAAACCAGCTAGGGCGTTTATGCTTTTTAACAATAGCACTGTGCCTGTGCCTGTGGGCATTTAGATACTTCAATGTGGATCTTTGATCAAATGCGGGAGCCCCCCTCTGACTATAGGTATAACCTGATCAGTTTCTTGTAGCTGGACTTTGGGACAGATCATACGTGTCCCCCCCCCCCCCCCATCCTGACCATTGGGTGACCCAGAATTGACTCCTTAGTGAATTTCTCCTTTAAGAAAACATCAAAGAGAAAAGATGTAAAGAGTGGCTTTAGAGCCGCCCAAGAGAAAGGTTCAAAAGGTCTGATTGCAAAGGACCCTTTGAAATGGAGCGTGGGACCATTGAATGGGGAGGCTGGGAAGGAAGGAGCCGGACTGTTTCTCCTCCTGAGGCCTCCCGTACATCTGGGTGCTAGGAGGAAGGGCAGTGGATGGGGGAAGAAGAGGGAGAATGGTCCAGGGATGTTCACACCTGTGCAGAAGTGAGGGTGCAGAACTGGACTGATCAAGAGGAGTGGACAGCCGTCCCTCTGTCCTTCTGTCCATTCCAGCCAGATACACCAGAAAAGAGCCGGGCCTGGCTACAGAGCCCGGCCCCAGTTGGGGTTCTGGGGATCTGGGCAACGAGTTTGAACTCTTGAGTCTCCACCCCCTTGTCTGCAAAATAGGACTAGTGTTTTGTGGTCTGTGTGTCTCAGAGGTTTTGGTGTGGATCAAATAGACACCAAGTGTGAAAATGCTTTGCAGAATTTAAGATGTGTATACAAATATCCTACCTTGCACGTAAGAATGGAGTTTCTGAGCTTGGCTTTGTATCACATTCACCCAGTGTGAGCTTTTATTTTTTATTATTTATTATTTTAAAATATATTTCTTTATTGATTTCAGAGAGGAAGGGAGAAGGAGAGAGAGAGAGAGAGAAAGATCAGTGATGAGAGAGAATCATTGATGGGCTGCCTCCTGCACACCCCCTACTGGGGATCGAGCCCGCAACCCAGGCATGTGCCCTTGGCCAGAATGGAACCTGGGACCCTTCAGTCCGCAGGCTGATGCTCTATCCACTGAGCCAAGCTGGCTAGGGCCAGTGTGAGCTTTTAAAAATTACATCTGATCTCCTTAGGTTCCTTCTCAAAATCACAGGGAGTAGGGCCTAAAATCATTAAAAAAACAACAACCCACAACCAAGCAACAACAATAGAAAACCCAAAACAGAACTACAGAAATAAAAGAATATTAATAGAGCCCGGCCGGCATGGCTCAGTGGTTGAGCACTGACGTATGAACCAGGAAGTCATGGTTCCATTCCCAGTTGGGGCACATGCAGCTGATCAGTGATTCTCTATCATTGATGTTTCTCTCTCTCCCTCTCCTTTCCTCTCTGAAATCAATAAAAATGTATTAAAAAAATATCAGAAGTCCTTTGGATGATGATGATGTATATAACAATCATGATGGACTCTGACAGAGAAGTAGTTCAAGGTTTTGCCTTTGCTAAGCCAGTGGCACCTGGTCTCTCTCAGGCTCTAGGCGATAAGGCGCCAAAGGTAATACGCCTTCCTAGGGACAGATCCTATTGATGCTAGAACCTTCTTTCCTGAAACAGGAAGGCAAGGAAATAAACATATTGTAAGGGACGTCTCTGTGCTGGGAATGGCGGTGGGTCACTGGGCAATTTTCAAGCATTCAGGTGGGGCCATGAACTCCCAGGCCCCTGGACAAATGCGGGCTGGTGCCGAAGGTGGTCAGGCCCGGCCAGAACCGGGGCCCTGTCTTTCCTTCGGAGCGGAGCTGGAGTTGTTCACCACGCTGTCTTCTCACACCTCCAAGTCCAGCTGGTATGCGGCCACCTTGCAAGGGTTGCTCCTCTCTCCCCTGGTAGCAACACAGTGCTTCATGAATCAAGGAATTCTGTTAAAAACTGGGAAGAGGAGACACGGTGTCATGATGGAAGCTTCCGCAGGGCCATGGAGAAGAGGAAACAGAAGCAAGTGGACCCTGTTTTAGCCGAAAGATCAATGCAGACTCCACATGCAGTGCCCTGCCAGGCACACCCTCTCAGCTTGCAAATCGGCTTCCACTCGACCCAAAGATCAGAGCGGCCTGGAAATGTGGGGGCTCACTGATCCCCTTAAGGATCACAGCTGACTGCTTCAAAGGGAGCCGCAAAGAACTGCCTATACATTTGCTCAGTCGGTCTGTGATAAGTTCCTATTAGGCAGCACTCCAAAACCACTTCCATTAGGATCGCACGGGCCACAGCAGGACATTTCAAAACAGAATTCGCCGCAAACATTTAGAAACAGGTTGCAAATGCACATGGATTATTTCCAGTTGCTTTAAGAAACCCAGGGGATTTTAACCTCGTTACTTCTTCTCCCCTTTTCATAAAGGAGCTGCTGGTTGAAAGACATCCCTTGGTAAAAAAAAATAAAATAAAACCCATACCAAATTGCATGTTCTTCCCTGCGGTTGTGAAAGAGAATGTATAGGAGATGCGCCCGTTTTAAGAGGCAGATTTGCAGAGCTAGGCGCTCCGTGCGGGTATGGAAATGAAAGACGACTTCGGATGCAGGCGATAGTGATTATATAATAAGCTACAGGGTCTGGCCCTCGTTCTTTGTAACCTCACTTGGGTCTCTCAGAACTGTCAGTAAATATATTTAAACCCTGGTAATATGTCCTTTCTTGTAACGTATCCGTAGGTTAATAGCGTCTGAACGCTGTCTGGGTCACCCTGTTCACTTGGTGAGGTTCGTGGTCCAATTCAATTTTCTCTCTGTTGGCTGCCCTTTCTCACTGCCAAGTGCCTTCTGAATCTATTCTTGTTCCTCCAGTTCCTGCCACCAGTGCCTCAGGCACTCCTTTTTCACCACCTGGAGCATAGTTGCAGCCTCATTCCTTCTCCTTCTCCTTGTCTATCTTGCCTTGCCTTGAATCTTTGCTTCACGCCAGGCTTATTATTATGGGCTGAGTGTTCATGTCCCTCACAATTCACATGTGGAAACCCCAAGCCCCAATGTGTTGGCATTAGGAGGTGGGGCTTTGGGGAGGTGACTGGTCGTGAGGGTGGGGCCCTCCCCAGTGGGATTAGTGCCCTTATCAGAGAGACCCTGCAGAGCTCCCCTGCCCGCTTTCTGCGGGTGATGATAAGGATTTTAAAGGTTTCACTTCTTTTCTTTCTTTTTATTTCTGACAACCAGAATCCACTCAGAGTCTCTCAGGTGAAGAAACACTGGTTGATAAAACTGGGCATCACAGCTTGGGCCAAGACCCGGTGCTTTACTGAATGTCATTGAATCTGCTGCCCAGCAATCATACAGCGTAAGTGCAAAGGCAGAGCAGAATGTCCCTTCTTGCAGGTGCTTAGAGAGCTGAATGCTGATTGGGCCCCGGTGCCAGCAGCTGGGTCACGGTGGGCTGAAAGTTACTAAATGGGCAGCGCTCCTCTGCTTCTCCTTCTAGGTGGCAGGAAGGGTAAGAGGGCCTGGCACCTTTTTGCCAAGGGAGGAGGCCTGCTTAGTCTTGCCTCTCTCTTGTATTCCTGTCCCTGGACCAGGAATGCTCTGTAGTCATTCCGTTGTCTTCATTCTCTCTCCTGCATGGGGTTGGCAGGGACCCTTCGTTGTGGCTTTGGGCTTAGGATCGCACAGTGGTTTTATTGGGCACAGAGTAAACGCACAATAACACATGACTTCCCACATGTGGACTTGCCACAAATTCCATTTTCCTGAAGCCGATGGCTACATTCTTATATATCCTGCTCATTTAGAATATGCCTGTGCTTGTTCTTCCGATGAGAAAGTCCATTACCGACAAGGTTCTTACGCTAAGGATCACACCCGAGTTCAAGTACTTGCCCAGAAGTTCATGGGATTTGAATTGGACACTGGCGGGGGCGGGGGGGGGGGGTCGTCCGGGGGGGGGGCTGCCTCGGAAGGTCATTTCCAATTCCATCACTGCTGTTGTGGTCTTTGGGTTTCTGAGCCTCCGCTTCCTCCTGTGGAAAATGGAAATGCCAACATCACCTACCTCATAAATGGTTGGGGTGAACGGGGATTTTTATGCAAGTGCTCAGCACATTCCTTGATGCGTAGCTCAATAAACCGAGGTTAGTGGTTCTTACTGCCGCTATGATCATGGTTTTTAAAAGTCTGTGTGGTGATCGCACGTTTAGAGGCCGTCGTATTTCGGAGGTCAGCTGGCTGGAAAGACAGGTTGGAAAGAACGTCTAGAGCAGTGGTTCTCAACCTTCCTAAAGCCGCGCCCCTTTCATACAGTTCCTCATGTTGTGGGGACCCCCCCAACCATCAAATTATTTTCGTTGCTACTTCATCACTGTAATTTTGCTACTGTTATGTATGAATCGTCATGTAAATATCTGATATGCAGGATGTATTTTCATTGTTACAAATTGAACATAATGAAAGCAGAGTGGTGAATCACAAAAACAATATGTAATTATATCTGTGTTTTCCGATGGTCTTAGGTGACCCCTGTGAAAGGGTCGTTCGACCCCTAAAGGGGTCTCAACCCACAGGTTGAGAACCGCTGGTCTAGAGAGACCACACTGCTCTGGGAACCTGGGAACCTGGGAATGAAGACCCAAGCTCCCCACTTAATTACAAAGATGGTTTATTTGCAGTAATTTTGTAAGACAAAGGAAGAAACGCAAGTTTGGCTTCATGTGGTCTAGATCAGGGTCGAGATGGGCCGCGTTAGAGTGCAGGGCCATTTGCTACTATTGATTTATGTCTGGGGTGACGGTGTAGGAATTGCTTTTGCTTTTTGCTCCGACGGTTCCTGGAAGCCATGCTACTCAAGGGAGGTGGGACAGTTCAATACAAATCAAGATAATTGAGAGTTTTACACAGAGAGCCAGGCTATATAAAGCATATTTCTTATGCTGGTTTCGATGTGGGAATTGCATCGGCTTATAATTGAATAAAAATGCCCATGGGGACAGATGATACACTGCCAACTTTCTAGCCTCTTTGGCAAATTCCCCGAATATTAAGAGAATTAGAAATTAGACTGAATGGCTTACGTAATCACTAATTCGCTTGCAAGGTTTTGCCCACTCCTGTCAAGCAGGCCTGCTTTCCCAGGCCCCTCTGTGGCCCAAGCTCCTGGCAGAATTAGCTGGGTTCCTCCTGGGCCGTTTCAGGTAGGGAGGTAGGGTCACCGTTCACAGAGCTCCCTGACTCCCCCTAAAATTAGTGATGCGATTGCAAGATTAGTCAAAACACTGCAACTATATCAGTTTTCATCCATAAACGAAGGGCGTTGAGAGCCAGAGCAATGGTAACCGCCTTTCAGATTCAGATGGAATAGATGTCTTCTCACTCCATAACAAAGCACAGAGCTACCTGCATGTGATTTCAAGGGTTCCCAGAGTCCAGGCTGAGAACTTGGGGTTCTATTACTGCCAGAATTTGACACACTTGCTGAGCTCCTGAGAGAGGAACATCAGCCCACAGTGTGAGAAACATTTGCCGCCAAGTTCAAGTCCCACCTCTACCATTTCCTAGCTGTGTGATTTTTTGGGGGGCCTCTCTATGATTGTTTAGGCCCCCTGACCCTGGCCTGAATTCCCATATGACACCTGCTGGTCAACCTCAGCAGTGGCTCTGCCTTTAGAGCAGTGGTTCTCAACCTTCCTAATGCCGCGACCCTTTAATACAGTTCCTCATGTTGTGGTGACCCCCAATTTCATTGTTACAAATTGAACATAATTAAAGCATAGTGATTGATCACAAAAACAATATGTAATTATATATGTGTTTTCCGATGGTCTTAGGCGACCCCTGTGAAAGGGTCGTTTGACCCCTAAAGGGGTCGCGACCCACAGGTTAAGAACCGCTGCTTTAGAGGGACCTGTGTTATCCACTTCTCCACGGCCTCCCACTCAGCCATCTTCTTCCTATTGTTACCTGGCCCCCGGGGACATTTGGAGGGCATTCTGCCCACGTGAGCAGGATGTGCTGCAGTCCCAGGCATGTCATCATGCGCCCCCTGGTGGGCAGCCTGGACCAGAGAGGCCTGGTGGCCTGTGCTCTCTGTCCCTCCCTTAGAGGTGAGCCAGCCCACATGCCCTCAGCTTCCACAGCTGGACAGGAGGGGGCCTGTCTAGATGGAGGTTTCGGAAATGCAAATCCAACGTTTCACTTGGAGCTGGAGGTGTGCCCAGGACTGAGCACCTTCCATTCGGGCTCTGAGGGGAAGCGTTGTCTGTCGAAAACCTGAAACTAATTGAAGCATAATAATCTCTATTTTGTAAAATTACTGTTTAAAATTCTGTGCTATTTTTAGATGATCCCTTGTTCTATGTAGTCAACTGTTATTTTTAGACGTTCCCGTATTCTGTAAATTAATGTTGCTTTTTAGCTTGATTGAATAATAGGGAAGATAAACTTAGCTGTCTGACCTTGCAGGCTAGCCATCTAACGTAAGGGGCTGATACTACTCCCATACTCTCATGCCAAGTGTTTATTAGTTATGTGCTCAAGGTTACAAGCTGCCTGCAAAAATAACTTACACAGAGCTCTTTGTAAAGCCTGCAGAAGGTCCAGAAAAACCCTTATTTGGGAGACAAAGGGCTGGAAAGATATAAGGAGGGGGAACTTCCTCCATATTTTGCTCAGAATTTGAGAAGCAATATTCCACCGAGCCTGCTGGCGTAATAAGGGCTCTTAATTAATTGGCTTATTAAAGCATCTTATATTTAGCTCACTGATTTACATTATAACATAATGAAGCCACTACCAGTCTGCCTGTAGCTTCTTACCATCAGTGATTAAACAATCAAACAAACCAACAAACGACTCCACCAAAAGAAGAAGAACATTGTGTCTAACTTGTAAACAATCGCTGTGGTGGCTGCTGAGTTTGCATAATGTGCACACTTAGAAAAGGTACTGGTTTTCCTTTGCTAAACATTGTAATTCACAGGCAAGCTTGTGGGAAGGGTTCACAGTTACACGGCCGATCCTCCCACGCGAGTGACCTGGGCCTGGGTGGCCTCTATGTGCCCAGTCGCTGTGTTACTGCATCTTCCTGTGTCAGAACAGTAGCTTCTTCTTGACTCTCCTGGGCTTGTTTAGCTGCGGCATGACATTTGCATGAGAATTCGTCTCCTTTGAAGAAATCGTTTGGGTGATTTCGGTTGGGCCAAACGGCCATCCAATATTGACAATTTTAAAGTAAAATACGCAGGTGTATTCACAGCACACAGACAACACCATTCGGCTTCCTCTCTTCTCCTGCCTTTAAAGATCATTTTTCAAAAAATTGAATGACGAGTGCATTTTATCACTTAGCGATGTCAGCTAAGGTCACCCCCGTGGGACTTTTGGGGAGAAAAAAAAAATCCCTCTTCACTTGGAGGGGCCCTAGTGTGTGGGATGAGTCAGGGAAACCGCGGGCTTTCGGGGGAAGTGCTGCTCCTCTGTTTGTAATTATAATTCCACGCAGTGCGGACAGGCAGGCGGAGGACCACAGCAAAGGGCCCCAATTAGAAAATGGCATGTCGGGGGAAAATTCCCCCAAACAACGGCCTTCCGCAGTGACTGAACTTCCTCCCACTCTTCACTCTCCCAGGAAAATGACCGACTGGACAGAATGTGGGAAAAGACAGCTAAAGGCTCGGTTTGCTTTGCAGAAGCCCAGCCAGGGACCACTTCTGTGTGCCCCACTTCTTATGGCCAAGGACACGTGTGTACCCCGAATGAACACCCTCTATCCCAGCCTGGCTGCTGCTTCTTTTTTTTTAATGTATGTTTTTTATTGATTCCAAAGGGAAAGGGAGAGGGA
>NW_006289087.1:2956378-2971079 GCF_000327345.1 Myotis davidii
GGGGGTTGAGGGTGTGTGTGTGTATGAGTGAGTGTGTGTGTGAGTGCGTGCGCATGAGTGTGTGAGTGTGTGAGTGTGTGTGTGGTGGGGCATATGACAAACTCTCTAAAGCTTCTCTTGGGAGACTTTGAGGGTTGGGTGATATTTCTAGCACGGCCTTCTCCAGAGAGTGGGTCCTGAAATGTACAAATGTTAGTGAGTGATGTTTTTGATATTGTTATATCTGATATTTATGTCTGGATACTTCAGTTAGAGCTTCCAGTTTGCCCTGGCTGGGTCGCTCAGTTGGTTGGAACCTTGTCTGTACACCAAAAGGTTGCAGGTTCGATTCCCAGTCAGGGCACATTATCTAGGTCGCAGGTTCGATGCTTGGCCTGGGCGTGTATGGGAGGCAACTAATCTCTCTCTCTCTCTCTCTCTCCCCCTCTCCCTTCCTCTCTCTAAAATGAATAAAAACATATGCTTGGGTGAAGATTTTTAAAAAAACGACTTCCAGTTTAACATCGTGTTACACTACAATGTTTGAAGAGTGCTTTCGAGTTTCCCGGGAAGGGGTCTTTCCCCATACACATACGTTCCTGAGAAGGCCCTGGGCCACCTGGTGTTTTTTCCTCTGTAGGCTTCCTGTGGGGCCCATCAGAGACTTTGAATTCTCCATGGGGTCCATGGGCGAGAGAAATTCCGGATGCTCTTTCCCAGCTTCCGGAGGACCCCAGAATGCTGCTCTTACCACTGGCGGCACCCCAGTTGGCATCCCCCACACTGCGTTCCATTTCTCTGGTTAGAGATGAAGTTATGAACCAGGCTGTATCTCCAGGCACCAGGGAGCTTGCTGGGGACTGTGAGCAACTGGAAAGAGCTGAGGACTTCTGCCTTCAGGTCCCAGCTCACCCCCCAGCAAACTCCTTAGTCCTCAGTTCCCTCAGCTGAAAACGAGGGAGTTGTTCCATGCAATCCCCAAGGTCCCTCCAACTACTAATCTGATGTTAATGACCTTGGACTCAATGGTTGGACCGAGCCAACCTGTCCGTTTGGAAAAAACGGTTTGCACCACGTCCATCTTCAGACGCGACCTCGGTCTGTTTGTCCAGAACTTGTCATGAGAAGGTGATGGTGTCAATGAGGGGGCAGGCAGGTGTACAGATGTCACCCTTGGGCGTGGGTCTGGGAGCCTTCTTTTAGACGCCCTGGGACAGTCTTGGAGAAAAAATAGCTTAGCAGCAACCCAGGTCTGACAAGTCAGGCCCCTTTGCAAATAGCAACCCCGTGAGTTCATATAAACAGATGGGAGGCAGTTTCTATTTTAATGGAATCACCCACTTGGCAACTGAACAACAATCATAAACTGCTTGTTGCTGGCTTCTGTCTCGATCAAAAAAAAAAAAAGTGCTCCCAAAGGCCTCTGAGCCTTTTGTTTATTAAGAGACTTGATAAATATAGTTCACTAAGTGTGGTCCCTCTCGAATTTATAGCCAGCTTTCTAACCTCGCTGGGAGGCGTCACAGTGTCAAAAGCTATGTCTTGATTCTGCTTTGATTGGAGAAACCCAGAAAGCCTCCCAAGATGGGAAGCCCAGGGTTTCCGGACAGTCTCCCTGGTCTGGGGTGGCCACAGGCCCAACCCCCCTCCCGCCCCTCCTGTGGCTGCTCCTGGCCTTCCCGGGGCGGCCCAGGCCTCAGCTCATGTGTGTAACCTTTTCACAGAAGCCTGTTGACAGGTTTGAAAATAAAGCAGGCAATGTAAAGAACAACACGCAGGTCATAGAGCCATGAAAATCACCCAGTCTGGCTCTACCGGGGGGTGGATTAATGAGGATCAGTTGTCCAGCGAGGCTGCTGCTCGCGGGGCCGGGGGCAGGTGAGAGCATTCTCCTCCTCAGCTGCCCAGCTGCTGCTCTGGGCCATTTCTGTCCAGTCTCAGACACCCCTGAGCCGTCCCAGAATGCCTCCCAATTGCTCAGATGGCTTGTGACCTGGCGCTTGGAGAGAGCCTTTCTCTGGGGCCTGGTCATTGTCCCAGCCCAGTGAGCAGCTCGCCCTGGGGCCGGATGGGAGTGTGAGGGATGGGCTGTGTGAGACCCCCCGGGGTGCACATCCCAGGACCAGGCTGGCTCTGCCCAGGGTCAGGTCATGAACTTCTAGATATTGGGAGAAAGACTAAAAATGTGATGTCAGTGCAATAACCAGAGGTTCTTAGGGACACAGGAGATGACAATACTCTGCCTCCAGAGAGGGGACAGTGTGTCTTCTTCTCACTTTCCCCCTCCTTTCTGCTCTTGGTTCACAGGGGCGTGCAAAATAATTATTCTTCCTCCCGAAGTCCATGGGATGGGGACTTGCATTTCTTTGTGCAACTGTGTCAAGATCTCTCTGGAAAAGAAAATGAATAGACTGTGAAAGGTCCCAGTGTGTGCTCTGCCAAGAGCCCAGGTGGTGATGGGAACAGTGAGATTCCTCCCGGTGACAGGTACCTTGTAGATCACTTAGAGCAGCGGTTCTCAACCTTCTGGCCCTTTAAATACAGTTCCTCATGTTGTGACCCCCAACCACAAAACTACTTTCGTTGCTACTTCATCACTGTCATGTTGCTACTGTGATGAATCGTCATGTAAATATCTGATATGCAGGGTGGTCTTAGGCAACCCCTGTGAAAGGGTCGTTCGACCGCCAAAGGGGTCGCGACCTACAGGTTGAGAACCGCTGACTTAGAGTGAGTACCCACGGTGCACTGATCCTTTCAGAATGGCCGGCCTGTGAGTTGTCGTCCCTCAGCCCCATCCTTGCCCCAATGCCGGAGAAGGTGGCTGTCAGGTTCAGAATGAACAAGTCCCCTCTGGACTGGGCATTGACCTTCGAGAGGTGACACGCATGAGCTGGGGGCCTCTGGGCTGCTCCTCAGGCAGACATTTTCTGGACACGCTTCTTGCCCTAACCAGATGGAGTGATCCCACTCACCACAAGGTCAAGCATTGTCTGGTGACCTTGAAAAATGGATTCCCCTCGGGAAGAGAAGGCTGGGGGTTCTCTGAGTCGTCACCAGGCACTTCCTGTGGGTGAAGAACCTGTGAAGTGGGTGGAGAGATGGAATGTATGTTGATGAGAATCTAGATAACATCACAGGTGAATGCAAAGACAGACTCCGTGAGGCTGCCCGAGAGCCTGCCTCCCTCTCCTCGTACTCTCTGACTCAGTCAAACTAGGATGCGAGCTATTCCTTTACTCGTCCTTCACATTCCCCTCTTGGTTCAAACTGCTCCCTCTTCCAGAACGTTCTTCTCCCAATACTGTAACAGCCAGCATTTCTTTTTTCCTTTTTTTTTCCCTTTTGGCCAGCATTTCTTGAGCAATTACTTTGTGACAATGTGCTAAAGACACGCGCGCCCTGTTAACTAGCTCATGTAATCCTCACGACACATTACGGGGCAGGCGCTATTGTGACCTTCACCTTACAGCTGCCAATCCAAGGTCTCAGTCCTAAGGAACTTGTTCAAGGTTACACCAGCAGTTTGGGGAAGGGCTAGGCTCCATCTTCAGCAGCCTGTGTCCATGACCCCTACGTGGGCCAGTAGAGAGGGTGCTACTGTCCTAGAGATCCTGCAAGGACCAGCTTGAGTTCATGAGACTTTTCTTCTCCCAGGATCCAGTGCTCCCTAGCTGGCGGCCCTAGAGACCAGGGTGGGGCCCCAAGTTCAACACCACCCTGAGCCAGAGTCATCGGTGGCTCCGTGTGCACTCTTTGTGAGGGTCTGACATCGCCTTGTCGCATGTCCCCTGTGTGGTCTTGATGCTTAACAAACGTCCCTACTAGTATACTATACGATGTTTTACTTTTACCCATACGACATCACTTTTCAATGAGGAACCGCGCTCAGGACGATGAGTAACTTGCTCTAAGTCACAGAGGTAGAGGGGCGGAGTAAAGATCCAGCTGCCAATTGGTCAGATCCCCATGCCCTTGCGCTGTATGACTTTGGCTTTTAAGCACGGGGACGGAAGGCTGTGTCAGAGGCAGATGAGATCTTGGGGGTGAACTTCTCATCCACGGGTCTTTCAGGGGACCACCAACTCTGCGTGACACCAAAGGTTCTGAAACGAAAGCATCACTGGTGGACGTAACTCCAGCCCAGAAGAAGCTAATTGAGCCCAAGAGCCCCCAAAGCCAGTCTAGTAGCTGCTCTTGAAAAAGAAAAATCTAGCAATCCCCCCCATTGCTCCTAAAAGCCGAGATCAAATAATGAGACGTCATGTGTAATTGGAGGACGAGAGCAGTTGTGTCACTCCGCACAATTAAAACTGGGTTCTGCTATTCCTGGGAAATGTATTTTTAGTTTAAGCTGGGGTTGTAATGAGATCTCTCAAAATAACACCGTGAAAGGTGAGGCTGAGTGTCGGGCAGAGTTTACCCCGGTGCCGAGGCAATAAACCATTATTCATGGTCCATTTAAAGCCGTGTAGCCCTGGGCCAACTTTTTTTTTTTTTTTTTGCACTTGAACAGAAGTTTGGTTCATCCTATTTGGACTTAACTCGGTTCCATCTAAATGGTGGTGGTCTGAGTGAGAAGAACGTAGAACAGGCCATTAGAGGATCTTATAGCTGCTGCAACACCCCAGGCCGGGTGTCTCTGAGGGGTTCTGGTTACACGGAGATGTGAGACTTGGCTCTCAAGTTGTTGAGACCACCCCACAGTCCGGCCAGCTCTCTGCCCTGCAACATGTTGGGGTTTCTCAGGACCCAGCTCCCCAAGCTTTGGCTGGAACACTAACAGACCATCTCCTGGTTTGGCAGTGGGAGGGCTCTGGCATGCCTGTAACCTCAGACACAAAATATGGCACCCAGTCGCAGGCAGAAATCGTGTTAGGAGACTCAACAGATGTGAGAAACTTCAAGATTTTAATAATTCAGGGCTTTGGAGGGGATATAGATTTCCTGGACAGGAAAGTACTGTATTAAGTGTACTACCCACAAGTACTTTGAACACACACACACACACACACGTTCACATCAACCAAAACACATCCACATGTGTGCCCGTTGCCAGGGCTCCTGCTTCTTTACTTAAGGTAGCAGACCTGACATGGAGAGCAGATGGTGCTGCTCAAATTTCTTATCTCACCCTCGTCATCCAAACACATCCTTTCTCCTGTCCTTGGGGCTGTGCTAACGAAGCTGAAGTTACGGGCTGGATTCTGTTGATGACCCAGTTGACTTCATTCTCTTTCATGGTCGTTAATGTTGTTTGCTTGCTTGTTTATCCTTAAAAAATATATTCAACTTCCACTGAAGGCAGATTGGGGGCAAGGTCATCAATTTCACCCTATCCACTGGCTTCCAAATATCTTGCCATAGATATTGTACATGTACATAACCATGGTTCAATACAAGCCAGCCCACGACTGGAAAGATTGCCCATAGCTGAGTCTTTATTATTGATGCTAGCATGGTTATTAAAGAGAGGTTAGCCCCATGGGGCTGAAACCAACCCCAATTCTATATATGCAATCTTAGCCAAAGACAAGGCTCTGAATGGATTCCGTGACCATTGGTATGTAAAGGGCATATGACCATGCTTATAGTGCCTTATCCCCAGTGGTTGGCACATGTGGCTCTCCTGCCCCTTGAGTGTGGCTCTTCCTAAGCCTTAGGAGTACCCTAATTAAGTTAATAACAATGTACCTACCTATATAGTTTAAGTTAAAAAAATTTGGCTCTCAAAAGAAATTTCAATCGTGGTACTGTTGATATTTGGTTCTGTTGACTAATGAGTTTGCCGACCACTGGTCTAGTCCATAATATGCCTGTTCTCGCTAAGATGCTTGGATAATGCTTTCAGGGCTGATGCGGCCCACCACAGATTTGCAAATTTGTGGCCATCTGATCTACCCCTTATTCGTGGGCTGTCTTCCCTGCCCTTCCTGGTCAGAGAAGCCACCCCCTAGTCCTCAAGGCCTGGATTTGAAAGGCAGCAGGGCACGTTTGGATTGTCATGTCCAAAAGCACCGTTTTTATAGTGGATATCAAAACCCAGGTTGGAGAAACGACTTGGTCAGCATCACTGGGCATAAACTTGGATTTGGAGTTAAAGGCACAGCTAACCTTCCCTGAAACCTTTTTGCTGTTCAGGTCCATGGAGTGAGACCCACCTTACATAGATTTTCAAGCAGTTTGTCTTTTATCCAGACTGGTTTCCCTTTTGAATTCCCTTCCTATGTAGGCAGTTATTAGCAGCTACTTTTCCCAAGACCTGTGTGCCTGTGTGTGTGTGTGTGTGTGTGTGTGTGTAGTATTCTTTCCAAGGAATTCATAAATGCAGACTCAGTTCTGCTTCTCTGGGTTGATCAGTAAGAATTTTTTTTAGCAACTAATGCTTGATGTTCCTAACTATCAGTTCTTCTTTTACCCAAAGTCAAATTAAACAAGATATATCCTTATGAGTAATAATAGAGACCAGAGCAATAATGTTAATCACCGTTAGGATGGGAGAGGAGAAATCTGTCCTCTCTTTACACCCAATCCAAATGGCAGCTGAAGCAGAGTTCACATCAAGGCAAGCTCGACCCTAAATTCCTTGGTGGGGAGAACTTATTCTCACTAACCTCCCAACCCCCATCACAGTTAAGCTGTGTTTACTGGTCGCCCGCAGTGTAATTTGGGAGATGTCTGTCAACTAGACACATTTTAAAAATAATGTGATGTCAGAGAAAATCAGGGGTTGGAAAAACAGCTGGAAGAAGTACAGAGGGGAGCCCACCGATGAGAAACAGGCCTGTTTTGACCACAGAAACATACATCTTTCGTCCTAGAGCTGAAAAGGGGCACGGATGTTTCCATTAGACCTTCCCTTGGCTTTGGAGGGAACCATGCTCAAGCCAACCCGAGCAAAATCCACCCTGATGTTCTGGCTCAAAGGCCAGTAAACATTGCCTGTGAAGGGCCAAATAGTCAATATTTTAGGCTTCTCTGGCCGTATGGTCTCTTGTCACAACTCCTCAACTCTGTCCTTGTGATGTGAGAGTGGCCATAGACAATCTGTAAATGAAAGCGTGGCTGCGTTCCAGTGAAGATTCATTTATGACAACAGGATCTCACGCACGGGCGGTCATATTCAGACCTCCGTTTTTAGTCACTTCTCTCGGATGTTTTTAGCTCTTATGGCTAGATAGTCTTCACTATGTCTAGTTCGAGTCCCTTGGCTGTGATACAAACCCTTCTACCCTCTGGGGAGATAGAGGGCATCTGTTTGGTACCTCCTTTCATTTGGAAGGACTGACTCTGCCACGGGGAAAATGATAACAGATTAGTTTTGCTAGGGGCTCAGAATGAGAGGCTATGCATTCATCGAAGCAGCAATATGTCAAGAACTAAATAAAACAAAGGGATAGAACATGAGTGATTGAAGATCAGTCTTCAATAAAGAGTCCCAAATCCCTTAATGATCATAAGCCATTAACTCTTCTATCACTTCCTGCGTTTCCCAGGACTAGATGTGTGATGAGAAGAACAGGAAGTTGGGAGGCCACGTTTAAGGGGGGAAGTGTGAGGTGTGGCCGTGGACACACCTGCCAGGCGAATACCCCTCTTGTGCTCTGTTGACATCATGGAATAGGAATGAAGCTGCGCTTTTAACTCCTGATCCATTCCTCTCCGAGTCCAGGGTTTTACATGAGTTCACAGAGCAACAAACAAGACAAACCTGTTATGAGGCCAGAGGGTTCACATTGAGCATATTTTCTCTCCAGTGTCAGAAATGTCTCATCGTACACGTTGATCCTGCAAAGTTCAAGTGGAAGAACATTTACATCAGCAAGTCCCCTTGAGCATTCCACCCCTTTCCCTTAGGAGGGGGCTCGGTGTCCTGCACGTCCAATTCTTCAGAGGGGAGACTGGAGTTCTGGCAAAACTCCAAAAATCCTACCCGCCTTCTGTTTGACCAAGTCAGGGCAAAGCCAATTTCTCTTATTTGGTTCTTTCCTTTTTCTCACCTTTAGAATGACACCACTTGGATCGATGGCCACAGTGCCAAACCTCATGAGCACACTGTCTAGATCAGTGGTTCTCAACCTTCTGGCCCTTTAAATACAGTTCCTCATGCTGTGACCCAACCATAACATTATTTTTGTTGCTATCTCATAACTGTAATCTTGCTACTGTGATGAATCGTCATGTAAATATCCGATATGCAGGATGGTCTTAGGCGACCCCTGTGAAAGGGTCGTTCGACCCCCAAAGGGGTCTCGACCCACAGGTTGAGAACCGCTGGTCTAGATGGAGACACAGGGCTCTGTTTTTGTTGCCTTTTCTAACGCATTGTATTTAGAATCCTACAATGTCAGTGTCGGAGGAATTCTGAATTCTGAGAAATCGGTTGGTCCACTGGTTTGCAAATGGAGTCCCACTTGGGTTCTTCAAGTTTTATCTCTTCCCATGTACGTGTGTTCTGGTCATATTTACTTAAACATTGGTTCTGAGCCTCGGAGTTCACTATTGCCCTCACATTTAAGATGCTTAAGCAGAGGTTCGGATTGAGAGATGGATTTGCACGAAGTCACGTCGTTTGCAGTGAGTGGTTTGAGGGGAGCCTCTAAGGTGGGATTTCAGGCTAATTAGGGGGGATCGTCCGACACCCCACAATGTCCATTTCAGATGCTCTTCTTCTCCTCCTGCTTCCCAGGCGTTAACTTACACCGTCAGCGGAAAGATATTTCTTCCCTTATCTTGGTCAGATGTTTAATTACTTGTGCCTTCTGGCATTTTGCATAATCGAGTTAAATACTTTTCTTTGAGAATGATTACACGTCAGATTAAAAGAATCCCTTTCTTAAAGCCATGGGTGTAGTTTATATTCTGAGAACGAACAGAAGGCGTTCATACAATTTTGAGTTATTAACCAAGTCACCCCTCCCCCAGATGTCTGGTTTGTCACTAGCGTGGACATGGACGATGTGAAAGTGGCACAGTAGGTGGCTCTCTTGAGCAGAAAGAAATGAAACAACGGATTCAATGTGCTTCCGCAGCTCCTGAGTCCGGGGAGACACTTGTGTGGCTGTGGGACTGAATATATAATTGACTCATGGGGATCCCCAAAATAAATAAAAGAATAAATAGAAAAAGAGCTTTTGAAGAAAGTCAGTAAGGTATCAAATAGTTATTTCCACAAAGACTCTTGTTTTATTGGTAATTGTTTCCCGAAATTATCAAGACATTGATCATTCTGAAGCTATGTAACTTTTTTCAGATCATAGAAAATCATGGACAGCTATTCAGATCACTTGTTCTGCTAGCCTAACCTTGATATCAATACCGAAGGAGGTAAAACATAATAGAGATGTTCAATGTGTTTCTCAGCTACCTATGTGATATTTATTCGGAATATTTGCCAGAATTTCAGGTCCCTGGGCCCCAGTCCTCACCATTGGTTCTGAATCATTAGGGATGGGGCCCAAGAATGTGGTTTTACAATCTTATCCTATATAATAAAAGTCCAATATGTTAAGTGTCTGACCGTTCAACCGTTCGACCAGTCGCTATGATGCACACTGACCATCAGGGGGCAGATGCTCTGCCCGGTAGGTTAGCTTGCTGCTGGGGTCTGGCCGATTGGGACTAGGGGAGACAGGCCAGACACACCCTGGAGCCCTCCTGCGGTCCTCTCTGGGCTGAGCATGCACTGGTGGGGCTTCTCGGCCTGGCCTGTATCCTCTTGCAATCCAGGACCCCTTGGGGGATGTTGGAGAGCCCGTTTCTGTAGGTGGACATATTGGTTGTTTTGGTGTAGTTTGGCACTTTCTACGTATGTTTTGTGAATACCTCTAGAGCAGTGGTTCTCAACCTGTGGGTCGCGACCCCTTTGGGGGTCCAACGACCCTTTCACAGGGGTCGCCTAAATACACCCTGCATACCAGATATTTACATGACGATTATAAGAGTAGCAAGATTACAGTTATGAAGTAGCAACGAAAATAATTTTATGGTTGGGGGTCACCACAACATGAGGAACTGTATTAAAGGGTCGCGGCATTAGGAAGGTTGAGAACCACTGCTCTAGAGGGTAAATTCTGATCAGCAGAATTGCTGGATCAAAGATACATGGATTTGCAATTTGATGAGTAGGGCCCAATCCTTCTCTAGAAACAGTAAGGAACACGCGTGTCCGTGTTCCATATCCTTGCCAGGACTGTGTGGCATCATCACGTGTTTGGAGTTTTGCTATATGAATAGGCTTAAAATAATATCCATTACAGGTCTGTATTGTTTTTCTGTAATTATGAAAGAGGCTGGGCATTGTTTCAAATTTTATCGTCCATTTATAGTTTTTTCTCTGTAAACTCTCTGTTTGTAATAATTGTTCACTTTACTACTTGATTTCTTCTCTTTTTGCAACTGATTGCCCGGACACTGTAACATGTGAAGTTGATATGTCACTTTGCTGTTTTTAACAAATCTCTCTTTGTCTTTTGCCTATGGACCATTTTGTTCTGTTAGAGAATTAACATGATCTCAGTAATCAAATTTATCTTTCTCTTCTGTTTCGGCTTCTTTCTGGGTTGTGTGATGATCACTGTTAAATTATTTCCCAGGTGGCCCGAGCTGGTTTGGGTTGGTGGATAGAGCGTCGGCCTGTGGACTGAAGGGTCCTGGGTTTGCTTCTGGTCAAGGGCACATGCCCGGGTTGTGGGCCCAGTCCCCAATGTGGGGCGTACAGGAAGCAGCCAATCAATGATTCTCTCTCATTGTTGATGTTTCTATCTCGCCCTCTCCCTTCTTCTCTGAAATCAATACAAATATATTAAAATAAATAAATATTTTCCCAGGTGATACTTCTGCTCTCTCCCATTTGAGAATGTTTACTGATCTCAATGGTCAATATGCACCTGAAAATCCATATTCCTGTAAAGAATCAGTGCAATTCACCCACTACAATGGAAATAGAATCTATCCTAAAACCCAAGAATGGTTTAATAGTAGGAAGTCTATTAATAAATTACATCACGGCAATATCTCAAAAGGGACAAGCATATGGGTAAGTTCAACAGATGTAAAAAATCTGCGATACAGTGCAACATCTTCCTTACAGATGAAAGAGAAACTCTGAGAAAACTAAGAACATAGTATTTCTGTAAATGATTAAGTGTCATAAAATATTAGCCAACATAACGCTTAATGGTGAAGCACGAGGGACAATTCCAATTAAACTTGGGAACCTGACCAGAATTCCTGCAGCTGCCATCATTACCCCCCATTGTGGTGATGAGCATCCTGTCCAGGAGAGTGTGGCAGAAAATGAGAAGAGGGCATGGATACCTGATGAGAACAAAACCATCATTATTTGCAGATGGCATAAATCCATACAGGGAAAATACAAAGAAATTAAAATTACTGAAAATTTCTTAGAATTAATGTAATTACAGAAAGGGAATGTCTTCGTTCACGTGGACTGATAGGAAAAAATACCATGGGATGAGTGGCTTAAACTATAAACATTTATTTCTCTCAGTTCTGGAGACTGGGAGGTCCAAGATCAAAGTGTTGGCAGATCCATTGACAGGTGAGGGCTCGCTTCCTAGTTTGTAGACAGCTGTCTTCTTCCTTTGACCTCCAGTGGTGGAAAGGGGTGAGTGATCTCTCTGGGGTCCCTTTTGTAAGGGGACTAATGCCATTCACAAGGGCTGTGCCCTCACGACCTAGTCACCTCCCCCAGGCCCCACCTCTAAATACTGTCATCTTGAGGGTTAGGTTTTAACTTATGAATTTGGGGGAGGAGGATACACAGTTTTCGGTGTATGGCAGAGAGGCAATAGAAAGTAAAGCTATGAAAATACGATTTTTCTTATAAGCAATAACAATTAGGGGAATTACTGAATTTTTTTTTTTTTAGTTTCTTTAAGACTAAACAACCAAAAGCTAAGTCATTACAATAACCCTCCAAAAATATGTGTGGCGCTTATCTAAAGAAATTTCAGCCGAAACCGGTTTGGCTCAGTGGATAGAGCGTCGGCCTGCGGACTGAAAGGTCCCAGGTTCGATTCCGGTCAAGGGCGTGTGCCTGGGTTGCGGGCACATCCCCAGTGGGAGATGTGCAGGAGGCGGCTGATCGATGTTTCTCTCTCATCGATGTTTCTGACTCTCTATCTCTCTCCCTTCCTCTCTGTGAAAAATCAATAAAATATATTTTAAAAAAAAGATTCTTAAAAAAAAAGAAAGAAATTTCAAAACCCAGCTAAAGATATATAAGTAAACATGAATAAAGGGATAGGCTAATCATGTTCTTAGATGGGATGGTCAAGTACTTTAAAGGTATTAATTCTTTTCAGATTTTTTATGCTTAATATTGTTTCCAATTTGGGGAGGGGTATTTGGTAGATGATTCTGAAGTTGGACTCAAAGAGAAAAATGGGTAGGAATAACATAAGTTATTTTGCAAAAGAATAGCAGTGCTGAGGTAGAGAGATCTTAATTTGTTAGATTTCAACATACTTAATGATGATATTGCGATCAAAATGACATATGTATTGAGGTGAGTTTCAAAATACACTCAGGATGGGTCCACAGTGCCCTGTCGGAAACTTTTGGCATGAGCTATGTTTTGGAATTTAGAATTTGGTTTCTAGAAAGGTAATTTGGTTATATCCTAAATAATACTTAATAGTTCCCATGGCGTCTGGACCAGTATGTCATAGTCAAATACAGTGATATTTCTGTATTAAATTGCGTAGGATACATTGAACCATAAACAGCCTCCTACAGATTCAGGTCATGTTTTGCTCTCAAGTGAATGTTGGCACCAAACTCATGAAGAAGAGCTCTCAGTGTTGAGAACTTCTGGAACCGTGGCTTGTAGATGGTGTGCCTGCGTGTATGTATGTCTAGGCCAGTGATGGCGAACCTTTTGAGCTCGGCGTGTCAGCATTTTGAAAAACCCTAACTTAACTCTGGTGCCGTGTCACATATAGAAATTTTTTGATCTTTGCAACCATCGTAAAACAAAGATTTATATTTTCGATATTTATTTTATATATAAAAATGCAGTTTTAACAAAGAAAAATCAACCAAAAAAATGAGTTCGCGTGTCACCTCTGACACGCGTGTCATAGGTTTGCCATCATTGGTCTATAGGCTGTGTTCCCGGGAAGCTCCTGTGAGATGGCGATTAGGTTGCAGGATGCTCGGTAGGAGGTGCTCTTAGGGTCAGCGTAGAAGGAGAAGATGGGGGTGAAATTGCCCAGAGGGAGGAGTTGAGCTGGGATGGGGTTCCAACACAGGCTTCAGCCATACATCGTCTCCTTAGTGCGTGCGGGGGAATCAAAGAGGGAGCAGAACCTACAGAGGGGCCTTGCTGTCCCTCGGGGCTGAACACTCTGGAACTGAGACCCTGATCCTATGTGGTCTTGAGGTTAATAGCCTCCTAAGGCGTGTGCCAATATTTCCCTTTCCTTACCCCTGGCCCCAGGCATGCTCTACACAGGCCATTGCTTGATCGAAGAGACTTGGTCAATGTTTGCATCCTGGCCGCGGGTCCCTCGCTTCTCAAGGCTTCCCAACTTAACCTCTCTCTGCCCATCCTGCTCACCAGCTGATGGATACTCAGCGAGTGCGGCCCAAACCAAATATTAGACTGTTAGTCAGCCTGGAATGCCCTGAACAGCGTTTGCAGTTTGGGGTTATCCACATGATCCGTCTTTCATTATCACAGATGACAAAGAACCGACTGTGCTCATAGCCATATGAACATGACTCACGCCAGCTAGATGTTACAAGCAAGACAAGAGAGAGAAAGGGGGGAAAAAAAGATTAAAATCGTGGAGTGGAGGGTGGGAGGCTGAGAGAAAGAGACAAATGAGAGATTGCGGGGCTGAACACTCTGGAACTGAGACCCTGATCCTATGTGGTCTTGAGGTTAATAGCCTCCTAAGGCGTGTGCCAATATTTCCCTTTCCTTACCCCTGGCCCCAGGCATGCTCTACACAGGCCATTGCTTGATCGAAGAGACTTGGTCAATGTTTGCATCCTGGCCGCGGGTCCCTCGCTTCTCAAGGCTTCCCAACTTAACCTCTCTCTGCCCATCCTGCTCACCAGCTGATGGATACTCAGCGAGTGCGGCCCAAACCAAATATTAGACTGTTAGTCAGCCTGGAATGCCCTGAACAGCGTTTGCAGTTTGGGGTTATCCACATGATCCGTCTCTCATTATCACAGATGACAAAGAACCGACTGTGTTCATAGCCATATGAACATGACTCATGCCAGCTAGATGTTACAAGCAAGACAAGACAGAGAAAGGGGAAAAAAAAAGATTAAAATCGTGGAGTGGAGGGCGGGAGGCTGAGAGAAAGAGACAAATGAGAGATTGTTGTAACTGGAAGGGACCGTCAAGGGCAGTCTTCGATTCCGACCCCACCCTATTTCATGGTTTCCTTGTCTTAATAAATGGACAAAGCGAATGGAGCTTCGTCAGAGAGCTAGGAAGTGGCAGAGATGGGAGCAGAACTCATTGAGGTCCTCTCACTCTTAGTGAGCTGTGTAAGATCCATGTTGTCCTTCAGGAGGAAAAGAAGGGATTTGGAGAAAGGTGGAGGAGAGCAGTGAATTTCTGAAAATACATTTTTTATTGATTTCAGATTAGAAGGGAGAGGGAGATAGAAGCATCAAGATGAGAATCATTGGTCAGCTGCCTCCTTGCACACCTCCTCCTGGGGATCAAGACAGG
>NW_006289087.1:2971563-2973329 GCF_000327345.1 Myotis davidii
AGAGTGAGTGCGTGAGAAAGGGGGGGAGGGCATGAGGACCAGGAAGATGGAAAGGACTTGCTTTTCTTCACTATTGAGATTATACTTTTGTAGGGGGCTGAAATGTCAGGGGAAGGTAACCTAATTCTGAGACTCTGAATTTATTATATTTTTAATCCTCACCTAAGAATCTGTTTTGTTTTTAATTGGTTTTGAAGCGAGAGGAAGGAAGAGGGAGAGGAAGGGAGAGAAACATTGATTGGCTGCCTCCTGAATGTGCCCTGACTGGGGATCAAACCTGCAACCTGGGTATGTGCCCTGACCGAGAATCCAACACGAGACCTTTTGGTGCCCAGGAAAAAGACGCTCCAACCAACTGAGCCACACTGGCCAGGGCCTGAGACTCTGCATTTAAATGGTTACCCACCTGAGCCAAGGCCTCTCATCCACAACTGCCATATGGCCTTGGCCTTGGTGGCCAGTGCCATCTGCATGGCTAGCGATGGCTTGCACAGGGAGCTCAGTGGTTCTGGTCCTCTTTAGTCAGTTTTGCTTCTCCCAGGGAAAGCCAGAAAGACAAGACCTTGTTTAATTCTCAAAGTGGGTCTGTGAGGTTATTCTCAGCATAGTTTTACAGCGGAGAAAAATGGAGCTTCTCGGAGGACAAATAAGTTGCGTGGGCCCCTCTGCTGTGAGTGACCAAGTTCAGAATGGAAGTCAAATGAGTTTGGTCCTCAAGTTCTTTTTTTTCCGCTTGACCTGCGGTTACAAAGGTGTGACCCCTGCACCAGCATCATTTGCGTCCACTGGGAAGTCGGTAGAGAAGTAAATCCTTGAGCTCTGACCCAGACTTACCCATCAGAAAGCCTGGGGGGAGTGGCCCAGCAGTCTGTTCCAACAGCCCTCCAGGGGATTCTGATGAACTTGAAGTTCAAGAACCACTTGGGAAGCGTGAACACCCAGGCAGGACAGTGTGTCCCCAATGAGAAGAGGGGGGGCCCAGATGGACGTCTCCCTGCCCCACTGTGGGTAAACGGGCAGCTATAGAGCGTCGCAGTGAAGGTGCTAACTTAGTGTTGGGAGGCGCAAGGGCTGGGAGGACACTGAAATAAGCCTGGGACAAAGGCAGACTTCCTTAAAGCTACAATGAGGGGCCCTGCAAGTGTCCACAGGGGCTGAGAGGAAGGAGAGGAGGAAGAAGGGAAATGAATAACAACAGAGGGAGGGTTGAAACAAGACAGGGAAATAAGGGGAGGAAAAAGAAGGTGTTGAGCAGGCTTTGGATGCCCTGGTGGGTTGAATATCCTGCCCTGAGTGGAAGAGTCTAGATGGCTTTCACTTCCTACTTCTAAACAGACTCTCCGAGAGAGATGACTTTACTGATATTTTATCACTGGTCCCTTTAACTGGAGGGAGAGTGTCGCAGTTACCTGGGACTTTTTATCACAAAGCCCGTGGGTGCTTAGAATGGGATCAAGGACTGGGGCCAGCTCTTCGGTTGTCAAGACAAAAGCCAGGCCTGCAGAATCATTTTGGTTATTCCCCCTCCACCCTTCTCTCTTCTGTGCTAATGGGTAAAATCAAGATAGCGAAGATGATTAAAAAGCAGAGGCTCTAGCTAACAGCTTTTGAATGCGTGCTGCCGCGTGACAGGAACCGTGCTGAGCACGTTGTATGCATTCTTTCAATGCAACTCTTCATTGACACCCATCTGAGGTGGGGGTTCTTACTGTCCCATTATATGGAAGAGGACACTGAGGCTATGTCATTAGTCAGTAAAGCTCACA
>NW_006289087.1:2973665-2975849 GCF_000327345.1 Myotis davidii
TGAAATTTATTTTTAGAGTCAAATTTTTTAAACTTAAACTATATAGGTAGGTACATTGTTATTAACTTAATTAGGGTACTCCTGAGGCTTAGGAAGAGCCACACTCAAGGGGTCAAAGAGCCGCATGTGGCTCGAGAGCCGCAGTTTGCCGACCACGACCCTAGGCATAGTGGATGAACTCTCTCTTATGCTTGTTTCAAATTGTGGAGCTTCTGCCCCACGCCCCCTTGAAAGGCTCCCTCGAGCCTCAGTGAAGTCCAGAGGATGGCTCAGGAGCCCGATTTTATTACTATCTCTTCTCTCTAAGGACAGGAAAGAAAGACGGATCTAAGCATTCCGATTCATTCTATATGATTTTCATCTCGGATTATTTTTAGATGAAAAAGTAGTCAGCTCCTTAGCGGATAACCATACAACAAAACACACACGTGGGTGTATGCACACACGCCCCTACACCACACCGAGACCTACACAGCAAGGGCGGCCTCAGTGCGGACCCACACCAGCTTTAGAAAACCAAGATAACAGATGTCGCGGGTGATTCATGCCCGTGAGTCACTTAGCCCAGCTTCTTGAGGAACGGCATGACGCAGCCCGCACTGAGGGACACATTTGTACTTTTTGGTAAATCCATAAAGCTCTAAGCAGCTGTTTTGTTCCTTACATACTCCATCCTGATAATTCGAGGTGGCGGGTGGCGGTGGGGTGCAAAAAAAATGGCTGGTGTGTATTTTGGATATGGTTTAGAGAGTCCATCCTAGTTCCCTTCACTGTAGGGAGTGGCCCTCATGCTTAGTTCTCAGTCTGTGCTGTGAACTTGTCTTGCTTTGCTGGGTTCAATGCTTGTACCCCTGATTCCTGTCTTTCCCTGGCTGACATCAGAGTCAGCACATATAACTCATCTAGGGTTGGCCTTCAGAGCTGTTTAATTTCCTCAGCTCCCAAGTCCTTCAGCTCCACTTACGCCAGATGAGCAAACCTATGGCCGCACTCTAGACGTTGTCCTGACCCAGAATGACTTTACTTCTGAAAAAATTAAAGCCTTTGACAGTATTCTGTCGACCTATCTCTGGCACTTCCTTAGTCCCTACAGTTAGTCTGTGACCGTATTGAGCTCTCCCCTTTTTCACAGTCTCCCAGCCCCTTTCTGGTTCGTCTCTTCATGTTAGAAACTGTGCCCCATCATTTCACCAAAACTGTTTTGTCAGAGATCTATGACCTGCAGGTAGTCATTTCCAAGGGTTAAGTTCTCAGTTGTGACCTTACTTGACCTTCCCTCATTGGTCACCATCGGTCACTCTCTCCTCTTGGAAAGACTTTCTGTAGTTCACGTTCAAGATTTTCTTCTGACTGGCACCGTCACAGTTCTCATTTATGTCTCTTGGTGGGTTTTCTTATCCTCCCAACCTCTTAACTTTGGAGTGCCCTAGAGCTCAGAGATGGTCTCTCTTCTCATTGTAATCTCTACCCATTCCCTGCTATCATCAGACCGGTAACGATATCCAATCTGATGGCTTTAGTCACCAGGTATATCTGAGATCCCTCATATCTAGCTCCAGCCTAGATCTCAGTTAACTCCCAACACTTACACCCAACTGTCTGTTTCTTGTTTCCGATTGGATGTCTAATAAGCATCTCTACCTTACTATGACTAGAATTTAACTCTTAATTCTTCGCTCCTCCACCCACCGATCCTTCTCAGCACATTAAAAGTGAAATTTCATCCTTTCGGTTGCACTGGCCAACAATTCATCATCTTCTTGACTCCTCTTTTTCTCTCCCGCTCTCATCCTATGTGTCAAGGAGGTTACCTTTCACAACACATCCAACATTCAACCACTTCTCGCCACATCCCGCCAGAGTTGTTATTAAAGTCAGCCAGTTTCTCGTCTAGCTTGTTGAGCGGTCTCATCAGTGATCTCTGTGTTCCTATCATTGCCCCTCGCAGCATGTAAGCAACTTGTTGAGTGACCCTTTTAAAATATACATCATGTCACTTCTCCATGGAAAACTCTCCAGTGGACAGACCCTCAAACTGAACACTCAAACTAAAGCTGTATTGCCTCTAGAAGAAAATATAAAAAAATACATTATTAAAATTAATAGAAAAGCTCAGAAACCATGTCTCTTTGGGGGTAGCTCAGGTATTTTGTCTTGGTTATTGTAGCTACCAAGTGTGTGTCC
>NW_006289087.1:2975875-2976774 GCF_000327345.1 Myotis davidii
CTCTGTGACAGCGATGAGCCCTGGGAATATTTGTGCTGTGTTGGCTGACACGTGCCAAGCGTTGTCAATAGGAAGCGATGGAGGGGTACTGTCGGAGGAAGGGCTTTCTCTCTCTGGTTCCAGTGATTGTTTTATCAGCCTCCTGTAGGGTTTCTCTAGCCCAGGAGCTTCTCTAGCACGTGGCCACTCAAGCACATACAGGTGTGCTGGCACCTTCCGTGGCACGTGGTGGACAACAGTTCTTAGCAGTCAGACAGCTTTGCAGTGAAGAACCACCAGTGGGATACCTCCCCATGAACAGTTTCCCATGCCTATAAGGCCCTATTCTTCTTCTTCTTCTTCTTTTTTTTTTTAATACTTTTTGATTTCAAACAGGAAGGGAGAGGGAGAGAGCAAGAGAGAAACATCAGTGATGAGAGAGAATCATGGATCAGCTGCCTCCTGCACACCCCACACTGGGGATGGAGCTCCCAACCTGGGCATGTGCCCTGACCGGGAATTGAACCGTGATTTCGTGGTTCATAGGTTGGTTCTCAATCACGGAGCCACGCCGGCTGGGCCTGTGTGGCTCTTTCATACATATGTTCACCTTCTACTTCATAGGTCGGTGCTCAGCCACGGAGCCACGCTAGCTGGGCCCGAGTGGCTCTTTCATACATATGTTCACCTTCTACTTTATGTCATCCTTATTGGTGTAATTATCTGCCTGAGTACAACATACACGGAGGGTGAAGGAGAGTAATTTGAAAATGGCAGGCATCCAGTCAGTGTTGATCAATGCTTGAATCAATTACTATGGAATAATGCTGTGTTAAGCTATGATGGGACAGCCCTGGGTAGGGTGGCATTTTGTGAAATAGTGTAGATGTATGTGAACTGGAAGAAAAGCAGATGCTTTC
>NW_006289087.1:2977085-2979828 GCF_000327345.1 Myotis davidii
CTAACTCATTTTTTTGGTTTATTTTTCTTTGTTAAATGGCATTGGAATATATAAAATAAATATCAAAAATATAAGTCTTTATTTTACTATGGTTGCAAAGATCAAAAAATTTCTATATGTGACACGGCACCAGAGTTAAGTTAGGGTTTTTCAAAATGCTGACACGCCGAGCTCAAAAGGTTCGCCATCAGTGACCTAGACCTTCCTACAAAGCTGTATTCAGGAAGAAAGTCAAAGGAATAGATTGGTAGATGTCTTCACACCGTCCAAAAGCAGCCACCAGGTCCATGCCTTCCATTGCGGGCATTTTATCTTCCCCACGCACCCACCCACAGCTGACTCAGACTGGCTGGCCTTCCTCTTCCAGCCGTGACCTCAGGAGGGTGGGGTCAGCAGTCGCCTAAGTTACTCAGTGACCAGCAAAAGAATGGGGGGTAGGATGCAAGAACCACTGTCTAAACCAGCGGTCACCAACCTTTCGGACCTCAGGAACCACCAGTGGTCCGCGGACCACCAGTTGGCGACTGCTGGTCTAAGCTACTTTATTTTTTTTTTTTGAGATACAGACTCACAAAATCAGAACAAGCTTCTCCCAGGCTCTTGATGGCCAGTTCCAAGTCTCCTGCCATCTATTGCACAGCTTTTAGAAACGCATACTCAATGTGTGACCCTCAACATAATGCCTGGGACTTCTTTTTTCTTTTCCAAGGGGGAGGTCTTCCCGAGAGAATTCTATGCAAAAGCCTCTCCCAACATGAGCAACACCTGCTTCCCCTTTTCTCCATCCTCCCAAAGGGCGGTCATCCTAAACATCTTGAGGTGTCTCTTCAGAGGGACTCTCTTTACAGGTTGGGGTGTCCAGAATGAATTATCGGGCCACTGTACCATGGTGCAGCTACGCTGGAAAACAGTATGGAGGATTCTCAAAGAAATCAAAAAGAGAATGATCAGATGATCCAATAACACCACTTCTAGGTCTCTACCCCAACGAATGGGAAGCAGAGAATCACAGAGATATTTGTACACCGATGTTCACAGCAGCATTATTCTAACAGACAAGAGGCATGGCGAGAGTTTGGCTCAGCTACTGCATGGTGTTGCTCCCTCCACATCCCTTTTGCTTCGCCGGGGGGAACCTTAAACCTACACCAGCTCCTCGGCAAGAACATGCCCTAGATAACAAGCCAATGGGAGTTCCTAACGTGACTTCCCAACAGCCCTTGTGACCAACAGTCTCCAGGGCCTCCCAAGGCCTCTCCCAGGGCACCCCTTAGAAGAAGACCCTCATGGAGCTCACCTGCACTTTTTGGTTTGAATTGACCAGACCAGTCTTGCCCTAGTCCCTCCCTTCTCTTCTGCCTGCACCCTGCCCTTTCCTCCCCGTGTGGTCCCTTAGGCATGCTGTGTATTTCCTCCAAGATCTCTGGGTAGTTAGTTAACTTCTCTGTTTCAATTTCTTTTATGGGCTGTGGTGGAACCACAATTCACCACCTGGCCATTCTGGGCTGTACTTAGCAGAGCCATAAAAAGGTGCTAGCAACCCAAATGTCCATGTATGAGAGAATGGATCCAGAAAATGTGCTATGTACATGCCATGGAATATTGTTCCGCCTTAACAGGGAAGGAAATTCTGACACATGCTACAGTATGAATGAAGCCTGAGGACATGATGCTACGTGAGATAAGTCAGTCACAAAAGACAAATAGTGTATGAATCAAGGTATCGGAGGTACCTGGAATAGTCGCATTCATTGAGTTAGAAAGTGGAATGGTGGTTGCCAAGGCTAGGAGGGGGGCAAATGAGAAATTGTTTCATGAATAGAGAGTTTCAGTTTTGTGAGATGGAAAGAGTTCTGGAGATTGGTTGTTCAACGGTGTGAATAGTATTAACATCACAGACCCGCACACTTGCAAATGATTAGGATGGTAAATTTTATGTCGTGTATTGGACCCCAGTAAAAATGACATAAAATAAAAACATAGTCCTGTTAAAAAAAGACACAACAGACCCAAGATGGAGCCACTTAACCCAGGACAACAAACCAAGATTTAATGGCTATTTCAGGCCCTCCCAGGAATGTCACCTTAATCAGTCTAGAATGTCCTGATCAATGCGAGCGAGATATGAAGTGTCTCCAAAAAAGGTGCCCTTGCCCAAAACAATCCTTCCTTTCTCTAATAACTTGCATGTCCTGCCCAGTTTCTGCCTATAAAAACCCTCCATTTTTGTACAATTTCTCACAACACCTCTCTGTTTACTAGGTAGGATGCCGCCCGGTTCATGAGTCATTCAATAAAGCCAATGAGATCCTTCAAACAGTGCCGAGGTATGGTGAGAAACCCAGGAGAGAGAGGGTATTTGCAGGTATCAGAGAGTTTTGGGGAAGGAGTAGGACGCTGGTACCCATGGCTCTATTCTGGGAAACACAGTGGATTTTCAGAAGCAATGTGTCTAATCATTATTAAAACCCTATACAGTAGGTGTTATTTTACCCATTTCTAAAGATGAGACAAGGGAAGGCCAGAGAGTTTAAATCAGGGGTCCTCAAACTACGGCCCGCGGGCCACATGCAAATACAAATATTGTACTTGTTCCTGTTTTGTTTTTTTACTTCAAAATAAGATATGTGCAGTGTGCATAGGAATTTGTTCATAGTTGGTTTGTTTTTAAACTATAGCCCGGCCCTCCAACGGTCTGAGGGATAGTGAACTGGCCCCCTGTTTAAAAAGTTTGAGAACCCCC
>NW_006289087.1:2980865-2984760 GCF_000327345.1 Myotis davidii
ACCCAAAAAAAGTTGAGGGTTCAATTCCCCATTAGGACACATACCTAGGTTGCAGGTTTGATCCCTGTTCAAGGCGCATATAGGAGGCAAACAATTGATGTTTCTCTCTCACATCAATGTGTGTGTCTCTCTCTCCCTTCCTCTCTCTAAGAATCAATTAAAACCTTCATCTGTTTTTAAATATATTTTATGGATTTTTTACAGAGAGGAAGGGAGAGGGATAGAGAGTTAGAAACATCGATGAGAGACACACATTAATCAGCTACCTCCTGCACACCTCCTACTGGGGATGTGCCCACAACCAAGGTACATGCCCTTGACCGGAATTGAACCTGGGACCTTTCAGTCCGCAGGCTGACGCTCTATCCACTGAGCCAAACCGGTTAGGGTATTTTTTTTTGTTTGCTTGTTTTTTAAATCTGACTTATGGAAAAGGTTGTGAAAGGGCACTTAGGAAAATCAGGCAGCCTGATTTGTGGGAAAGTGCTTTTTTTAAGGCTGTGGGCAGAATCTGAGCGTGTGAAATTGCAAAGGTAACTTCATAGCTGCTGCTTCTGAGGAGGCTGGGCATGCGCAAACGGTGGGCACGGCCATCATTGATCCCCCAGGAGGTGAGAGGGTGGCCTCACAGGACAGGATGAAAATCAATAACGTTATCACTTTGGAGCAAGGAGCCGGCTGACCCAGCACCAGTTGTACTGATGTCAGCAGCAGGACCAGGCAAAGGCAGCCTTGCCCTGGGGCGATGGATATTGATTATAGTGATTTCAAGACGATTAGCCCATGGATCTGTCGTCTCCCACTCGTTTTGCCGTCCTTCTCAAAATAAGTGCGTTCATGGCCATGGTCAACCACTGGCCCCCAGCAGTTTGGCTCTGCTTGTGGAAAGACATCAGGGATCACATGACTGTGCTGTCAGCTTCCGGTCCTCCAGGCTCAGCAGGAGCAGGAAGGGGTCTGAGAGCACCTGGGGCACCCAGGACCACAGGCAGGACAACACGACTGGTGATGGGGTCAAGGCAGGCTGACCCCAAACATGCCAGAGTAGCAGATGGATTACTAGGACTTAAAGTTACAGCTGGTACACGGAGAACACACTGACCCTGCTCTAAAAGCCTCAACTTTCTATTCCTGATTCATTTCTACTTTTCTTACAATTCCCAATCAATCATCAACCCCTTCTCCATGCATTTCTTTTTTTGAAAATATATTTTTTTAATTGATTTCAGAGAGGAAGGGAGAGAGATAGACACATCAGTGATGAGAGAGAATGATTGATTGACTGCCTCCTGCATGCCCTCTACTGAGGGGGATCGAGCCCGCAACCCGGGCATGTGCCCTTGGCTGGAATCAAACCCAGGACCTTTAGTCCACAGGCTGATGCTCTATCCACTGAGCCAAACCGGCTAGGGCCTCCATGCATTTCTTAAACCTCCTCACTCCCAAAGCCCGGCTTCCTCTGGGATCATCTCGCAGGTGTGTTCTAGCAGAAACTACATTGTGTATTTATTTCCCCTTCTGGATACGGAGCTCCTGGGGCCGGAAGGATTCTTCATTCTCAGCACTCTGCTATCATCTGAGACATAGTTAACACTAATTGCTCCATTCATCTTTTCATGTATTTAATAAATAACCTATAATAATAAAAGCATAATACGTGAATTAGACAGGTCGTCCTTCTGGAGGAAGCCGGCGCTGCGAGGGAAGCCCGGGTCCCGGGTCCAGAGGGAAGCGGGTGCCCACAGCAACCAGGGGAAGGAAGGCCTACTCTTGCACGAATTTTGTGCACCGGGCCTCTAGTTACTGAATAAGACAGGAAAAGTCCCCGTGCTCACGGCGCCTGCCTGCTAGTGTGTGTGTAGAGGAGACGGAAAATGCATGTGCATCTGTTTTGCCTCCTTGTTTGCTCTGTAGGCGTTCAGCCTTCCACTGACTGCTGTGAAATTCACAGGGGGCCCGGCTAGTGGCTCCAGCAGCTGCTGCCTTTGGTGAGCCATCTGCTTGCTCATCTTGTTGCCCCAGGTGTTCAGCCTGTCTGACGGGGGCACGAAGGCTCCTGTTCATTTGTTTGTTCTGTTTCCCTGGGACCAGGAATTCCCTTTCCCCGTGGGGGAGGCTGGGGAGTGCCCAGGAAGTTCCCTTCTAGCTCCTCTGTGCCACTCCGTCCATCATAGGTCATATGTTTGCACTTCACTCTCTGCCATCCTAGAGTTGCTGGCGGCCTTAACATAACCTCCAATTCGGTGACACTAATGGACACATTTGCCCTCCAGTTCCCCTCAGGAGTTCCATGACGAAGAAGTGAGCTTGGACAGGCCTGCTTCCTCTGTGTGCCCCACACCGGGAACCCCAAAGAAAACCAAGTAAGACAGGGTTGTGTTAGGAGGAAAGAAACAGCCCACAGTCTTTTATTAGTCATCGACAGGACCCTGGGTAAACTATTAGGAGATCAGTTGGCCTCCCGTGGGCTCAGGGTCACAGATATACACACTGATTTACCTGCTTTGAAGAGAAGCCACAGCTCCAAGAATCTTGGTTCCCTCCAAAACAAACCACGTAAATAACGAACGAGATTCGTTGTTTCCACCTCATCTAGCAGAGAAAATGCTTCCGGTGCACTGATTTTCTTGAGCAGAGCAAACCCACCCCTGGGAGAGCCCTCACCTGGCTTTAGCTTTTCAAATTCTTTCCATATCTCATTTCCTGTTAGATGCCCCCTCCCCCACAATGGACCAGGTGCGTAAGGAAAGGGACATCTTATTTTCAAAACGTGACCGAGGAGAGAGGGGGCAGTGAGGTGTTATTGAAAAGACTGGGTCTGAGCAAAGGTCCTTGAAAACCTTGGCAGCTAGAACTCAATCGCAGGAAGAAGTAAATATGACGCTTAGTGTGTGCAGGTCACAGTGCGAGAGCTTTCTATGTATTATTCATTTCTCTCCTATGGGGACAACCATCGCCCCCACTTTACAGATAAGGAAACTGAAGCAGACAAATATTAAATGTCTTGCTCAAGGTGGGAGAATATGGGAGACATCTATAATAGTGTCAATGATTTTGGGTAAACTATTAGGAGATCAGTTGGCCTCCCGTGGGCTCAGGGTCACAGATATACACACTGATTTACCTGCTTTGAAGAGAAGCCACAGCTCCAAGAATCTTGGTTCCCTCCAAAACAAACCACGTAAATAATGAACGAGATTCGTTGTTTCCATCTCATCTAGCAGAGAAAATATTTCTGGTGGACTTATTTTCTTGAGCAGAGCAAACCCACCCATGGGAGAGCCCTCACCTGGCTTTAGCTTTTTAAATTCTCTCCATATCTCATTTCCTGTTAGATGCCCCCCCCCACACACCTCTTAAATGGACCAAATGCGTAAGGAAAGGGACATCTTATTTTCAAAAGGTGACCGAGAAGAGAGGGGGCAGTGAGGTGTCATTGAAAAGACTGGGTCTGAGCAAAGGTCCTTGACAACCTTGGCAGCTAGAACTCAATCACAGGAAGAAGTAAATATGGCGCTTAGTGTGTGCAGGTCACAGTGCGAGAGCTTTCTATGTATTATTCATTTCTCTCCTATGGGGACAACCATCGCCCCCACTTTACAGATAAGGAAACTGAAGCAGACAAATATTAAATGTCTTGCTCAAGGTGGGAGAATATGGGAGACATCTATAATAGTGTCAATGATTTTTTTTTAAACGTTTTCCTCAAGACCATGTACCTAGTAAGTGGTGTAGCTGGCAAGGATCCTGGCTGGCCCCAGAGCCCACACACTTCCCCCGTGGCTCTCTGAGTTCTTGGGGTGCCTGCCTTAAACGGACAGCCCCTGACAGCTCCATTTCGATTGCAGCCCCAAGTCACACAGGTGTGCTGGTCATGTTCCCTTCCAGGTGCAAA
>NW_006289087.1:2984786-2990015 GCF_000327345.1 Myotis davidii
TAGGGAAAAGGGATCCTCCGGCCACGCCGTCTGCTGGGATTGCTTTCAAAAGCAGCAGCGTATTTAGTCTTATATTTCAGTGGCTCCTGACATACAGCTCCCTACTTTGCGGAAGATGAAGTTCTGTAGTTTCAGTCTGTGCGTGTGATGCGTGAAGATGGGCAAGGCTTGCTTAGGTCACTGCTGTAGGAAGTGGTCTCAGACTATGACCAGAGGGGACTCGGGGCCTGGGAAGACTCTCAGAGGAGGAAGGAGAGGGATTTGTCTTCTCTGATTTTTATGTCTGTAGCCTTGAAACATCCTTTCTTGGGAGCAAAGCGTGATGCCCTTTTGGCCTTGGCCACCAGGAAACACAGAGTCAAATTCAGTGGCTCATTGCAGACATCAGCCCCTCTCAGGGACAGCTTCTTCCAACTCGGTCTTCTTCCCTTTCTGGTCTGGCTTATTCCCAGCTAGCCTGGTTTCTGGACATTGCCAGCATTCCAAGTGTTGTGGGAACAGGTCAGGTTCAAGCAGCAAGTGGATTCTGGCATGGGCACTAGTAGACAGTTGCAGCTGTTGGTATTCACGGCACTAATATTTTCCCTTCACGTTCAAGGTCTTCCTGGGACTGGAAGCAGGAAACCTTAGCTGAGCCCAGGGTGCCTGCAGGGTGGAGGTCTGGCACTTTTAGGAAAGTTGATGGTAGAAGATTCTAACCAAAGAAGGAGAGAGAACAATTCTCAAGTATCACAAAGGCCAACTGAATGGTACATCAACTTATGGGTGGGAAGGCATGAATCCTATTTAAGTTTGGGGCTGTTAGAGGACTCACAGTGGTGAATTCGTGGCTATCACAATGGGGCATATACTTTCATGGACACAATAAACTTGAATCTCTGCTGTGTAGTGTGTGTGTGTGTGTGTGTGTGATACTCCATATGTCTCCTGCATCAATTAACTGCTGGGCCACACTAGTTATATAAAGAGGATGACGAGTGAATGTAGCCGTGGCAATTTGGACCCATGTGTCCTTGCCCCGGGGAAGGAGCTTACAGTCAATATGGGTGCATTAAAATCATCAGGCTGTGTTTGTGTGCAGAGAGGACATGGGGGTAGCATTATTAAGACAAGCTAACGGGCTCTAAAAAGCTTTTTAGCTGTAACCGGTTTGGCTCAGTGTATAGAGCGTCGGCCTGCGGACTGAAGGGTCCCAGGTTCGATTCTGGTCAAGAGCATGTACCTTGGTTGCGGGGACATCTCCAGTGGGGAGTGTGCAGGAGGCAGCTGATTGATGTTTCTCTCTCATCGATGTTTCTAACTCTCTATCTCTCTCCCTTCCTCTCTGTAAAAAATCAATAAAATATATTAAAAAAAATAAAACATTAAAAAATAAATAAATAAAAAGCTTTTCGAAGTATTTATTTGGACGCCTCCCCTCCCCTTGTTTAAAATCACTACCAGGTAAAATGCCTTTCTTTGCTGATGCTGGGTATAAGATTATATACCCTATAACAATAAGATGCTGCCCTTGGCCAGAGAGAATATATTATTACAAATCCTGATAAGTTGATATAAGGGGGTACATAAAATATTCATACTACACAATGAGTATAAATGCATATGGGTTGAGGCAAAGAAAGATTCTGTTTTCCTAGTTAGCATCCTGTCGGGGGATGCTAGGGTGGAGGGAAATGAGGTCACCTGTTGCACGGAGGAATCTGAGGTCACGTCCTGTCGAAGGGTGAAGCATCTCATTGACTCCGCAGTGTTCGGTGATAAATGCTCCCCGTGGAGCCGTCTGCTGTATGGCTGCGGGTGACTTCTGTAAAAGATGGAGCTTTCCATTTCTTCTAATAATTGATCATCACTTTAAAGTGCATTGCATGCCTCCTTATCTTCTTCAGTGCTGGGTGATATCGGTGAGAATGTGAAAAACACGTCATCGATGGGACCAGCGGTGTGCAGGGGACTCAGTCTAGTCCAGCAGATCTTCACTGTGAGAATTGAGACTCAGGACACAGAGACACTGTGACAGGCGAGGGGAGGCGACACGGGCGGTGCGTTAACTCTCTCTGGCAGCGGTTGTCAACCTGTGGGTCGCTACCCCTTTGGGGGTCGAACGACCCTTTCACAGGGGTCGCCTAAGACCCTCGGAAAACACATATATAATTACATATTGTTTCTGTGATGAATCACTATGCTTTAATGACGTTCAATTTGTAACAATGACATTGGGGGTCACCACAACATGAGGAACTGTATTAAAGGATCGCGGCATTAGGGAGGTTGAGAACCACTGCTCTCGGGGCTGAAGTCTACCTGGGCCAGGCAACACCACCGAAGCTCAAGCAATGGGTGAGCAGAGAGCAGGGGAGCAGGTGTACAGACAGAACACTGGTTCCAAACTAAGAGGCTGCCATCAGACAGGGTGACAACAGGGTCACGTGACCCAGGCAGGACAACTTCTGGGTGTTGCTAAAGGACCACCTAGATGTCTTTGTTTTTATTGTACCCACCTTCCCTCGCCCTCCCTCTGAGAGTCTGCAGTCTGTTCCATGTTTCTGTGTCTCTGGATCTGCTTTGGGCCGCAGTTTATTTTGTTCATTGGATTCCACATAGGAGTGAGATCATGTGAATCTTGTCTTTCTCTGACTGGCTTATTTCACTCAGCATAATACTCTCCAAGTCCCTCCATCTGTTGCAAGTGATAAGCGTTCTTTCTTTTTCACAGCTGCATAGTATTTCGTGGTGTAAATGTACGGCACTTTGAAATCCCCCCATACCTAGTTCATCTGCTGCTTAACTTCTGGCGTCTCTCCTTCCCCTAAACCACGTGTGCTGCTCCCGACGCAGCCCACGTGCTCCCTCACTTGGTCTTCACATATGTTATCCTCCTGCCCAAATTCGTTCCTCCCTCCTGGCCTCTTCGTGTGTGCAACTCTGTTCATGCTTCCAGACCCAGATCAAATAACACCTTCAAGGAGGCTTCCTTGAATCATTGAGCCAAGGTAACCTCTGCCTCCTCCAGTAACAGAACACAAGCCCCTTTGAATCTCCAATAGTACCTGGCTCAGAACACAGCACAGAGTAGCTGCTCATGAAACACATTTAAATGAATGGAAAACAAGGAAGCCCTAATCAGCGGTATGAATGGAGGATGCACGTCTTTGGTTTCTACTGAATCTTGCCAGACGGTAGGAAATCATGTGCACAGACAGGCTTCTCTCTCCACAGCCTCCCATCTTTAAGATAAGCTATATGCAGCGGTCCAGCCACAATGGGGGACCATGTTCCCTTTAATCTTAGAACAAAAAATGAAACATCCTAACATGGTTTGATTTTTAAAAATTATTATTTAAAAAAAATGCATTTTGGTTGATTTCAGAGAGGAAGGGAGAGAGAGAAACATCAGTGATGAGAGAATCATGGATTGGTTGCGTCCGCACACCCCCTAAGAGGGACTGAGGCAGGTGCCCTTGACCAGAACCTGGGACCCTTCAGTCAGCAGGCTGATGCTCTATCCACTGAGCCAGACTGGCCAGGGCACATTGTTTGATAGTTGATCTGGAGCTACCACCCTGTTTCCTGGGTCATCAGAGTGGGTCCCAGAGGAGCCTGTGCCTCAGAAACTGCCGGTGCTGGGACGGGGCTGGACAGGGAGCTACCTTTTGCTCAAAACCTGTGCCCCCTGGCTTAGGGCTTATGTCCCATGGACCGCTCAAGGCTCTGTGGGTGAGAGGAACCACATAAGGCCCTTTTAAAGCTGCAGCATTGCAGAGAGGGCGTGAGGACATAAGAACTTCAATTCGCTCCTCTTCTTATTAGATGTAAAAAGCAAGAGAGGGGGAGGCAGGCAAGAGGAAAAGGACAGCCACTCTCGCAAGCCCTGGAGCTGCTGACGTCCTGGCCCCCTGGCACATGACGCGCAGGCCAAGTGCGTGGTGAATGCGTCAGCAGGAGTATTAATATGCGCGGTAGACTTACGTGCTGTCGGTTCACTGGTTCCCCAGCGCTCCTCTGCACATCTCTCTCTCCAAGGAGCACTCCTGGGAAAATGAAATTTTAATAAAAGGAATCCGTTTGGTATACGGTTGAACTTGCAGGACACTGTCTGCGTCGCCCAGGGCTGCGGGGCTGGGAACACAATCCTGTCTGAAAACAGGAGGTTTAGATACAAAGGCCGTTTGTCAGAGCAAAAGCCTCTCTCCCCAGGACCAAGGGAACGCACGCATTTTAGGAAGCTGTCCCTTTGCAGGGCTGTCTGTCTGTCTGTGACATGTCTGGTGGGCTTTGTGCATGTGCTTGGGCTGTTCATTCCTTCAGCTGTTGTGCAGAAATGTCATGTGGTTACCTGGGGCTCCAAGGTGAATGGTTCCTGGAAATCCAGCGATGGATGATGTAGGAGGTTTGGGACAGCTCCCCGCAGCCTGCTCTCTGAGGCTCGCTACACCTCCCCGGACGCAGTCACGTCCACACACTTCACACAGAAACCGCTGCGGAAACCCATCTCCATCGCGTCGGTTCTGGGCGCTCAGGGAGACGGACGTGAGGGAGATGTTCGAGTTGCACCCTCCTCCTTGCCTGACGACAGGCCGCGATGGTAGAAATCCCTTGGCTGCTGCCAGGCTCCTTCCTAGAGGAGCAGAGTGCTGTGTCATGCCGACGCCGAACAGCTCCGCGGGCCTTGCAGACATTATCTAAATTAATGCTCGCACTGCTGGCGGAGACGGCACAAAAAAATCCAAGATCACCCTCACCAGCAGAAGCGTGTCTGTCCATCCAGCAGCCTCAGCAAGAGAGGGACATCTATGATGATTGACTTCCATATGCATTTGACCTTGAACAATGCAGGGGCCAGGTCCCCCCCCTCACCCCGTGCAGTTTGAAAATCCATGCATAACTTTGACCGCCCCCTCCCCCAAATGTAACTACTAGCAGCCTACTGTTGGCCAGACCCTTACTGACAAGTTGATTAAGACAGTTGATTAAGACAGATTTTGCCTGTTCTGTGTGTTATATACTGAATTCTTGCAATACAGTAAGCTAGAGCAAAACAGAGGTTGTTAGGAAAAGCATAAGGAGGAGAAAATGCATTTACTATATTTATTGAAAAAAAATCCATTTTTAAAATTTTCTGTATTGATTAAGGTATTACATATGTGTCCTTATCCCCCTATTGTCCCTCACCCCTCCCCACTCATGCCATCACCACCACCACCCCCCCCCCCCCGCGCCGGCGCCCCTGGG
>NW_006289087.1:2990238-3002859 GCF_000327345.1 Myotis davidii
TTTTTAGTTTTTTTGAGAAAACTCCGTACTGTTCTCCACAGTGGATGCACCAGTCTGCGTTCCCACCAGCAGTGCACGCATGCTGTTCAAAGGTCAAGTGCACATGGCAGCCCTCCTCATGTACACACCCCAAAGCAAACCAAGTTAGGGATTCTGTGTGTGTGTGTGTGTGTGTGTGTAGAGAGAGAGACCGAGAGCGAGAGTGAGAGAGAAAGAGAGAGAGAGATATTGTTTGAAAAACTCCAACAGTAGGAGGTGAGGTCAGGCCTGGAGACTTGTCTCCAATCTCTTCTCTAACCTAAGGATGTTCCTTGGCCGATCACGCCCCAGCGATACCGGCAGGACATGCCTCTTTGTTATGTGTGGATATGCTGGGTCGTGGCCGGACAGGGGGCTTCTGGGAGAAAGAACAACCTCAGAAGGGGCCGAGCAGGGAAGCTGAAAACGTGGGGAATGGGCGCGGGAGCCTGCGGACTGCATGGGGCAAGTGGAGTTGGGGGGAGGCGCCTGTGACGAGGAGCACCCTGGTGACCTCAGGACACAGAGTGGACTCGTGACTCCTCTGGTATTGGGGATGCTCCCAGCACAAAGGCCAGGCAGCGGCGACGTCTGGCTCAGCCTGGAGTCACCGGGCCGGGGAGCTTTCTCCGCGCTGGGCACCGGTCTTCCCGCAGCCACAGAGCCCCCGCTTCATAGAAACCCACTCCAGCGAAGCCCCAGGCCAACAGTTCTCAACCTGTGGGTCGTGACCCCTTTGGGGGTCGAACGACCCTTTTACAGGGGTCGCCTAAGACCATCGGAAAACACATATATAATGACATATTGTGTTTGTGATTAATCACTATGCTTTAATGATGTTCAATTTGTAACAATGAAACTGGGGGTCACCACAACATCAGGAACTGTATTAGAGGGTCGCGGCCTTAGGAAGGTTGAGAACCACTGCCCTAGGCGATCCATTTCTGAATGGGCTCCTCACCCGGCGTGGGCAGCGCTGTGCTCCCAGCTGCTGTGTCATCCAGTCCTGTCCCCACGAACTGGCTTTCCTGGCTCTTCCGTGTCGCACGACTTTTAAAGTGGCTATTATTGGATGTGACCATTGCCATTTGAAAGTTACCTTTTTCTTCTTCCTCTTGCCAGTATACACCATTTCGTTCCTTCACTGTTATTTCGCTACAGCCAGGGTCCAGAATTTTACCCGCGGTAACTTCTCACCGAGAGTGACCCAGGAAATCAGTGGCTAAGACGAGATTTGCTTCTCAACTGTTTTCTCTCCCCCACCCCCTCCTACCCTCCGGAAGGTGGATTACTGCGTCTTTTCCAATTGATTCCTCGGCCTTTCCACCTGCCTTCCCTTCACACACAAACACACATGAGCGCCTGGCGAACTTTCAAGACAGGGCAGGTAGAATCATTTCCATTGTACAAGTGAGGGAGTCGAATCTTATGTGCGGAGTGACTTTTCCAGTTGTACAGCTAGTGAGCAGAGTGGGGTATCGAGAGGCAGGGGTTTGGGAGTGGAGGTGGTGGTGGGTGGGTGGTGTAACTACCACGTGATATCATGTTGTATGTCAGGAGGTGGCTCGGCCAACCAGTTAACCCTGCAGGCCTCCGGAGATATACCGGTTGTGACTTTGGACATGAAACATCTCTCTCTGCCTCAGTTTCCTTATCTGTGAGTAAGGATAATAGTAGCTCTTCTATATGTGAGAATAATCATGGTACCTATCTTCTACTACATGTAAAGAGCCTCAAACAGATCATTGCACACATTAAGCCCTCAGTAGTTGTTAGTATTTTAATCTTTATTAACCAAACTTCTCTCCCATTTGAATTTTTATATTTAAGTTTTTTATTTTATCTATTGCTGTTAAAAATTTGGTTTTTAATACTGTTCTACTCTCAACAATAAGTGGGAAGAATTTTGATATTTTGAATTCTAATAGTCTCATAGGGATCAAAAATCCAAATTTTCAAGCTATATATTCTTAAATTTTCCCCTTGTACTCCTGTTTTCTATGCTTCCCAGTGTCAAGTCCTGTTCTTAAAGCGGTAGCAGCTGTTGCTAATTTCATTTTGTGTATCTGCCCGGGGATTTCCTTTGCATATACGGGAAATATGCATGTTTATTCCTCTGACCCACGGACTCCTACATGAATATGTAACTTATTCTGCATGTTTCTCTGTCTTTATTTTCTGTCTTAGTACTGATCTTGAAGTTACTTCCCTATCCATGTACATAGAACTCTCTCATTTTTTTTTTTTTTACTGAATTTTAGGACCACATTATATTCCATTTTATAAATGTACTAGAGGTCTGGTGCATGGATTCGTGCACATTGAAAGTAAATTAATTAGAAGGTGGCCGGCAGGGCAGGACTGGGCGAGATGGGCCAGACATGCCCTGGAGCCAACCTTCTGTGGTCCCTCCTGGCCCAGCTGCACCTGGGGTGGCGCCAGGGCTCGAAGGGCGTCTGCAGAGTGAGTGGGGTCCCTCTGGCAGGTGAGGTCCCTCGGCCTGGCCTGCGGGGATTGGGCCAAAACTGGCAGTCCGACATACCCCAAGGGTCCTGGAGTGCAAGAGGGCATTCTGCAAAGTTGCCTCGCTCAGCAGCACCTGCGTTGGGTGTCTGCCCCCTGGTGGTCACTGTGTGTCATAGCTACCGAACAGTCGGCGGTCTTTGGTCAGCTGGTCGGTGGTCTCTTAGGCTTTTATATATATAGATAGATGGACAGGAGACTATTTCTGGAGTTTTGCTATTACAAACAGGGATGGAATGAATGACTTTGCACATGTCATTTTGCATGAGTGTCTCTGTGAGATGAATTGAATAGGGGTCATTATTCAAAGAATATGTTTACATCTAATTTTGTAGATACCATGAACCCAATTGCCTTCTGTAAGGCTGTACTAATTTGAACTCCTGCAAGCAGTGTATGAGAGTATAAGATAGATTGCTTCCCTGAAGCTTCACCAATCAGGGACAATTACATTAAAATTTCAAATCGACTTAGGAAAATGGATATATTTCTGATGATGGGTTTTCTTAAAATTATGGTTTGGAATAGTCACTTGTTTTAGTCTTTATTTCTGTCATTAGGGAACATCTTAAAGTGCTTTCTATGTAGCCCTTGCACATTTTTTATATTTATTTTTAGAAATAGTGTCACTATTTGTTGCTGGTCTAATGGGACCTTCCATTATCTGCTCTAACTTATTGGTGTTTGCATATAGGAAAGTCAGTGATTTCCACATCTTAGTATTGCCCTTCATAACCTCCCTGAATTCTCTCATGCAGATGATGCCTTTTCAGTTGAGTTTCTTGGGTTTTTCTAGGCAAGCAATCATAACTGCAAATACTGATAATTTCAGTTTCATCTCTCCATTTTTACCCTTGTCTCCTTCCATTGGGTAGTAATTTATTACAGTGACATGGTGATATGTATCCCTTTCATTCCTGTCATTGGACTTATTTTATAAATCTGAATTATTAGTTAGGGCTCTCTGTTCTGTTTTACACACATCCTTAGACATCCTACTGGTTCTGTTTTCTAAAACAACGAGATTTATCATGAGGAATTGGCTTATGCAATGATGGAGGAAAAATGTCACAATCTGCTATTTGCAAGCTGGAGGCCTAGGAAAGCCAGTGGTGAAATTCAGTCCACATTCAAAGGCTGGAGACTAAGGAGAGCCACTGGTATACATCTAGTCTCCACACACACATTTTTTCTGCCATATGCACACGTGTATATGTATGGTATATGTCTTTTTCTATTCCTATATTGAGGAATATCCTTTCATCAAATCAATAATTGGAGCAATGCCAAATTTCTTTTTAACATCAGAGACGATCATTTGACTTTTCTCCTTGATTCTACGATTATGATAAATTTTTTAAAACCTATTTCCTAATATTAAGCTATCCTGGGATAGTTGAACCTCCTGGAATAAATCCCACTTGGTTATGCTGTATGATCTTTTCAATGTATTGCTAGGTCTGATTTGCTAGTATTTTGTTGAGGATTTTAGCATCTATGTTCATCAGGGATAGTGGCCTCTAATTCTCTTTGTAGTGTCTTTATCTGGTTTTGAAATGAGGATAATGCTTAAAAACATTAATTTCTGCTTTTGTCTTTACTAATTTCTCCCTTTTCTTTCCTTTCGGGGTTATTTTTCTAATTTGTTGAGTTGGGTACTTTAACTCACTTATTTTCATTTTTTCTTGCTTTCTGATGTATGTATTCGAAGTTGTCAATTTATACAAAATGAAGTGTATAGACACACTTTGAAGGCATAACAAGTAACTGGTCCCTGCCCTTTTCCTCAGCACCTTTCACAGTATCAGGTACAAGAATGATGCGATTCAACACATGCATAGTACACAGCTCCATGGCAGAGGGCCATGCCCCTTGCCCTGCCCTTCTACCCTGCAAAATACAAGTGTTGTTGAGCCCTACTTACTAGCACGCCCATGGGCATTTGCCCCAGCAGCAACACTAGCACGCTTTAGCCAAAACGATTACCTCATCGGCCAAGAGTCCCGAGTTTACAGAATGATGCGATTCAACACATGCATAGTAAACAGCTCCATGGCAGAGGGCCATGCCCCTTGCCCTGCCCTTCTACCCTGCAAAATACAAGTGTTGTTGAGCCCTACTTACTAGCACGCCCATGGGCATTTGCCCCAGCAGCAACACTAGCACGCTTTAGCCAAAACGATTACCTCATCGGCCAAGAGTCCCGAAGATTGGCTGCTTGGTTGCTCAACAGAGAAATATTTTGATAAGCTAAGTTGGCACGAGTGATTCCGGAGTTCTTGCTCCAGGGCCCTGGGTGTAGGTCCATCTGCAGATCTGCACACGAATGAACTCTGGTATTTATACAGGACCTATTTGGGAAGAGTTTGGTGTTCCTTAGACTGACTATGTCTTTCACCCTCTTACCATCCCAGAGAGACAGCAGGGGTGCAAGGAGGAGGGTCTTTACCTCTCTCGATGATGGAGAGGACCAAGTTGTGTGTGGTCCACGCTGAATATGGTCGTTGAAAGTTAAGAAGGCCGTTTGCAGGCCCAGAGGAAATACCTTCTGGCTCAGTAGAAGGCCAGGGATCTTGTCGGGCTTGAGCGGACATTTGGTCCTTGGTTATTAGGAGTTTTCCCAATCAGCCAGGCAGAGGGATGGTTAATTAGGAAGAGAGGGGCCAAGAGATGGGTTATTGGCACAGCAGCAGCTAAGATGACAGATTGATTACTCCTCGGGCATCCTGAAGGTGGTGTTTTGGTATTTAGCTTCTGCTTATCTGGATAAACCCAGACTGAGATTTGGGGACATCACCATACTCCCAATCTGACACCCTCCTTTTTGGGATCTTATTCAGTGGTGATTTAGTGGTTTAAGGTGGGAGTGGATCTATTTGCTGGGCCTCGTATGCTCAAAGCCCTATGATCATCCAGCTTTCTCTTTGCTGGCAAGGTAGAGAGGGATCAGGGGAAGCCGATGAAAATATCACAATTCTGTTTCAATTAGTAAGTCAGCCTGGTCAACAAGAAAGATGCCTACAGATTTTAATTGGTCTCAGGGGAGAACAGAATGTTCTAAGACGTCCTTGCTCACCCTGATATTGAATTATCTGGGTCACGGGGCAGCTGCAACCTCTCCCCAAGGGCTCCGGATGTCGGCCTGGAAATAAAATTCAAATTCACTATTAACCTTTTTACCACCATGTTGCTTCCAAATAGATCTTTTCCAGCGGAGTTAGCTCTAGCGACGCAAAGTCGGTGCCATTTCTAAAGAGGTCAGCCTTCTTCCTAGAATGCTGACCCCAGAGGACACAGATGTTGGGGGAGTGGACATTCCATCTAGGAAGAGGGATCAGAAAGAGCTTAGTTGAAATTTAGGTCTGTGTTCTCAGGCTAATCATACTCATCATTCCAGAAGTCAATCCCTTTAACTTCCCTGTACCTTGGATTCTCTAGTGATATAACAGATATAATGGGGAAGGCTGTGTTGCCTTAGAAATGAGTATGGATTTGAAGACATCAAAGCCATGACACAAATTCTGTTGGTATGAAATTTTAGGGCATGAAAAGGTTTCACTGTCCAATGACACTATCATATTCTGTTTTCTCTCCTACCCATGTTTTCAACTTGTGAAACTCACATGCGGCATGAGACAGGGAGGCTAAGTTTTGCTGTGACAAAACCTCCATATCCCTGAGGCTTAGTTCTCATTCTCATAAATCTGATACGGGTCAATCTCCTCTCCTTGGTGGCTACCTTTCAATTGTGTTGAAACTTTTGAGTTGCTTCCATCTCGAAATGTTGCTACCTCGGAGTTGCAGGGGCAGGAGGGAGAGCATGCATGGAGTTCACAGCCCCCTTCTTTGTTTTATTAGTCCACCCCTGAGGATATTTTTCTATTGATATTTTTTTTTAGCGAGAGTGGAAGGGTGGGAAGAGACCGAGAAACATTGATGTGAGAGAGACACACCGATTGGTTGCCTCCTGCATGAGCCCTTACCAGGGCTGGGAATCGAGCCTGCAATCAATGTATGTTGCCCTTGACTAGAATTGAACCCAGGACCCTTCTGTCTGTGGACCAACGCTCTATCCACTGAGCCAACGGGCTAAGGTACCCCTTTTGACGGCATCACTTCACTCACTCATACTCATGAACCAGAATGAGTCACATGACCGCATCATAAATGCAAGGGAGATTGAGAGATATGGTGGAGCTTGTGGAATATGTGAGGAGCACTAGTGTTTATGTCATATCTTCCATAAGTGTAAGTATTTGTTTTGTGATGTCCAAACCAGGCAGGGATTCAATGAGGAAAAATCCATTCAACAACCTTTCCAGTGATTACCAACCAGAGATACAAAGACAAATAAGGCCCAGATCTAGCCTGAGGAATTCCTGATTGGGAGGCGGGGGCAGTGAAAGATATAAATAATAAATCCCTGGGCCATGGATAATCGCTTGGAGGTATAGATGAAGTAAGTGGGAGATGGGAGCGATACCTCTGTCCTAGTCAGGGAAGGCTCTACAAAGGAGCAGACTTGAAAGCTGGTCCCTGAGTGATTACAAAACAGCTTTACCTCGACCTTTAGGAAGGCTGCCACCTGTATGTAACTTTGCACGTGTGCTAGTTGTTTGTGGAAACTGATCTCATTACATTGCGGTTCGTGATTCAGGACTAAGAGAGAGATAGCCAGGGACAGACAGCATGAGGTAGAGGCGAGACAGGCGGTCCCCTCAAGGAGGGAGACCCAGGTTGCTCTGGACACCCAGAGAAGGGGCCAGCATAGGATGTGTGAAGACGGGATGTGAGCAAGAGCATTTGTTAGGGACAATGCCTGTAAGAGGAACGAGGGAGGGAACCAGGAGAGGCCGAAAGGGCCGTAGGACCACAGTGAAAACACCCATGGTTTTCAGAGCAGCTGGTGAAGACCTGAGAGGCCCACGTACGCCGGCCACAGTGTGAAGCACTGGGTACCCCGACCTGTGAAGTCACATTGTATGTGGTTAAGCGCTGAACAGATATTCAGTTGTGATTGTAAACCTCCAGGATGGATTATAATGGTCACACCAACTCTGAGCACCTCAGAGTTCACAGGGAGGCTAGCAGATGGAAATGAACCAATTCCGCTGGAGATGTTGTTTCTGAAACCGAGTAAGAGATGGTATGTGAAATGAGGGCTTTAGGGTTGCCATCCAAAGCTCTTTCTAAATGGATTTCGATTCTGGATTTGGCAGCTGGTGAGGTTGTGAAACTCCTTTTCTCTTGGGTGTTTAAGATTGGGAACAAGCAACAAGTGTTGAGTAAGGATCTGCTATGTGCTTATCACTGCCTGGCTGCCATGGGGACTCAGAACCGTAGGAGGAAGCTCACGCTGTGGAGGAGCATGTCAGAGAGATGAGAACTATACTCATAAGTGACAGAAACACCAGCGAACAGGACTAGACAGGCATAGCTCAACAACGTGGACAGACAGTCTAACCTGCTCAGACCAAGGAAATAGAGTCCTGCTCTTGACCATGAAGCCAGGCGGAACCGGCCCTGAGACTGTGCCCATTGACAGGCCCTAGAAATGACAAGAACCCAGTGAAGATGGGGGTGCCCTCAGTGAGATGGAATGAGTGGAAATCTGAAGTGGAAAGATTATTATTAGGTGGCTGAGTCGGATCTCTCTTGGGGTTCTGGTCGCAAAGTCCCACCTGCCACCCAAGCTTCTGGGATACATTCATGTTTCACTCTGAGTGTCTGAGCCATTGGCCTGAAAGCCATCCCCACCCCATCCTTCATTCTTCCCTGGTGTGTGTGTGTGTGTGTGTGTGTGTGTGTGTGTGTGTGTGTGTTGGGGCTGGGTTCTGTGTTCTCATGGCCATAGATGGGTCTGATGGACACTCTCACCCCAAGGCCTGGTCTCAGATGCCCATTTTAGGAAGAAGGAGGCTTGAGCTGAGTCGCCCCAATGATACACACTACAGTCACTCTAGGGAGGTATCCCCAGCTACCCCTGCTGGAGGGCAACCAAATGAGTAACCCTGCCAGTGTCACGTGGTCCTGGCACGGAGCTGGCTCCTGCGGGTGCCCGGTCCCTCTGATGGCTCACAACACACACACACACACACCCTCGCAGTGGCCTTGAGAGGACGAAGGGTCTGTCTGAGGGTCGTGGAGAATGAACAGTTGAACTTGCAGAAGGAAGGCTATGGCCCGGTGGGCAGGCAACTGGAGCTGGTGTGAGAGTTTCTAGAGGAGAAATGTTCTGGAGAAGTGTGGCCTGGGAGTCTCCGGGTGGAGATCTCGGGGAATAACCCGCCCCTTCCCACGCATGTCCTTGGCCTCCTCAACCCAGCTCCTGTGGCTGACACAGAAGTCCCTGCAGCCTGCTCACCCGGGGCAGAGAGGGATAGAAACTAGCTCCCAGATGCAGGATGATGCAATGGCGAAAACCCACCATCGGAATCTGAGTCGGGAACTCAGGAGACCCAAACTCTTCGCCTTGGAATTGGCCGCAGTGCCTAGCGTTTTGAGGAGCTGCATGGCCGATCCGGGTCCCCAAGGGACTCGTATTTCAGGGCCTTTGTGTGACTGATGGTGAGGTTTAGATATTTGCTCTGGGCCTTCGAGTGCCCTTCAACTTGATCTTCCGCGTCATTCATTTGGGTCTCCGCTGTGTACTCAGATCCCCTAAATTCTCATATTTCCTTCCTTCCTCCCTCTTGCTCCTCATCCTCCTACTTGCTGTCTCCCTTTCCTTCTCCTTCTCTCTCCCCACTCTCCATTGACATCTGTCCCCGGAGGCACTCCATTTCATTTGGGCCATTATTTTGGGGGGTCAGCTGGCTTTTTCTCTCTCTGTACCCCCTTCGGTGTCTACCTCAGGGCCTGGGGTGCTTGAAGCAGCAGCCCAACACAGGATGGAGAGGTTGCCCAGGCTCCCCTGAGCTTGATTTTTTACTCCCTGGGATGTTCAGTTACATGTGTTCCACTTACCTGATGCTCACCTATGTGGGCAGGTCGCCCATTAGCACTTACTAGAACGTTGGCACAAATGAATGAATCCAACGAGCCCTTTGCCGCCTACTTACTAGTAAGTGAATCATTGGTCAGAGAAAATGGGACTCAAATAGTGAGGCAGAGAGGAAAAAGGCTAGAGGTAGTGTGTACGGAGATTCAGACAAGGGTAGCAGTGGGGATGTGGGCCAGTAAGCAGGAAAGGAGGTGTTACTGATAATAAACTTGTGCCCAGGATGGCTGCAGGAGTTCGAGTTGTTTCAAAGAGAAAGAAGACTAGCACCAACAATGGCTAAAAAGCTTGGGCCTGGAGGAGATGGCTGGGGACTACTTAACCCCGTGCCCTGTACCCAGATAAGAAATTACCTGTGTTGCCTTGGCCGGTGTGGCTTAGCTAGTTGAGTGTTCTCCCATGCACTGAGAGGTCTCTGGTTTGATTCCCCAGTCAGGGCACATGCCTGGGTTTCAGGCTTGATCCCCAGTAGGGGGCATGCAGGAGGCAGCCGGTCCATGCCTCCCTCCCCCTCCCCCTTTCCCTCCCCCCTCTTAAAAAGAAAATCAGTAAAAACATATTTAAAAACAAAGAAATTGCCTGTGTTATCTAGAAGAGGAAATTAGGTATCTGTAGGTATCTGCCATTTACTGAGTGCCCACTATGTGCCAGATGTTACTTCTGAACCTCACGAGAATCCTGAAAAATAAACATAGCGCTCTCCATTCTCTGAGAGAACCTGCAGCTCAGAGCGGTATTTTGTCCAGAGCCACCCAGTAGAGCTCAGGTTTCTCCAATCCCATGGCCGATCTTCAGACACAAGGGACAGGGCTTACTAACATTTTTCACCGACTCTGCACAGAGCCAATAAGACTGATACCAAGGAGGATGCTGCATTGGATAGAAAGCTCCTCTACACCCAATATAAGTCTCCTCTCTTCCATTATGTCCTCATTGAGGATAAAGCCCAAATGATTGGCATTCTTTCTTGGCTGCCTCTTCGTAAAGATATACTTCTGGGTCTTGGTGTGGGGGAAATACACTTTTGGCTTTAATGGTTCAGAGAAATTGAGACCCCTCATAGCAGCACCTCCACAATGTCCTCCAATCCCTCCTGCCCCCCCATACTACTTAGTCTGTTTGTATGTTACCTTTATGACGACACTTGCATTACTTTACTTGGTAGCAGAGTAATTTATCTACTAGACTAATTGCCTCTATTAAGTAGAGACCGAGTCTTCCTAATGTAGCAAGATAATTTGCAGTGAGATTAATTTCTGTGTTGTTCTTGCTGATGTAAGTTTATTCCCCTTTTGTAGCCTAAGAAGGTACCCAAGGCTTTTTATTATCAGACTAACATAGTTATTACTGGCTTTTGTGTTACAGGGACCAAAGCTGAGGCCACCAGACCCCAGACAACACTCTAAGGAGGCCGTGGTGACTGGAAGCCTCGCCTGCACAGGTGAGAGATAAGATTTCCGGGGATGGAGGAGGCCCAGGGCTGGAGAGGAATAGAATCTTCTAGAAGGGGTGGGGGAAGGCGCTCTCTTGGGAAGAGGCAAGTTCGCCAGGTTGTATAAGTGGTAAGGCCTAACCCCCAGCTCCCAGGAGAGACCCTGAGGAGAGGGAAGGCTCTTGGAGAGGGTGGTTTCTGGTTACTGAGAGATGCTGGGCATGAGGTGAGTGGCTGTTTTCGTGCCCTGGTTTGGCAGAGGCCAGCAGAACTGTCCACCTTCGCAGGACAGTGAGCATGCTGGCCGTAATTCACGTGGGGACTAGGGGTCAAAGTTCCCTTCCAGAACACTGGACCGCTTTAGACCCCGAGACTCTACTATGACCCTAAGATTCAAAAGCTTCAGCAGCCTCCCCCAAACATGTTACGACACAGACTCAGTTTTGCACTTGGCTCAACCGGTGCGGGTTTAGCACAGACCGAATTGGATTGAAAACAAATGAGAGGATTTTATAATGACCCTTGAAGAAAATAACAAAGCAAGATGCCAGATCTAATATCCTCCTCTTTCCTACGTTCACGGTCACACTGCTTCTCTGGCTCATTACGCTGCTCAGTCTTTCTGTCTCAGCGTCCTGGGACCAACTCAAGTTTGGTGATTTGCTAGAAGGACTGACTCATGCCTGCAGTTAAGGTTTGTTATAGCCAAGATTCATGGCAAAAGCAGCAGGAAGAGGAGACACGTTGGGTGGAGTCCAGAGATGTCAGATAGAGGCTTCTGAGTTTTTCTCCAGCTGTGGCCACACAGTATATGAGCCTTTTCTAGACGTTTGTAGAACGTCTTTGCCCAGAGAAGCCCACTCTTGCCTCAGGATCTGAAGCTTTTATGGAGGGCTGGTCCCATAGGCACACACTTCTATGCAGCTGGCCATGGTAAGCAAAGCTCAGGACCCCAACAGTGAAACCAGATACATCCTGATTCTTGCTAAATGGTCTTTTTATTTTTTATTTTTATTTTTTAAATATATAAAGTATTACAAAGAGTATTACAGGCACACACTTCTATGCAGCTAGCCATGGTAAGCAAAGCTCAGGCCCCAACAATGAAACCAGGTACATCCTGATTCTTGCTAAACGGTCTTGTCTAGCATCCCCCTTTATCCCGGCGCACACAGCATCATAATCAGTAGCATGAAGGACAACAGGAGTTGCCCAAGGGTCAGACTGGGTTCCGGGCTTCCCTAGAGAAGTCCCCCGATTCAAGCTCAGCCCCCCAGGCACCCTCTTCCTCCCATGTTTTCTTCTCAGCTCAGAGGACAGGTCATGCCTGTAGCTTTTGTGACCTTCTTCCCACTTCCTTTCTCATTTCCTTCGATTTTGGTGTTTTAAAATTTTAACTTTTTTCTAAAATTTCTCTTTCCTGTTCCCTCTCATAATTATCTTTTTTTTTTAATGGAGAGCCAATAGATTGCCTCTCACTCTAGGGATTTTACAACATAGATGTGGCTGCTGCTTGCAAAGGGGTGTAATATAGGGGTGTCCATGACCTTTAGAGTGGGCCAGGCACCAGCACCAGAAACCTAAAAGCGAAAAATAATACTTTAGAATTTCCCGGCCTCTCCCTCAGGAATTCTTTTTATTTTTCATT
>NW_006289087.1:3022111-3022735 GCF_000327345.1 Myotis davidii
TGTCCCAGGACAGTGAGCATGCTGGCCGTAATTCACGTGGGGACTAGGGGTCAAAGTTCCCTTCCAGAACACTGGACCGCTTTAGACCCCGAGACTCTACTATGACCCTAAGATTCAAAAGCTTCAGCAGCCTCCCCCAAACATGTTACGACACAGACTCAGTTTTGCACTTGGCTCAACCGGTGCGGGTTTAGCACAGACCGAATTGGATTGAAAACAAATGAGAGGATTTTATAATGACCCTTGAAGAAAATAACAAAGCAAGATGCCAGATCTAATATCCTCCTCTTTCCTACGTTCACGGTCACACTGCTTCTCTGGCTCATTACGCTGCTCAGTCTTTCTGTCTCAGCGTCCTGGGACCAACTCAAGTTTGGTGATTTGCTAGAAGGACTGACTCATGCCTGCAGTTAAGGTTTGTTATAGCCAAGATTCATGGCAAAAGCAGCAGGAAGAGGAGACACGTTGGGTGGAGTCCAGAGATGTCAGATAGAGGCTTCTGAGTTTTTCTCCAGCTGTGGCCACACAGTATATGAGCCTTTTCTAGACGTTTGTAGAACGTCTTTGCCCAGAGAAGCCCACTCTTGCCTCAGGATCTGAAGCTTTTATGGAGGGCTGGTCCCA
>NW_006289087.1:3022854-3027252 GCF_000327345.1 Myotis davidii
AATCGAACCTGGGACCCTTGAGTCCGCAGGCCGACGCTCTATCCACTGAGCCAAACCGGTTTCGGCTACTAAACGGTCTTGACTAGCATCCCCCTTTATCCCGGTGCACACAGCATCATAATCAGTAGCATGAAGGATAACAGGAGTTGCCCAAGGGTCAGACTGGGTTCCGGGCTTCCCTAGAGAAGTCCCCCGATTCAAGCTCAGCCCCCCAGGCACCCTCTTCCTCCCATGTTTTCTTCTCAGCTCAGAGGACAGGTCATGCCTGTAGCTTTTGTGACCTTCTTCCCACTTCCTTTCTCATTTCCTTCGATTTTGGTGTTTTAAAATTTTAACTTTTTTCTAAAATTTCTCTTTCCTGTTCCCTCTCATAATTATCTTTTTTTTTTAATGGAGAGCCAATAGATTGCCTCTCACTCTAGGGATTTTACAACATAGATGTGGCTGCTGCTTGCAAAGGGGTGTAATATAGGGGTGTCCATGACCTTTAGAGTGGGCCAGGCACCAGCACCAGAAACCTAAAAGCGAAAAATAATACTTTAGAATTTCCCGGCCTCTCCCTCAGGAATTCTTTTTATTTTTTATTTTTATGGTGAGATCTCTTTAAAAAGGGCTTCAAAAATAATTTTAAAAGTCTTGCTTGCAGTCTCTGAAATCTAGTCAACGAAATGGATCCAAAATATAAAGCTTAAAAACAGAACAAGTTTCTTTTTGGTCAGTGTGAGGGGGAGATAAGGCAGTGTACTTAGAGCATCATTGTGTCATGAACTTGGCCCTATTGCATAGTCCCAACGAAAATTATTCAAAGTATGCTTACAATTTATCCCTGAGGTTCAAGGCGAATAGAATAATCTCTGGTCCCAATTTGGTTTGTATTTTTTTCTGAAAAAAAAAAAAGGAAGAAGAACATATAATAGAATCCTTATTAACTTAAGGAGAATATTCTGTAAATACATTTTCCTACCATCACCACCTCACCCCTCAAACATATTCCGTTTTTTTCTGAAAAAAAAAAGAGGAAAAAGAACAGATAATAGAATCATTATTAACTTCAGGAGAATATTCTGTAAATACATTTTTCTACCATCACCACCTCACCCCTCAAACATATTCCAACACATTGCATTTGAATCTCGATCTTTCTAAACCAATACTGTACACAGCATTTTCATTTGAGAACACATATTTTCACTTTAGTTAACTTACCATCTCTCTAAATGAGAATTCTTTATACATAATAATTACAATCCCCCCCCCATTAAACCCTAGACTTCTAAGACATGAAGTCACAAAGGTCCCTCTTGCCCGCTGTAACCTGCTCATTGATCAGGTGTTCAGTGGAGGTGGCCTCGGTAGGCTTTCTTGCCACGAAACTGCCTTCATCATCATCAGACAGTTACTTAGAGAAAATGGATTTTGTATCCAGCAGGAGCTGGAGGCAACATGGCAGAGTAGGGGGATGAACTTTTGAACCCCTCAGATCTGGGGGTTCCTGCTGTGCAATTGAGTAGCAGCGTTTACATGGGCCAGTGTCCTTAGCATCTATGAACTCAAATTTCTTCCTTTATAAAATGGATATAATGATAACTATTTCATCACTCGTGGTAGGGATTCAGTTACACACACAAATACATGTATAGGAAGCTTTCGCCTAATGCCTGTCCAGACAAAGTGGTCAGTATTGTCAGCTGTTACTATGGTAAAGACGAAATGAGTTGCAAAGGATGATAAAATATGGTTCCCACCTTTAAGACATCTCTTGTTTGGTTCAGGGGTCAAAACCAACATCCCCAAAGCCTGGTGAACACAGAAGGATGGTTTTGAAACACACGCTAAATTTTGTGATTCAGTTTGTCTGGATTATGGGATTTGCATATCTATTAGTGAGATCTGCATATCGATGCATACCAGAGCTGTGTGGCAATACAGCATCTTCTGTGGGCACTAAACACAAAATTAACCACATTTATACAAATGAAATGCAGTGTGCTAATTGAATTTATTACCAATGATAAGTTAAATACAAAAATACATCGTGTATTTTTCATTCCAATTCGAGTATGCGCAAGTATTCTGCTACCCGACTGGAGGGAGGGGGACGATTCTTTCCTGTGTGATTTCGGGGTAAGCTCTGGTTCCGTGTTGAGGGCATTTCTAGGCGGAGGAAGCAGGAGCAGTTCTTTCTGCAGGTCTCCCCTTGGCCTGCAGTGAATGTTGTGCTGTTGGTCACAGCTCCTGAGAAGGGGTTACAGACCAAGGGCAAAACTGCTAACCCGTCTGCAACCCCAGATTGCGCTCACCTTCTTCCTAAATTCGGACTCTCTTTTCTAAGTGAGTTTTTGTGGGGTGAGGAGAGTTCAGGGAACACATTCATCAAATGCTGTTCCAAGAACATGCCACCCTGCCCATCATTTCAGAAAAGCAAACCTCAGTGAGGAGCAGGTATAAAATGTTGTAGGCAAGGTCAAGGCCGTAAGACTCTCTTGCAGAGCCCTCATGTACTCATCAAGCTGAGAGGAGTCATGGCAGGTCCCTGTTGGACAGGGAGGTCCCTGTCTTGGGGCCTGGGACAAAGTATGCGATGGGGCCTAGTGACTGTGCATGGCCAGACACATGTTGGGCTTTGACATTGGACTTCCATCAAGGGCCATAGCTCTATGTCCCTCCCCACCCTATTATCTGACCCAGGAATAGGACATAGAATTCCACATTGAAATTTAGAATCAGAAACTCTTAGAGGGGACCTAAGGATCGTCCAATCCAAGGACATTTCTGAGGTTTGGGTCCCTTCTGCTCCATCATCCTAAGTAGTTGATCACTTATTGTATATGAACAGCTGATAATGGGGTATCAGTACCTTTACTGATGCAGACTTCTCTCTGGGGACGATTGATGCAATATTGAGTCACTTCTAGATTGGAAAGTTCTCCAGGGGGACTGTGACCTATTGACCTTTGTACCCACAACACCAAGTACAGAATCTGGCACATTGTAAGTGCTTGTTGAATAATTAATAATTAATAATAATCTATAGTAATAAAAGCGTAATATGCTAATTAGACTGAGGCAGGCAAGTGGTTAGGGATGATGAGGCAGGCAGGCAGAGTGGTTAGGGGCCATCAGGCAGGCAGGCAGGTGAGTGGTTAGAAGCCAACAGTCCCGGATTGTGAGAGAGATGTCCGACTGCCAGTTTAGGCCTACGGGACCAGGCCTAAACTGGCAGTCGGACATTCCCTGAGGGGTCCTGGGTATAGGCCGGGCTGTGGGACCGCCCCACCCCCCATGCACAGATTTCATGCACCAGGCCTCTAGTGATGATAATAATAATAATAATAATAATTATAGCTAGCAGTATTGAGTGCTTACTATATACCAGACCCTATACTAACCACCTTCCCTGCATGGACTTCTTAAATCCTCAAAACAGCCCTTTGTGAGAAGTATGCCTTTTACCCCGTTTTTATCGAATAAAAACATGAGCCTCGGAGAGGCAAGGTAAATTGCTCCATACTTGTCAAGGAAGGAAGAAAAACAGCATCTATTAAACCCTGCTCCTGGCCAGGTACTGACTTAGAGATTCTGCCCAACAGTAGCTATTCATTCCTTACAGCAGCTACTTCAACCCGTGTGCGTGCGTAGGAATTTTTAAAACATGCAGCACCTGACTATTTAGTCAGGGACACTGACCTCTCTTCCCTGAGATGGTTAAAGAAAAAAAAAATGACAACAGCCAACACAACAATAGCCGTCCAGTATGAACGAATCGAAATTATACCTATATTTGTGTGTGTGTGCGTGCGCGCCGTAGAATGTTCGTAATTAGTTTATGTGTGCCATGAGATGAAAAATGTTGAAAATCACTGCCTCGCAGTAAATCTAGGAGATTGATACTTCTTGCCCCAACTTCTTATCAAAGAATGTCAGCCACTTGCTCAAAGCCACTGAGCTAGCAAGCTGGAACGCAAGCTGGAAATGACCAGGGCGCCGAGAGGGGCAGTGGAGTGTGCGGGGAGGGAGTCCTCAGGGCGGGGAGGGAATCTCACTCTGGACTCCCCTCCTCATCGCCTAAGACTGCCTGTTGCCTGGGCCCAGGGTAGAGGCCCTGCTGAGAGCTTAACCTTCCGTCCGTGACCTAGAGGCTAGCCGTGGCCATTCCAGGGTCAAAGACCCCAAGCCCCTTAGTAGTCGTGCTTTCTGTAGATTATCTGGGTCCGACTCAACATTGTTCACCAGCGGCTCGTTCCAGAATTCCTGGTATTTCATTTACAAGGCAGAGGTGCTTCATTTTACTTCCTAATGCAAAGTGGGTTTTCTCTGAAGGCACACTTCCCAGGAGCTAGCAGTCTGTTCCTTCATTGGAGCTGGCAGGTGGGCAGGGCAGGGAGGGCATTAGGAAGC
>NW_006289087.1:3027302-3034802 GCF_000327345.1 Myotis davidii
CTGCGGCTGGGCCCGTGCTTTTGTGGTTTTGCGGGGCCAGGGACGGTAAGCTGCGGTGGCTGAGCTCAGGATTAAGCTCCGTGAGTGCACCCCAAGGCTGAAGAAAGCATTGATCCCCATGTTCCTCTGAGTCTGTAATGTGGTTGGTTCTCCAGGAACAAACAAACCCAAACCACTACCCTTGTTGACACAAGACTGTTACTACAATCCTAAAGCAAGCTATAGTAAACGCACGAGGCATGCGCCTAAACTTTGAGCAGATGTGTGAACGATGCATTTTAACGAAGGACTGTGTGACTCACTGAGCCGTGATGCGTGGGCCCTGATGTTCTTAATCCCCTTTGATGGCTGGAAAAACCCTTGTTCCAGCAGAAAGACCACTGAGAAATGTTGGAGTCTGTGTTCATGGTACGGTTTTCAGACACAGCAAACCTTGACTGTGTCCCCAGTTCTCTGTGTTTTTGTTCTTTGTCGTCTCCTGCATGTCCTATGCTTTCTTTCCACTCCTCTTTCCAGGAAACTGGTCCAGGCCTCATCCCCTCTTCTGGAGAACCTCCTAGCAGGTCTCCCTGCTTTCCAGCTCCTGTCATCTTAAGTCAGGGGTGGGGAACCTTGTTCCTGCTAAGGGCCATTGGCTATTGATAACATCATTCACGGGCCATACAAAAGTATCAACTTATAAATGAGCCTGCTCTATTTGGTCAAACATTTAATGATCTCACCCTTAATGCCTTGGCAGGGCCAGACCAAATGATATCTTGGGCCCTATATGGCCCTCGGGCCGGATGTTCCCCACCCCCGCCTTAAGTAATGCTGCTGCACAAATCCTTCCTGGAGAAGATGAAGGGCAAGATGATGTCACTTCCTAGGATCTAAGCTGTCTTATATTTGGCAGTGAAATGTTTTGGTATTTTACCTGCTGTTCTTAATCCCCTTTGATGGTTGGAAAAACCCTTGTTCCAGCGGAAAGGCCACTGAGAAATGTTGGAGTCTGCGTTCATGGTATGGTTTTCAGACACAGCAAACTTGACTGTGTCCCCAGTTCTCTCTGTGTTTTTGTTCTTGGTCGTCCCCTGCATATCCTATGCTTTCTGTCCACTCCTCCTGCCAGGAAACTGGTCCAGGCCTCATCCCCTCTTCTGGAGAACCTCCTAGCAGGTCTCCCTGCTTTCCAGCTCCTGTCATCTTAAGTCAGGGGTGGGGAACCTTGTTCCTGCTAAGGGCCATTGGCTATTGATAACATCATTCACGGGCCATACAAAAGTATCAACTTATAAATGAGCCTGCTCTATTTGGTCAAACATTTAATGATCTCACCCTTAATGCCTTGGCAGGGCCAGACCAAATGATATCTTGGGCCCTATATGGCCCTCGGGCCGGATGTTCCCCACCCCCGCCTTAATATAGATACTTAGGAACTTCTATGAAATTGGGGAGCCAGGGAGGATATTACAACACAGTGTTCAAACGGCTCTGAAATTTATATCCCAGCCATGCTGTATGGCCTGCGTGTCAGACCCATATTTCCAAATGCCTTCCTTGACTGTGAGCGTGCTGAGCTCAACTGTATTTAAAGGGCCAGGCGTAAATCTCAAACACAGCAGGTCCCAATGCATCACTCCTTAATCCTGTTTTCTTCCTCTGGTCTTCGGTCCCAGTTAATGGTGTCACCATTCACTCTGTCCTCTAAGCATCAAAATCAATCGTAGGTCCTCTCTTCCTTTCATCCCGTATAATCAAAGGACCAATGAACCCTATTGATTCCACCGCAGGCCTGTGTCTGCAATTTGGTCTTTCTCCTGTGGCTGATTTTTCGTTATAGCGTCTTCACCTTATACCTGCATTATTTCGTGAGAATCCTCACTTATTTCTCTTCCCCCGCGTTCTGCCTTCTAGCCCAGTCTTCACTATGTTGCCAACATTAACTTGCTTCTGAAGAGCCCTCATGGCCCTATAAAAAAATTGTCTAGGAAAATGTGATTCAAAGGGGAGTGCGGGGGCGGGCAGGTAAGGCAACAGCTCTTTTCTACCCATGTATCTACAGAGGTGCTATGTGACCATATAGATCTATGTCTTTGCTCTGGATCAAACTATCTCAGAGTGTATTAAGTCTGATGCTTGTATAAATGGGCCATTTTCTCCTAGCTCCTCTTATGTGTTCAAAACTACACTTAAGTTCAGACCCATTGAACACCCTAGATTTCCGGGTAGCAAATGCAGCAGGTACATGTAAGTGAGCCCTAGCACATGTCTACAGAGGGGATCGCTCTTCCTCAGCCCTTCTGTATGAGCACATACAGAAAACAAAAGGAGGCCGTCTGGGGCTTGTTTATAATGGCTCTGGGACCGACCGCCTAGGAATTACGCACAGCCAATAATGACTAATAACCTACTTATTACTCACGTAGCATAATCACTGTAAATGCTTCGAGGCCCACATGCTATTTGCTTGTTTGGCTCTGTGCACCGCAATCTCACGTCTGCCCAGTATGGCATCTCCTATAGAAGAACTATTAGCTTGCTGGACTACACTATTTAAAGAGCAGTCGATTCTACGAATTCTTTGCTCTTAATTTGTAGTTAAGTTCCAATGAAACCCCCTGTGTTTTATTTAATCAAATGACTGTTGAGTTAGAAAAAAAAAAGAAACATGATTGTGTGGGACTCAGACTGTGGTTTGCACTGAACCTGTTAGAGAAGGAGGTGGAGACGCTTGGAATTATAGAGCAGAAGTCAATATGTGCTTGGTCAAGACTCGCTTTTTGCCTGGGCATTGTGGAGTCTCAAAAAAATATATAATACGGTTTATGCCTATAAGTATTGAGAACACGGGTTATCCTTGAATAATGTGGGGGATAGGGTTATCAATAGATCTATCTATCCATCTATCTATCTATCATCTATCTTTCAGTCTGTCTATCTGTCTATTTATCTGTTGATGGGTCTTTCTACCTAGCCTTTTGTAGAAACAGTATCTACCTCATCTCAGATGGTGGGCTTTTAGAGTGAAAACATTCCTGTCAGTGGGCACAGTTCTAACCCCATATCACCGGGGGAAAGGGAGAACAGAATTCTAAAATCCTGGAATACAAGATGAGCAGGGAAACTCATGAGGGTGATTCAAAAGTGACATTAGAGGTGGCAGAGGCCCAGAGACAGAGAAAGCAAGGAAGAGACACCTTCAGACAGCCCTAGAACCCAAGGAAAGAATGGCCACACCAAACCCAGAGCCAAGGAACACGAAATGCCAGTCCCCCTAAATGCACAGGGGAACTCCAATGCCCGTGGCATGATGGTGGGGTGGGCTTGATAGAAACCTTCGACAGTTTCTAACGTAGTGGCTTGAGGAGGATGAAGGGAAAACATGCCCTGCCAATATGTTGCTCAGCCCAAGACTCCAACCTCTTATCCCTTTTAATTTTAAGAGAAAGTCTACTGTATAAATCAGTGGGGAAAGACTTTTTTCCCAGAGCATCTGAGTTGCCTGCCAGGTAACATGCTTTGTTTGTTTGTTTGTTTGAGGAGGTGCAGGGTGAAACAGTGGTGACCATGTCTCCCAGCAATCCTACCCCAGCTTAACCTTGGCCCCGAGTGACACACAACTATTTCGTCATCTTCTTCTCTGGATCCCATTGTTCCTTTCCTGTCACTCAAGCAGGAGAGGTTCCTTTTGGGGACGTAGGTGTCACGGACATTTCCTTGGCCTGCTGAAAAAGGGAAAGCTACCCTTTCCTGTTGCACGGCGCCTCTCAACACCGCCTCCCTGAAATGATGCCATTGGCTTGGAGTAACTTCCGGCGCCATGGCGATGCATTTCCAGGCAAGATGAGTGCATATCCCACTTTGTCCGGCGGTATCTCATCTTTCAATGTGGTTAGCAGTCAGCAGAGCCTCGCTGTGTAAGACGGAATTGCATCTGTTTCCCTTCGTGGCCACCCCAGAGGCAAGGCAGTATTTCCATCTCAGGGCCCAAGCTCGCCAGCCAATGGGGGAAGTGAGAACAAGCTGGGATCTGCTCGCTGAATCATCCGCAGCTGTCTGCACCACCTCACGGGCAGACCTGGCCTGCTTCACGATGAACCATGATATTGGAAGGAGGGGAATCCAGCCGTGTGAGTCAGTCCCAGGTGGGCTCTGCAGGCAGCAGCCTCTGGGCGCTCCCGCCTCCGGACCGCACGTGTAATTCTCAGTCTGGAAGTCGTTAGGGGATCATAAGCCCAGACACCCTGAGGTCATCTTTGAAAGGCGACCTGATCCCAGAGCATGCTCTGACTCTCACACAACTCTCCCAAACTACACGCGTACGGTTGGCCCCCAGATTTCAGCAGATGCACAATCTTTTCAGCATGGCGGTGGTTGGAATAGTCTTTGTGGCCCCTAAACACACTCATGAGTTATGCTGAGCTGAGCGCCAACCTTGCTCAGCTGTCGATTGCAGCCTCCGGCTAGGCTTAGCTTTCCCAGTCTGTTTCCACAGAAGCCAGGGTTAAAGGGCCAGCTCCTTTTCCACACCCTGGACCCAAAACAGATCTTACTCCAGGCATCCAGAGAGAGGGGCCGGAGCTACAGAGCACATGCCCCCACTTGAGCTCAGGTGACTACTGTGTGTCCCATCCATCAGCTGGCGCTTCCTTTCAGTAGGAGACCAGGGAATCAGCAATCTACACCGGCCCACCTGCCCTGTTGGCATTGCCCTGTGATATTGACCATCCCAGGGCTGTGGCACAGATAACTTGGCAAGCATTCCTTCAGAGTCAGCAATTATCATAAGGAAGTTGTAAATGCATTCAAAACAATGTGAGCAAGTCTGCTTTGGGGCCATCCACTTTCTTTCCTTCTCTCTCTCTCTCTCTCTCTCTCTCTCTCTCTCTCTCTCTCTGTAGTTGTTTAATACAGATTTTCAAGCTCTACCTTAGAACTATGGATTTACTTTAATAAACTCCTGAGGCGATTCTCTTGTGCCAGCCAGGCCTGTGACCACTGATCTAAAATACTTTTCTTAGCTTTAATCTCATTGTACAAGTCTATCTGAATGGGACTGCAGGTACCAACACAGGTCTGCAATTCTTCGATTGCTTTGTTCCCTCGGCTGGGTTGATCATCTCTCTCTTGGTCTCATGGTTATGAGCAGGTGTGGAGGAAAGTGCTGGTGGAATGGTCATTCCACTCTCACAGGCTGGGCATTGGTGGACGAGGTGACCAGATGTCTGTGCTTATAAAAGCAAGTTCCCCAGTGCTCACCCAGACCATGATCTCTCCACAGAAGCAGTGCAACAGAAACATACTGGCCGTCAGTAGATTCCAAACATCGAGAATTTATTAAGGCACACCCTTGGATGTTACTTTAAAATGGTATTTGCAAAGAATTTTGCATAGAAAAACTCTTGGCACGGTCAATACTTATGGTATAACATTAGCTGAAAAAATGGTGCACAAGCCGTCATACAGAATATTATAAATGCGTAAAACATGCGTGGAAATACAATGGAAACAGAGTCACTAAAATATTAACAGGGGTTTTCTATGGTGGAGCAATCTTCTCTATTTTTAATTCGGTTTTTCTAGTTTTACAGCAATTTCTACAATGATTGTATTAATAGCTTTTACATGAAAATACCCAAGGCTATTTAGCAAATTTTGCATGGGTATTAGGAGGATAAAATGCGATCAATAAGTGGCAGGCAGCTGAGAAACATGTGGTTGATTGCTGTTGTATTGAACAGTGATTACCGGCTTTAGGGGAGGCAGTCATACAATATGAATTTTTAAATGATGCAGGAATAGATTGTACCATCTCCATAGGCAAGTGATAAGCGTGTGCCCAATTAGTGCATCACCTTTCTCTTCTGCTTCAAATGATGATGTCAGTTTTTAGGACATCCGGGTGCGTGTTGGGGGGGAATACATCTCAGGCCCCTGACGTCCATCAGTTTACTACGCCTTGTCCCGAATCAGTCCGCGGTGCGCGTGAAGGTATTGCGCCCCGTGAATGTACAGCAAGGCTCCCCTTCCCTCACTGGTCCATCCCTGACGTTGGCGACTGTCCCCTCAGCACCTCGGGCAGTGGGTTCCCCACCTCCCTCGGTGCCTCCCTCAGCTGGGTGTGTGTGCACCTGTGACGGGCATGGCCACTTTGGGAGATGACATTTGCCCGGGCCAGGTGCTCAGCTCTAATCTCGCTTCCTCTTCTTACATGTCTCCCAAGGGGCATCATTCCAGTCGCTAAATATAAACTGTGTCGTCTTAAAATACATGGCCTCTTCTGCCAGGCTGTCCGTTTTTGCCCAGGTGGCATTACCAAAGTGCCTATTAATAACGATAAGGCCAAGTGGCCAAACATGGCTCTCTACCCTCTTCGTGAGGGGGAGTAGAGGGGGTGCCAGGGCTCAGCGTGGGCAGATATGAGCTGCCCCTTTGCTTTTCTCTGGGAAACAGCCCATGCCACTCTGGCAGGTGGCACTAGCCTTTGGGACCACAAGTGCTTGGTTTTCATGGTCATATCGCAGCCAGCCTTGGTGACCAACTTGGCACCTCTAGAGAGAGTCCCTGAGAGACGGACTAAGCTCGGTGGGCTGAGTAGGAAGAGCCCATAAACCTAGCCAGGCCCCAGATCACCTGCAATTTCTGATTCTCATCATCCATCACAGTACTAACCCTTCCTAATATCAGCAAGATGCCAACGCCGGAGGGATCCAGTGGCCAAGACAGTCTTGTGTCCTCACCTTGGCCTTGACCCACGGAACACAGAGTAGAACTTGATCCTCATCCTCACTGATCTCTGCCCATCCCGTCCAAGAACCTGTAAACACACTCTGCTTACTCCAGTCCTAAGAATAGCCGTGTCGTATTGAGAGCTTACGAGGGGCCAGGCCCTTCCATCACAGATGACTAAGCTTCACAACACCCCTGAGAGGTGCCCATTATTCTTTCCAACAGAAGCAGAGGCAACACTCAGAGAGGTTGAATAACTCGCCCCAGTCACGTGTCCGGACACAGTCGCGTCTGAACTCAAACACAGACCCACTCGACTGTTCTCCTAAACCAGTTCACTTGCTTCAAATTCCAGTGCACTGTCTGCAGGTAGTTGGAAGACAATTCAGTAACTTCCTGTTGTCCAAGGGCAGAAGGTGGGGGTTCAAGGATGTGCTATACTTGCTTGCCCCGGGCTCACTCTAAGTGCCCTCAGTGACCCCTTCTGAAATTGAGACGGACCCAAATGTTCCCTGAGCCGCCCTGATGGGGATTAGCCTTTTGGGGACTTGGGACATCAAGCAGAGTCTACAAAGGCTGAAGGAATTTGGTTCTCATATTAACAGCTCAAGGTGTCTCTCGCCAGAAAAGGCGACAAATGTCCTTTCTGAGCTAGCACGGGGCCTTGGCGTGTAAGTTTACGGAAGGAAAAGATCCTACCAAGAGACGCAACAGCCATGGCTCATGAAAACTGTACAAGGAACGACCACCTTCCGTTCAATGAATGACTGGTACATGTTCAAGGAGGAG
>NW_006289087.1:3036609-3051459 GCF_000327345.1 Myotis davidii
ACAAATTGAAAACATCCGACGGTGAACATCCATGACCACAGAGTGGACCTGGCAAGCACCGCTTCGAGCCATCGCAGAATCATAGCCGCCTGCCCGCTGTGACTCAGTGGTTCTATAAATGGGTCGCCTCTCTCACAGCTCCGAGAGTAATATGGTGCACTCACGGGGATGTGATCATGCCAGCGAAGTGGGAAAGCCGTCAACATGTGGGTTTTCGGTTGAACATCAGCAGCTACTGCTTCCCAAACGACAGCCCCCTGGAGAGTCCAGCTTTTAATTCCAGCTTTTAATTCCAGCTTTTAATTCCAGGTAGTTTGCAGGTGTAATTGCCTCGTAATTGTCTGAACGCATGTAGCCACAAGGTGTGTTTACAAGTCACTGGACATGCAGTAAATGGCCCACTGACTCCCATCCCTCCCAGCCAGCTTGCCTTGATAGGAGGCTGAATGTGTCTGACACATTTCTCTTCGGTGTCTCCTTGGAATTCGCTTCTACCCGTGTTCTTTCCGAAGGGCATTCTAACCACGCCGGAAGTCGCTCATTGGCCCCTCTGCTCTGTAGACCTCAAGTAAACTTTACTTAAGGGAGTGTATAAAAAGGCCCGTTCACATTCTGAGGTTTGTTCACTCATGTCTCCGTAGTACATTCATCAGTAGAGACCTAAGCTAAACCGAGTGCTGAGTAGGCGCGGTCTGCTTGGGTCTCTGTGACTTTAGCATGACTGGTGCTTCAAGGAGACTTTATTGGGATGTCTCATGAGGGCCAGACATAAGCAAGCCATTGAGTAAAGACTAGTCAGATTGGAACGCATGAGAATTTGTCACTTTCTGTGCTGTTGAATGTGACTGATAGACTATTTGTTTTTGATGGTGAATTGTTTCTTGCCAGTGAAACCCACTGCCTCTGGGGTATCAACATGTAGCCTTGCCATTGAACGTGAGCAGCATACGGTCTTTACAGTTAGGTTAAGGCTTGGGGGAAACGGAATAATGGAGTGAAAAGCTCAGAGAAAGGTTTTAAGTTTCTGCCACTTGCAACCTGCATGACAACTTACTTCTATTCATTAGGCCACAGCTTCTCTATCTAGGGGTGGATGGGTTTGAAAAGACAAGTGGTTTCCATAGGATAATACTTGTGAAGTCCTGGGGTTCGTATCCTACAAGGTCTGGTCCTGTCTTACCTGCCCCAACAGGCCAGCTCTGCTTTCGTCTGTCTGGCATACTGGGCTTCCGAGTTAGATTATTATTATTAATCAACAAGAAAGTGTCTTGAAATTGGGTTGGAACACCACTGGACTAGATCGCACGGTCACTCTGGGTTGCTCTTACCTCCTTCGGAGCTTGAACTTGTACTTGAGGAGGAGGAGGAGGAGGAGGAGAAGGAGAAGGAGAAGGAAGGAGGAGGAGAAGGAGGAAGAGGAGAAGGAGGAAGAGGAGAAAGAGAAGAAGGAGAAAGGAGGAAGAAGGAGGAGGAGGAGGAGGAGAAGGAGAGAGAGCAGGAGCTCTTGGTCTCCCTGTAGTCACCCTGCAAGTACACAGATACATCCTGGCCGGAGTGCAGCCCCACCAAGGTCAAGGTCAGCTTGGTTATACTGCAGAGTCCAGTGACAGGAAGTCTTAGAGCTTAGCTTGTCGGTACCCCCTTTGGCTCCTGTATGTCAAGGTCAGGACCTGGAAATGGTCCCCAGGGAGTCAGATAACGCTCGACTCCTACTTGCACACCAACTGCAGAGGGTGGTAAATAACCAGGGCCCGTAGGAAGCAGAGAAGCCAGAAGACCCATCCCCACCCTCTCCATGCGGTAGCTTCGGCCACTGCTCACACACCATCTCTGAGGGACCGAGGCCAGAGGTCTCTGAGAGTCCAGCATGTGACCGAAACATTTACAAAAGGGCTGTTTCCATGATCAGACGCAACTAGGTTGGACGTTAAGTAGGGCTCTAACTTAGTCCTCCTCTGACCCATCGGCGAGCCCGCAGGAAAGAAACCCTTATAGTTATAGGCAAAATAAGGAGTTGTGTCTCAGCACGCCCGCGTCATAGCTGAATGAAGTTGGAGATGTCACTGGAGTTAGAAGTTGACAGCATTTCGCTGAAGACCGTCCTGCAGGGTGTGGAGACCACGTGTTGCTTGCTTTCTCCTTCCTGGGTCTGCATGCACCTCCGTTTCAGAAAGGACTTGCTGTTGCTCTTTCCCAAGGTTGATGTGCGGTGGGTATGGTATTAGCTGCCTTTGCCCCCCCTTCTGTCCCCCAAACAAGGGGCAGCATTCCCCAGAGCTCTGCCTTCTGCACGCGGTCACTGTGTGGCTCACGCACACCCACTGGCTTCAGGGCCCCCCGCTCAGCCTGGCCAGCAGACAGACAGCTGCTTCCCCTTCCAAACAACAGCTCGGACTAGACCGAACGCGACGGGTCATTCTCCTCCTTTGGGGACTCGATGTCCTGCCAAGACCTGAAGAGAGCGCCTCCTGGCACGCGGGTGTCCCCCACGCTCCCAGCCCCCCGCTCCCCCCAGGAGCCTGTCCACGCTCACCTCGGTGCCAGCCTCCGTTCTTCGACACCGTGTTCCTCACAGGTTGATGTGACTGTAAACACTGAGTCACAGCCAGAGTGTAAATGCTGGAGGAAACCATGTGGTGAGAAGATGACCTCACAGGCCCAGGCTGCCAAGGGGAGACGGGTAGACATCACAGCTGACAGGCGACACAGCAGGGAGACAAAGGCAGAGCAAGAACTTGAAAGACCATCTTGGAGAAGGAGCCGCCCTCTGTGACCTCACAGGGCCAGGCTGTGGGAGGCCAGCCAGGATGCAAGCCACATGGGCCGATCCATGACCCAGGAGGGAGCCGAATCCCACCCCCTGCTCTCTGAGTGGTCATGATGGGAGAGAACCTGCCTTCACCAGAGGGTGCTGTGCTGGCGGCGAGGGTGGGAGGGTGCGGGCTACTGTGAAACACATTCGGGGGTTCTTTAAGTTATCTGAGGTTCCCCGAAGAACTGCCCTTAGAAAGAGTGAAAGGAAGGTGGAGTTGCTGGGATAGACTGTTAAAAAAAGAGAGACAGTAAAGGAATATTACCCATGGGATTTGCATACTGACAGAGGAAGAGAACAAAGCTTCGTGGTGAGGACCGTATCCCATTCTGTACAATTGCAAAAACAATTGCAGTATGCAGTGCTAGATGCAGTCATACTGGGTGCAGTCACACTGGGTACATTCCACACTGGGCCCATCGCACACTAGGCCCATTTAACCTTCTTCTCAAAGTTCTAGCTGATGTAATTAGATTAGAGAAAGCAATTATAGGCCAATGGCTATGAAAAAAGTAATAAAAGAAAGATTATGCAGAAGACATCATAATATGCTTGGGAAATCCTAGAGACTTCATGATAAAATATCTCAAAAGAATTCAGCAAGATAGTGAGAGAGTAGGTTAACAAAAACGTTAATAACATTAACACATCCAAGTGACCGTTAGAGGCTGTAAGGAATGAGATAACTGAATTTACAGTAGCGAAAGGGGATACAATAAAATAGTAATAAAATGATACCTCATTAAAAATATATGTGCACATAAACTTGTACATGTTTGTACATCTTCATTCATCCAGTGCCCATCTCCCTGTTTTATGGGTGAACAGATTATGGCTTATTTATGCAATGGGATGCTACTCGGCAATAACAAGGAATGAATTAGTGACTTGTGCAACAGCAGAGATGAGTCTCTGAAGCGTTTTGCTAAATGAAAGAAGCTACACTAAATGACTACTTCCTCTTTGATTCCATCTACATAACATCCTAGCGAGGCACAGCTATTGTGACCGAAAGACCAGTGGATCCCAGAGGCCAGGGCGAGGGGGAGGGGATTCATTGCTAATGGGCATAAAAAAAAGGAACTGTTTTATAACTTGATTGTAGGGGTGGTTACATTACTGTATACATATGCCAAAATCTCATGGAATTATCCATGCAAAATTATTGGGTTTTAGTATGCATAAATTATACCTTGAAAAAGCCGATTTTAAGAAATAACTTGACCCTTTGAATAGCTAGTAGAAGCCCCCAGAAAACCAGCGAAGGCACCCTGGAGTGACGCTAACATGGAAAAGGAGTGTCTTTGTGCAAAACAGCCTTGTAGGGAGTAAGGATAGAAACTAGATGTTTGCGGGCAGAAAACTCGGAAGTCACCAGGTCATTTCTTCTGGACTTACAGACTGGGAATTTCTCAGCATTCCCGGTAAAGCTCAGATTCGATAAAGCAATGGAGAAAGTAGTGAACAGCATGCAACCACTCTCCTCACATTACCACCTACTGTTTCCTCCATTTATCCTCCTCCTCTCTGCCCGATGAACTCCTGCTGTTCATTCACTCAGCAAACATTTACTCACGCCTGCTGTTTCCCAGACTTACATGTCACGCCCTCCATGAAGTTTTCTACAACTTCCCTAACGAGGGTTAGTCACTTCCTCTCTGGCTTTCCCTGGCATCTTATTCACACCCCCATGACACCTCTCGCCTATGTAGCCATGATACCTCCCTCCCCTCGTCTGCTCTGTAGACTCATGATGCCTCTGCTAGTGCTCTTCAGATGTTGACTGATGACAAATGAGTGATGAATGGAAACAGAGGGATAAATGTAAACACAGGGGCTCTTACTGCCCAGGGCACAGACTTTGAAGGCTGGCTGCCTTGGTTGGGATCTTGGCTCTAAGATTGAGTGGCGGTATGTACCCATAGGCAAGGGACGTACCCACTCTGCCTTAGCTGCTCCACTTGAGAAAAGGTTATCATCGTAGTACCCACCTCGTGGCATCACTGTGAGGCTTAGATGAAAGAATTCAGAGTTAGGTGTTTAGAAGATGGTCAGGCATATACCAGTAGTCTCTGCTCAGTAAATGGTAAATATTATTGCTCATTCCTCTCCCCTTGTGAACTGGATTGTTTTGGGTAAAATGTGTGTGCACTTGGGGGCTTGAGGGTGGGGGGAACAGAGAGAAATTTAGATTTCATTCCCAGTGAGAAGCAGAGTGGGTATGTTAATAGATTTTATGCTTTGCACTCATTCTTCCCAGCTAGAGAAAAGCTACACCTCCTGTGTTACTCCCTCGCCTTATAGGACTCCAGGCAACAAAAAAGATGCTGGAATCTAGCCACGTAGAGCAATGAGGGGATTCTCTGGCCAAAGAAAATATAGTTGGAGGGTAAAATATGTCATCAAACAGGAAAAATAAATCTTCATTATTCTTGTGAAAAAAGAAAAAGGGTGGATTTGAGATAGGTTCTGCTGTGTTAATGACTACAATACCCATGAGATCAATGACCACTTTTAGAGAAGGGGCAGCCATTCCTAGTCTGGAAACATGATTTTGAGACAATTTAGGTAATTTTAAAATTTTGCCTATCTTCTCGATAAGAGTCTTTTAAAAAGTGCTGAACAGCCCTGGCCAGGTAGCTCAGTTGGTTAGAGTGTTGTCCTCCTAAAAACAGCCGTGGGCAAACTACGGCCCACGGGCCAGATCTGGCCCATTTGAAATGAATAAAACTAAAAAAAAAAAAAAAAAAAAAGACCGTACCCTTTTATGTAATGATGTTTACTTTGAATTTATATTAGTTCACACAAACACTCCATCCATGCTTTTGTTCCGGCCCTCCGGTCCAGTTTAAGAACCCATTGTGGCCCTGGAGTCAAAAAGTTTGCCCACCCCTGGGACACACCAAGGTTGCAGGTTCAGTCCTGGCCAGGGCACATACAAGAATCAGCCAGTGAATGCATAGATATGTGGAACAACAAGATGATGTTTCTCTCTCTCTCCCTCTCCCCCTCTCTCCCCTCTCTTTTCCTCCCCTCCCCCCATTCCTCTATCTAAAATCAATCAATAAAAAAATAAAATAAATAGTTTTAGCCTTAACCGGTTTGGCTCAGTGGATAGAGCGTCGGCCTGCGGACTCAAGGGTCCCAGGTTCGATTCCGGTCAAGGGCATGTACCTTGGTTGCAGGCACATCCCCAGTAGGGAGTGTGCAGGAGGCAGCTGATCGATGTTTCTCTCTCGTCGATGTTTCTAACTCTCTATCTCTCTCCCTTCCTCTCTTAAAAAATCAATAAGATACATATATTTAAAAAAATAGTTTTAAAAAGTGCTGAACAAGCTTTCTCTAAGGATCCCTCCGACACTCACCTCAGCCCTTTGTTCACGTCCCACCATGGATAGTGTCTGGTCCCAGAATGAGTCATTGAGAACATCCACAGAAGCATGGGAAGCCATGTGTCCTGATCCTGGATGTGAGAGGAAGAGTCAGAACACAAAATGCGGCCCCGATGCATGATGGGAGCGTCTGGGGAAAAGTGCCCAGGTGCAGGAGGCTGGGGAGGAGATGCAGGGAGGGAGGCGACACCTGCAGAGCAGCACACGGGGGAATTTGGAACCTCCCGGGAAGCAGAGCCCAGACTTGTTCATATCTGTCCACCTGCCTACTTTCCTTTTCCCGGATCGCTGGCTTTCCCTGAATTTCCCAGAATTGGATTTTCAGTTTCCTCCCGTCTTCAACTTCTCCTCTCCCTCTCTCACTTTCTTATGAACCGGGCCTTGATGGGCCAGTGACAGAAGTTTCATCCAGTGCGTCTCAAGGTTCGGTGTTCTGGAGTCGGGGGCTGGCCAGTCTCCTGTTGGCCCTGCCTGTCCACTCGCCACCTTCTCCATCCCACCCTGTGACCCTCAGGGCTGACCTGTGTGTCTCTTGCCTCTGGCTTCCCATGAGGTTCAGCCATTGTGGGTCCTGGCAGGAGATGGGTGGTCAGGAGCAAAGATGGGATGGGGGGTGTCCTCTCCTGGCACCCTCCCTGTGGGGCCAGCAAGGGCTGGCTGATTCCCTCATCAAGGATGTCCTGTCTGGTGGCCATCCCCAGACAGCCCCTCTCCTGCAGGTTGCAGTCACCCCTCTCTCTTCATGCCCTTCAAACCTGACCCAACATGTTACCAGACAGAGCACTGTATTTGGGGTTCCCCCTCACTCTGGCTACCTCTTTGAAAATGAAACTCCCCTAGAATTATCCTCACTCGAGTGCGTAGTCAGTTTCCCACAGGGACACTGATGGCACAAATCATAGGGAGCTGGTTTAAGATTCAGCTTCCTGCCCTAACCGGTTTAGCTCAGTGGATAGAGCATCAGCCTGTGGACTGAAGGGTCCCAGGTTCGATTCCGGTCAAGGGCATGTACTGTGGTTGCGGGCTCATCCCCAGTAGAGGGTGTGCAGGAGGCAGCTGATGGATGTTTCTCTCTCATTGATGTTTCTAACTCTCTATCCCTCTCCCTTCCTCTCTGTAAAAAATCAATAAAATATATTTTATATAAAAAATTTCAGCTTCCTGGCCATTGAGTGCAGATATTGTGAATGATGAGTCGGTCCGGGGGCGGGGGGGGATTTTTAACAAACACCCGATTCTGACACCAGTGGTTCAGCAATGACTTTGAGAGAGACTCGACCAGATTCCAACCATCAAACTGGACACGGTCCAAAGTTAGTCAAATAGTAAGGAAAACGCAGCCCTCTTTGCTCCCATTGTTCCAGCGCGTCTGCTGAGAAGTCCATATTTTTATGAGATCATCATGAGCTAAGTTGGGAAAGGCCGGGGGATTTCTAAACCGAATCCTGGCGAATGTGGGAGGGCTCCGGTAACCAGCAACAGAGAACTGGAGCATCAGCACTATGTGACAGTGTTTCTCAATGCCTCATTGATTTATGCTGGCGTGGACTGCCTGGAGCCCAGGGCCGCTGCAGTTTGTATTGTTTGCATCATCACTAATAAGGTGGGAAGATGCAATAGGTGGCAGAGGCCCAAACCCGAAATTGAAAGAATGGGGTTCATGCAAACCGGCTTTACATGCCGCTAGTAGTCCAACCCAACAGGTGTTAATTGCACAGTGTTACGAGGAGGCACTCCGCCAAGGAGCAAGCCCAGAAAACGAGTGAACCGGTATCAGGAAAACACCAGTGAGGACCAGCCTGGCATGCAGGGAGCATGCAGAACCTCCCTGGGTCTTGAAGTGGCGTGGTCGTAGCCATTTCCGAAGCCCGTCCTGATTTGGACACACCAGGTGCTTTCTTGGGAGGTGACTCTTTCAGGTCTTCAAGTTAATGTTTGATTAGGCAACAGGGTGGACAGCAGAAGACTTGGAGAAGAGCCATGCCTCTTCCGGGAGCCGTCACCTCCTCTTGCTTCTCCAGAACTTCTTAGAACAGGAGCTGAGAAAGTAGAAGGGGCTGCACCCCTACTGTCTGCCCTAGAGGTCTCCAAGCACGAAACCCATCATGGATGTCCCTTCAAGATGACCGACTGTAAATCCTGCTCTTGCCAAATCCTAGGCCAGAAAGGATCTCCCCAATAAACGAATGCGCCATGACATGAGGGAAACATCTGTCTTCCTTCCTGGTCCCCTGGTCCCCACTGTAGACATACCTGGATGTGATGTTACCTTGATCCCATGCAACTCTGGAAAGCAGAGCCCAGGGGAGAGAAGATGGGTTGTAACATCCAAACCCTTGGTCCAAATCTCGCTTCTGCCATGTACTTTAAGGAAGTTATTTTATGATTCTGATTCCTTGTTTCCCCATTAGCCAAACTAACGAGACCAGGAACCTCATAAGAGGATGTCATCATATTGTCGTCATATTAATCATATTACTATGTCTAACCACAGCACGGCAGCTATCAGGTAGTCCTAGGATCTCAATAAATGAGAGTGGTCGCTCCTGCTGCTCTTCTGGAAGCCCTAGAGGAAGCCCCAAATTGCCCCTTTCCTCCCTGTTTGTCCACCTTCCATGTCAGAGACACTGCAGCCCAAGGGACAACCTTGCCTCCCAGGAAACGCACAGCTTAAGCGTGCAGCTGGCCTGGGACAGAGGCACAAAGAACGATCGTTTCTGAGATCCAGGTTCCGGGGGAATTGGTCCTGGTACAGGAAAGAGTTCCACAGTGACGACCACACCTCCCACCGACTCGACTCCAGCTTCCTGGGCACCAAAGAGTCCTCCTTCACCAGTGGAGAGTCAGGACAGAACTATAGACCCAGTCCATGGAAACCCAACGGCTCTATCTCAAGGGCCAAGAGAAATGGGCAAAGCCAGGCAGCCCGTGATACGCAGAACTCCTTTGCCTCAGCTTCCCTGGTGGGATGTTGGAAAACCACTAACTCAATCTATTTCCTGGGGTGCGGGTGTCATATATGACTCTTAGTCATTCCTGTTGCCCTTCTCGGACATACTTCCTGAAAGTACATGAACACATCCTGCGTCTACTGAACTGAATCCCTTATCGCTGCCAGTTCATCGCTTGCCTACCCTAAACCACTCTCTGGGCCTCTGTAATAATCATGACTCTGGAATATTTGCCACCTAACTATACCAGCAGAGCAGCTATGACTTATTATTAGCATCAACATTCATCCATTCATTCATCCATCCATCATCCATCTTGAGGGTAATTTGGGGGCAGGGGGATGTAGGTACATTTGGGAGGTATAGAATATCCATGGCACAAATATTTGAATTTTCCCAAGATACTCAGAACCTTCTCACCCTTCACACAATCAGGATCTCTTCCATATTCTCTCCTCTTTCAGTCCGTCCTGTTAATCATAGCAAATACTAGTAACATTCTCAACAACCAGTCCCTCTGAGCCAGCGACTCTAGTCGAGCAAGGCTAATTGCTTTCCTCGTTAGAGTTCCGGTGCCTGCCTGGCCCAGGAAAGGTGTTCAACATGGTTGTTGAACTCGTAGGTGATTTTACTATTCGCAGAAGGAAATATCCAACTAGTCATGGAAAAGTCTCACCCCCGTATCTAGCGCCGGCTCAGGTAGGAAAGTAGGACACGTCCCCTGGGAGTCTACAAGACATGTACTCATAAAACAGGTACGTAGCAATAGCAAGGTCTGATTAAATACTAAAGTTAGTCATCTATATACTGTGTGTGTGTCTCTCAGCCCCAGCTGTACATTAGGATGGCCCGGGAAACGCTAGAAAACCACAGAAGCCTGTAGCTCACCCACAGAGATTGTGATTAGGTCTGTCTGGTCAAGGCCTATCTTTTTGAAATATTCCCCAGGTGATTCACATGAGCATGAAGGATATGAATCACTGTTAACAAGTGCCGAGGAGTATAATTAAAAGGGAGGCCAGTGAGAACCAGAGGGGGGGGGGAGAGAAAAAACCTCATGGCACAGTCCGACCGCGTGTTGAACCCTGAATCAGACAGGACGGGGATGGACAGCGATGGAGGGAGTTGGAGAGCCTGCCTGGGAACGGGGAGTGGAGATGGTGTGAACTGAGGGAGTTGATAGCTATTTGATGAGTGGCAGCCACATATTAGAGGGAGGGTGCAGAGGTTCAGGCCCAGCCCCGTCCTGTCCCACCCGGCTACGTGATGGCAGGAGGAACAGCTCAGTGACAAAAGGAAGGAGGGCACAGAAGGGAAGCATCTTGGCCCACAAGCCTGGGAAAGAATGTCCCTTCGTTTGTGCCCACAAAACAGCTGGGGGTGGCTATGAGCATGGCCTCGAAGAGAGATTGAGACAGGGAAATGGCATGCGTCTTAATTTGAAGATGCCATTGTTAAGACGCTAATATGAAACAAGCCCCTGTGTTTGGGGCCCCAGGTTCTTGGAACTGTTATTCCAGGAACAGCTGCCCCTTAAGAATTGAGCGTATGTTCCCCCGACCTTCCTTACTCCCCAGATTCCTCAATGGCAAACTCTCTTGCCTTTCTGCTTCCTCTCCAGGGAGGAATAAAGAAGCTAGGTGGGGTGGGGTGGGCAGTCGGGGTCATTGGCGGTAGAGTGGACATTCAAGAAGATGAACCAAAAAAATTCATAAAAGAAAAAATGATCTAAGGGGGTGAATATGCCTGAATCCTACCTGTTAACATGCAAAATGAGGTGATAAACAAGAGGTTACCCCAAATGGTCAGGTGAGATTGTGAATGGTGTGCATCAAGTCTAGTAAGCTTAAAGGGAGGGTGTTGTCATTGCATGAGGGACTTTTAACAGTGTGTGTGGGGACAGATCCCAAAATGATGGGAAAAACAGCTCATCAGAGCAGCTCAAGACATAGTAATATTTTGCTCATTTTGTCTTTTCTCTATCCAATTGAGGGCAAGCAAAGAGAACCACCAAAGAACAATTTTAACAAAGAACTTACAAAACATTAGAAGGAGAGGCCCCCCCCTCCCCCCCAGTCCCCAGGATCATGAGCCATAGTTCATGCCACTCTTCCTAACAGTGGAGCTATTATTAGAGGGGCAGAACCAGCAGAGAGGGAAGCCTAAAGATTCTGCCCAGAGGCGTAGCAGACAGAGGGAGCAGCCGTTTCCCAGGAAAGCAAGACGATTCCCATTTCACTCACCCAACAAAACTTTTCCAAGAATGAAGCCAGACACCCTCAGCGTATCGTGGAGGGAGCTGGCATCGCATCACGGCGATGCCAGCTGCTGTGTGGGTGCCCGTGCCAGAGCTGCTGTCTGCGGGCTTTGGCAAGGTGCACTCCCATGTCGGTTTGGGGCAAGCAGCGATCTAAATTAAGATGATCGTCTGGGTCCCCAGGTCAGATCCGCTGCTCCCCAGGCCCTCGTGGTGAGTACATATTACAAAAATGTCAGTTCCCCTCCTGGCCGCCCTCCATAGGGAGGCTCCCAGCCTCTACAGCCAGATCCATGGATCCCTGTAACTTCAGGCCTCAGCCCCCTGACCAGTTTGGTCTTGAGACAGAAAGTACTCAAGCGGGATCAGTATGTGCCTTCCCCCCTCTCCCAGCAGTGGTCCCTCAGTATCGAGTCATTGTCCCAAGAGGACTGCATCAGTGACCCGCCAGTCACTTGAACATGACTCCAGGCACGAGATGCCCGTCAAAACCAGGCAGGGAGCAGAAAACCATCCATCTCAGCAAAATCCCATACGTCTGTCTAGCTCAGCATTTCTCAGACTTCGGGGTGCATCCTGGTCACCTGGGGGGCTTGTTACGCTACGGATTGAGTTGATCTGGGGGGGTGGGGAGCCCAAGTTCACAAGCAAGGCTGGCACTGCTGGTCCTGGGGCCCCACTTTGAGAACCACTGGCTAGGGGACACATCTGGATTTTTTCTGATTATTGCACCCGGATGCCCTGCTAGTTTCAACGCAGTGTTTCATTTGATCCTCTGTTTCATTCATTCCCTTTACAGCATCGTATCTCTTGCAAGCTGCCAGGCAACTGTGACCTATTGTTTGAACAAGCAAAGTTAATATAAATCTCACCATCTTCCCATCACTTTTACTGGGGACAGTGAACTGACCTGTGTCCAGGCAAACAGCTCACTTCCTTGACCCCAGTAAAGCGCGTGGAGGGTGTTAAAGCCACACAGTATTCTTTAGAAACGCAGGGCCTCCAGTGGCATTTCCTGTTAGACACACAGACACGTGTAACAGGATTATAGATCAGCCTCATTTAAGATAAAGTCTGCTGGGGGAGATTAGAATGGCTCCCCATGGGACTTAAATTAGGTACAGAGCAACCAAGAAATTGGCTCTAGAGAAAATTCCATTTCAAAAAAGATCTTAACTATGAGCTGGTTACCAGTTACCTTCACTGTGTAGGAGCCAAACAAGTCCCAGGGGGTAGGACACGTGCACTGGGTTTTTGAGATCCCTCCCCGAAGATGGGAATCCATGAAGCCTCACATCTGACATCTCAGGAGCATCAGACGTTTCTCCAAACTTTCTCACTCTTTCATTTATTCCCACGCCAAACATGGACATCTTCCCATTCCTGAAAACACATGCACTTGGATTTCACTTCAGATGATGGGTCAGTTGCCCGTTATTAAGTATATTTGATTTCCGTCTTTTGCTTTCTTTTTTTTAAAAAATACATTTTATTGATTTGTTACAGAGAGGGAGGGAGAGGGATAGAGAGAAACATTGATGAAAGAGAAACATCGATCAGCTGCCTCCTGCACACTCCCTACTGGGGATGTGCCCGCAACCAAGGTACATGCCCTTGCCCAGAATCCAACCTTGGACCTTTCAGTCCGCAGGCCAATGCTCTAGCCACTGAGCCAAACCGGTTAGGGCATCTTTTGCTTTCTGAGTGTGAAAACTTTCAGGAACTTTTATGGAGAACCAGTAGCTCCACTCACTAGACTTCTATTTTCACAAAGGATGCTTCTTTGCTTGGTTTATGGCAAGAACTTTGTGTTTGTCGATCAAAACGTTAACAGGTTGTTGATTCATTAGCTGTTGAATTAATAAATTCGTGAAAGTTGTTCATTAAAAAATATTTTTATTGATTTCAGAGAGGAAGGGAGAGGGAGAGAGAAACATCAATGATGACAGAGAATCATTGATCGGCTTCCTCCTGCACGCCCCTTACTGGGGATTGAGCCCACAACCCGGACATGTGCCCTTGACCAGAATCGAACTCGGGACCCTTCAGTGCTTAGGCTGACGCTCTATCCACTGAGCCACACCAGCTAGGGCCGAAAGTTGTCCATTTTGATATATGATTATAAAATCAATGTCATTGTTTTAAAACTTGAAAATCATAAACATATAAAAAATAGATAATCCTCTAAGCTCTCACAACCTGGAACTAATATTAACTTTGGAAACCTTCTTCCCATCCTATGTGCCTATAAATGTGTGTGTATATTTACTGTAATTGTAACCATGTTGACTATAAAATGTTGGATTCTGTTCATTTTACTTTTGTCATGGAAATGTCAAGTCATTAGCAATTCATTGCAAGCCTCTTTTTCATGGCCACCCATTAATAGTCTCAGTGTAATTGCTTCTATTGTCAGCTCTTATTTTTTGAATTTAGATATATATATGTTTCTAGAGCAGTGGTTCTCAACCTTCTGGCCCTTTAAATCAGTTCCTCATGTTGTGACCCAACCATAACATTATTTTCGTTGCTACTTCATGACTGTCATGTTGCTACTGTTATGAATCGTCATGTAAATATCTGATATGCAGGATGGTCTTAGGCGACCCCTGTGAAAGGGTCGTTCGACCGCCAAAGGGGTCGCGACCCACAGGTTGAGAACCGCTGGTCTAGAGAACTATTTTATTTAGAATCTGTTTGGAATTTGGAATCTATTTACTGAAGTCGTTAGGTCAAAAGATAGGAACATTTTTAAAGCTCTTGACAACTGTTTCCTAATTGCCTTCCAGAAAGTTGTCCTGTCATATGCCGACCTGCAGTGTATGAAAGCCTCCGCCCCCCAAAACGTGAGTGTCCCCTTTACAGATGCTACAAAAAGTGTGTTTGCATTTTCATCGCTTGTTGTTGCTTTCATCGGTGAGGTGAGCTTAAACATGGCAAGTTTCACTATTGTTGGCACTCTTATGTGAAGTGTCAGTTCATGCCCTTTGTCCGCTTTTCAGTTGGCATCTTAGGATATTAATTATTTCTCTGCATGTGCTCTTCATACATGAAGGATATAAACACATGGTAGATCGTGTCCCATTGTCAAATTCTGGACAAGCGATCAGGAGCAAAGAGCAGGGCCATTTGGGGGATGTTGTTAAATATTTTTCTAAGATATAATCTTTACATGTCCCGTGATTAACTTTAACCCATCGCCTCTTAAATTATTTATTCCTGTAAATGATTGTGGGATGACCCTCTATGTGTACACGTTTCTTCCGTCACTGGGGTGAGATGGCTGGACCAACGGGGTGGACGATCTTGAAGGCTGGGGAATTATTTTGCTAAGTTGATTTCGGAAGAGTTGTGGTAATGAACACTCCTGTCAGCAGGCAGAGAGGACTGATACGTGTGTTCTTGTGACTTTCTCAGTGTGTGGGGTGTCGGGAGGAG
>NW_006289087.1:3051496-3072479 GCF_000327345.1 Myotis davidii
AACCTGGGTCCCTGGGAACCTGTGTGTGCGGGACATGTGGGGGAGATGCTCCAGTCTCTTTTGGGGACCTTATTGCCCCCCAACTGAACATGAAGCACTGAGGACACACTAGATGTCGGCATATAAAGTACCTCTTCCATTTACATGTCAACTTTCCTCTTATAAGACAACCAGGAAATGAACTTTGAATAGGAAATGAATCAGACAAGAGAGCAAAGATGAGCTAATCTCTCAAAACATGCTGTCTGGGAGCTCCGGGGCAAGGACAGAGAGGTGCCCACCCAACCCGGGCATGTACTGGGGGCCAAGCCAACCTTTGCTCCCGTGAAGGTGACATACTGCTGGTCCTCTCCTCTCAAATCAGTAGCTCTCTTCCTTTCTTCATTTATTCTTTCATTCATCTGACATTCATTGAGCCCAGCCGGCGGGGCTCAGTGGCTGAGCGTCCACCTATGAAGCAGGAGGTCATGGTTCAATTCTTAGTCAGGGCACATGCCCAGGTTTCGGGCTCAATACCTAGTAGGGGGTCTACAGGAGGCAGCCAGCCTATCAGTGATTCTCTGTCATCATTGATGATTTTCTCTCTCTCCTTCTCCTTTCCTCTCTGAAATCAATAAAAATATATTTTAAAAAATTAATTGAACACATGGAGCTAAGAGCTTTAAAAGAAAAGGGGTGCAAAGGTGAAGGGCTTCCAGTCTAGTGCGTCTTTGAGTGAAGGATTGAAATAGGGACAGATCTCAAACACACAAACAATCCAATATGACCTCGCATCAGTGAAGAGTAGCGCAATGATCTGGGCATGTGTCTCTGAAAGTCTTCTCAGATGAGAAACTGTGGAGGCCGAGTCATCTTTGTCCAGGCAGAGAAAGAGGGAAGGGCATTCCAGGAAAAGCACAGAGGAGTAGATGAGTCTCACATGTTTGGGATTGTGGGAGCAAATCCATGGTGGACGTGGGGACAGAGAAGGGCGGGCCCAAGGGACAGGGAGTGAGGCTGTGAAACGAGTCTTTGTGTTCCATTCAAAGGGCTTTCACCAATCCTGTGGGAAAGGGGAAGCCAGAGAATGACATTTACATGATCCATCCTTCTGTTATACAAAGATAACTGGGAGCAGAGTTAATGGGCCGAAAAATAGGAGAGCTTGGGATGGGAAGTGACTAAAACCATGACATAAAGTTATGACACAACGACATCACCATGCATAGATTTTGTGGTTAAACATATTTTTGAAACAGAAGCAGCAGGAAGAAAGTTTACGGCAGAAATGGCCAGAAACCACAGATGAGCTCATGGCAGACAGAGTTGGAGTTTGAAGCTGTCACTGCAGAGGATGAAACACAGCCAAGAACATTCCAAATATTAGAATAATGTCATTGTCGTTCCCTTACCTGTGACAGCTGCCGGGCCAGCGTGATCTATGATCTCTTCTGGGCCTTTCATTACGTTGCCATCACTGCGCTGCCTTCCCAATTCACTGCCTCGGGGGACATTGGAGAGTTGAGTTCGAAAAGGAGAGTCACGAAATTAGATAGTCTTCATATTTTCTTTCTTTCTCCATTTTCGAACTGACTTCAAACAAAGGGCTGTTGAAGGATGAGGTTGTGGAGCCCTTTCACCGTCAGCTACAAGATGGGCTACATTTTCAGCCCCCAAGCACCCAGCTCCGAAATCTGTCCCCGTTCCTTTATTATTTGCAAGTATATATGTGTGTGTGTTTCTTCTACATTCCCTGGTGGAAGGAAGAGCTTGCTTGGGTGAGTCTTATGCCAGGGCTCTCAGGAAGTTAAGAGGAGGGTGAGGAAGCTTTGGAGGATGTTCGAGAGCAAAGAAATCAGGAGTCATGATGCAAGGAGGGCATGTTGAAGTGCGATCAGGCAAGGAGTTGACCGAGCGCTCTGGCCACGTGAAACCAGGAAGTGACCTTTAGCTCATCATCACTGAAGATGAGAGGACAGAGATGACACCCAGAGAGAGAATAAGTGGCAAACGTCACGGCGAGAAGGGAAATTCTAGTTTCTTCTTTACTCTTTGGATCACGTGCCCCCTCGGGTTCGATCTCTGTCTCCGGGCATCTGGAGGAAAAGTGAGACATTTAATTCAGGACTTGGACACTTTAGGTGGGTCCAGGTTTCGTGTCACCTAGGTAACACATCCGATTGGCGGAAGTGAACTTTCTCCTTTCCGTCGATGACGTGATTCTGTGGCCGCATGGTACTTGTGAGTTGCCATCTCTGTGGTTCTCTCTGCTTCCTGGCATCTGATCTTGCCCAGAAACTTGCAAACATCACATCTACCTCACCAACCACCCCTGCCCTCAACGATGACCGGTTGTGGGCCTCTGATTCCTTCATATGTTCACCGCCTTGGACCCCAGTCCGTGTGCCAGCCAGCTCGCCACTGTTCTTCCTGACAGACACCTGCTTCGTCCTTGCCCACAATCTGGACAGGCCTTCAGGTCGCACTGGGTGTCACCCATGCAGGGCTGCTAGGGGGAACACTGAACCCCCATACAGGCCTCCATGAGCAGTGTCCAGGGGCCTCCCATGATGCTCCAGCAGGTCCCCCCATTGCATGGACGACTCCCCCAAACCAAGCTGGACATCTTCTAGAACCTCGGGACATTTCACAGGTCCCCAACTATTGAGACTGTTGACGACTGAACTTCTGCCACCCACTTAGCAGATATCTGTGTGGCCTCAGTGCTGTGCCCCGGAATGGCTTACGCTGCTCTGAGATGCCCCAAAGGCACACAGTTGTGACAGAAAGAAGGGAAGGTCTGGAGACTCGGGGAACAAAATTCCCTGGGAACATTGGTTTCGCCACACCAGGGGCTCCAGAGCTGAAAGCTGCCACCTTCAAATGCCTGCCCAGTGTCGCATCCAGCCTGGACGCATTTGTACAAAGGTGACCCAGTGACCCAGGCTCACTCCCCCCCGTTCACCACCCCATCCCCCGCTCCATGGAGCTCACTAGGAAGCTCAAGCCGTGAGCAGTTGCTCAAAGCCTGAGAATATTCCATGGAATGACATTCCCCCAAGGGGTTAAATGATGGAGTGAGGTGGACAGAGAGCAGTCTCTATGAAATGTACAAGAAGGAAGTTTTCATTGAATTTTATTCGGGACTGAATTGTCCTTCCCCAGGCCTCAGTGCATTGATCCAGCGAGGTAGGATTGATAAGACTGAACTCCCCCCAGCAAGCAAAGTCATCTTTCTGGGATTCCAGACATTTCTGGTACCAGACCCCCCCCCCCCTCCATCCAAGGCATTGCTGATATGACTGACAATTCTTTCATTGTCTTGTGGTAAAATACGCATAACAACCTTTACCGTGTTAACTAATTTTAAGTGTATGGTTCTGTGGCATTTATTAAATGCCCATTGTTAGGCAGCCATCATCACCCTCCATCTCCAGAACTTTTTCATCTTCCCAGCTGATCTCTGTACCCCTCAAACACCAACTCCCATCCACTCTTTTCCCAGCTCTGGCAAGCACCATTCTACTTTCTGTTCCTATGCATTTGACTATTCAAGGTGCCTCAGAGAAGTAGAATTATACAGTGATTGTCCTTCTGTAACTGACTTATGTAACTGACAATTCCTTTAAAAATATTTTTTCTGTTTTAAATTCATTTTTATTGATTTCAGAGACAAAGGGAGATGGGGAGAGAGAGAGAAACATAGTGATAAGAGAGAATCCTTGATTGACTGCCTCCTGCACGCCCCCTATTGGGGATCAAGCCTGAAATCCAGGCATGTGCCCTGACAGGGAATCAAACTGTGGCCTTCTGGTTCATGGGTTGTCGATGCTCAACCACTGAGCTATACCGGCAGGCACGTAACTTACAGTTCTTAACCATCATTTTCCTCAGTTGATTTGTTTGTGTCACATCGACCCAGATGTAGTCCTGGTGCTGTCAGAGGTCCAAACATCCCCTTTCAACAACATAATTTCTACCAGTAAGCCAGCCAGGATTTATTGCATTCCTACCACATGTTTAGGAGAGGGTTGGCTGCCATGAGAAACAGAAGAACTCTGAAAATATGTCACCCTTCCTGCCCTTAAGAAATTTCTAATTTAGTAGATCGGGAGGCGAAGGGAACACACATAAAATAGCAGGAAAAGCCCTACCCGATTTGCCTCAGTGGATAGAGCGTCAGCCTGCGGACTGAAAGGTCCCAGGTTCAATTCCGGTCAGGGGCATTGTACCTTGGTTGCGGGCACATCCCCAGTAGGAGGTGTGTAGGAGGCAGCTGATGGATGTTTCTCCCTCATCGATGTTTCTAACTCTCTATCCCTCTCTGTAAAAAATCAATAATAAAAAAATACTTAAAAAAATAGTAGGAAAAGGCAAGCACCCATATGTAGGCAGAGAAGCACACCCTTTCACACAGGTGGACATCTGTCCTCAGTACCGCATCTGTGTTGTAATGAGGACTTTGAAACACGTGGTACAAAGATGATTTCTGAAAAATCGATCCCTTATTAGGCAAGTTCGAGTGCATGTAGGGACACAGCATTCAGTGAATTAATTGGCTTTTGGAAATTTTCTACTTGGGTCAGTGGTTTGGGGAACTTTTTATTTAAAAAAAATCTAATAAATGCTAACTATAAAAGGGGTTGGGTTTTTTTTTTGTTTTTTTTTTTTTAAAAAGGGGAAGTAGGAACTTCGCTCAGACATCTATTTCTTGATGGGTCTATTCACTTTGGATAGCTCACGGCATCCTGTTCAAAAGCAGTCAGCTATTTGCCATCTGGAGCAAACAGCTGTAGTTTCCTTCCTAGCCAAGCACAACATTTTACGATCGAGAAATTGGCCTATTGTGTTGGCCACTTGCTTTTGCATATCCTTGGCCGTAGCTAGACGAATCAGAGAAGGAAAAGAATTCTCCTGTCCTAGCAGGGTCAGGTAAGTCCAAGTGACATCTCATGCCTCCTCTTCACCAAGTTAGCATTAACCTTGCCTCACCCAGGTCTGGAAGCATCTTAGCGGAGACATCTGTGCACAGTGTTATTCACGAATGGGCACACATGTTTGACTCTCCACGGGACTTCCTGTTACACGTGTCGGATTGAATGCAAATATTTATCTCTGCTCTTTTGGAAATTGTATTAAAAATGACAGTGGAAAGAAGAAAAAGAAGCGAAACATTAACAAGAAGAGAGAGAACAGGGAAGATGCTCTTGGCAAATGAGAAATGTCAACAAAGTTTGGAAAGCTGAAAACTGGTGGATGACTAGTCCCTCATTTATTAGAGTGGAGACAGAACTTGCCTAGTAAGGGATCGATTTTTCAGAAATCATCTTTGTACCACGTGTTTCAAAGTCCTCATTACAACACAGATGCGGTACTGAGGACAGATGCCCACCTGTGTGAAAGGGTGTGCTTCTCTGCCTACATGTGGGTGCTTGCCTTTTCCTGCTATTTTTTTAAAAATATTTTTTTACTGATTTTTTACAGAGAGGGAGGGAGAGGGAGAGAGAGTTAGAACAGTGCTCATGTCCTTCACGTTAGCAAGACAGGAAAGAGTAAGGTAAGAGGGAGGTGAATGCTAACTAAAGGTGAGTCAATTTGTGGACAGTTTCCAAGATTTATGGAGTCCTCGCAGGCGAAAGAGTTCTAGAAACTATTGCTAACTGAATTTTTTTATAATATAATTTATCCATTCAATAAAACATTACTTGAATGCAAAAAACAGCAGTCATTAGAACTGCCGTGAGCAACCTTTTATAGTCATTTGCCCATACAGCTATTTTTTTTTTTACAAGCCTGTGGTATGGCACATTGATAATGGGTTTATTTAATGAGGTTTTACCAACCATGTTATTTTCCTGAGAAAAACCCAAGCCCATAATCATTGAAGCTCATTCCCTTATTTATTCGTTGTGTATCAACGCCTGTTTGAAAAGAAGTTGACTCGATTATGACAGTTTTTCTAGAGCGAGTAGAAAACGGAGCACTTGATGACACCTCTACGTAGCTAATTATCAATTAAACTGAGCTCATATTTCAAAACTGTTTCCTTGAATCAAAGTACTAAACGGGATCGTTATTGTGTGTTTTGAGTCTATCAATAGGTCATTAAAAACCACTGGTGTGCACCCTTGGCCTTTGTCACCAAAGACCAATAAAACCGGCCAGAGTGACCTTTTTCCGTTTCCCCTGGCTTCTTAGCCAGACCATAATCGGACCTGTCACCTGACTCTCCAGCTGGAAATAATCATAAATCAGCCTCATCAAATGATATGAAAGAATAGCGCACAATCACAGAAGTGGTTCCCAAGACAACCAGAACCTGCCAGTCCTTCCGTTCATTGTACATGTGAGGGCTGGCTATTTCTGAGATGGTAGTTCAATTAGTCTTGGCTTTTTTCCCCCCCAATGGAGTCAGGGCCTACAATACTCTGAAGGGAGGAGGACAAGAGACAGAAGTGTCAGCAGAACAGGGTTAGAGGTGGGGGGCGGGGAGGGGGGTGGGAATCTGAGCAGCTTGTGGCTTTTGGTACAAATTACCTAAGTGAGTCATCCTTCTGAATCACTCCTCCCTCCTTGAGCACCTAGCCCAGTCTTCACAGACTGTTTACAGCCAGGCAGCTACTAAACCAGGCTCTGTTGGAACCCGTGTCACCCAAACCCATCATTACAGGTGTCTGTGGTTTGGAGCTCACTCATCTGGGAGATCTTAGGAGTCTACGTTCACTAAATTGCTGAGTCAGGCCTAGTCGGCATGACTCAGTGGTTGAGCATGGACCTGTGAGCCAGGAGGTCATGGTTTTGATTCCCCGTCAAGGGAACATGGCCTGGGTTTCGGGCTTGATCCCCAGTGTAGGGCCTGCAGGAGGCCAGCTGATCAATGGCTCTCTCTCATCATTGATGGTTCTCTCTCTCTCTCCCTCTTTCTTACTCTCGGAAATCAATAAAAATATTTTAAGAAAAAATAAATGGCTGAGTCAGTTTTGATACCCAGCAGGCTTTCTGCTGAACACACTGTGTTCTGTATTCAGATGAGCCCCATTCACTTTCCCCCATTGCCAACCCCAGCCCCCCACTCTACCCTCCTGTCCCCTCCTGGTGACTCTGTCTTCCGCTCCTGTTCCCCATCTGGCCTGGTAAAATGAGCAGAGGTCTGTCTCTAAGGCGTCATTAGCATTCTTTTGCTGAAGCGAATCCCCAAAACAACTAAGGAAAAAAGAAAAATGCCTGTGTTTTTTCCCTCCAGGTATTGGATTGGGAAAGTGGGATAACAGAACTCTATGTTATTGCATGCTTAAATGGAAGCTTTGCTTTCATAATGCTCTTTAATCAAACAACTCTACTACATGGCATACAACGCCAACTCAGGAGACTGAGGCTAAGGTAGACTGAGTGGTGGCCCAAAGCCACAGAGTCCGTTGGCGACGAAGGTCTCATCCAGGTCTGCCTGACAGCCACACAGTCCCAGACTGAGCATGGACGCATATGTGGCTGTTGGGAGCCATGGAGATAAGTTGGCATGGTTGTTGTTATACATCATGCACAGCCAGTGATGTAATGCACAGGGAAGGGCTGGGTCCCTCTGAAGGGCCATACAAATATTATTGCCATCATTGTGGTTATACTTATTACCTCTTCGTTGGGGGTGGGGTGGGACTTCACATACATAGAATAGGCAAATATTTAGAAATCAGCAGTCCCCCATGAAGCAGGTTCAGATTATGACAAGGCTCCTCAACAGAGCAGAGACGCACCATCGAGCACAGTACGATTTGAAGAGAGGTCTGAGCTTCATGGACTGGAAATGGTCTTTTTTCTGCCTCCGACATCATTGATGTCCCCCACCATGTCTCTCACTCAGCTGGGTGAGGGCCATAGACTCTGTGTGTGTGCACATACAAATGCATGTCTAGGTACATGTGAGAGACAGCGTCTGAAAAGATGCACAGCTTCGTCTTAGCTCTGGTTCCCCTAGGGAGGCAGGAGAAATATAGGCAGAGGGGAAGAAAGCTTTCACAGCTTGTTGATTGTATGTCTGTATTGTTCAAGTCGTGTAGAAGGTGAATACATGCATGCGTTATGTGTGTAATAAGAAAGCAGCGGTGAATTTTAAAATTGCAAACTTGAATTTTAAAATTGCAAAAAAAACCCCCACAATGAATGAAAATTGTGCTGTGTCATTGTGAAAATTGAAAAAGTTTATTTTTAAAACAGAAAGGCCCTAGTTGATTTGGCTCAGTGGGTAGAGCGTCAGCCTGCGGACTGAAGAGTCCCAAGTTCGATTCCGGTCAAGGGCACATCCCCAGTAGGGGGGCATGCAGGAGAAAGGATCCACCAAGTGCCTAGCTGAATGATGGATAGATAGATGATAGATAGATAGGTACATAGATACATAGATACATAGATAGATAGAAATGGATAGATCATTCCAAGGCAGGTCAACATGAAATTTTAAAATACCATCAATAAAGAGAAGATTCCAAAAGCTTCCACAGAAGGGAATAAATGGTGACATGTACAAATTCTCAAATTAGAATGGTATTGGACTACTTAAAAGAAAAAAAAAGAAAAACCACAGAAGCTAGAAGACAGTAAGCAATGTCTTCAGAGTTGTGAAGAATACTATACCCAGACAAACTATGCATCGATTGCGATGGGAAAATAAAGATATTTCCACATGTGCCATGGTTCAGGATTATACCTCTCATGCACCTTTCCTGGAGAATATGTTTCATCTGAATGCAGGAGTAAACCAAGAAAGAGCAAGACATGAAAAGCAGACACAACAAAATAGGAGACACAAAACATGAGAAAGGCAAAGAGAATTCTCAGGATGATTGCGGTGATTATCTTCTGGACAAGAGATGTGCACGTGGCCTATAAAGCAATCAGTGAAATTGGAATGGGACAATAGAGGACTCCACGCAAGATGTCTTTAGAAAAAAAACAAACAGAACTCAGATTAGTTGATGTATTGAAGCCATGGGGGAAGTTGAAGGAAAGTTTGAGAAGAAAACATGGTACATACGCAGAAAGCTGAGCCAACAACTAAAACAAAAATATTCAATTAATCATATAAAAATAAAATGTCGCACATGCAAAAAATTAAATTTAATCATGGCATACCATTTGTCTCAGCAGAGAGGAATTTTTTTATGAGCATCATAATTTCCATGATGACTCTTGACTTAACCGAGTTATAATTTTATTCTAATTAGGAGAGATGGTGAAAGCTGTGGGGATAAGAGTACTATATCTGCCATCAATATAGTCACTGGCTTTGGTAAAAATAAAAAAAAAAGACAAAAAGAAAACACTGATAAATTGAGAGTGAGGGAGAAGCACCTAACTTTGAAACATTGAGGTAATCAATAAAGAGGCAGTCAAAAGATGGACCAAGTCCGTTGCTGGGAGTAAGGACTCTAGAGTAAGGAAGGATGGGCCAGGGGTCTTCTGTCTTCTCTGAAAAGTTCTGTATTTGCCTTGTAACTTTTTAACAGAATTAAAAACTTTGTACATGGTTTGTATTAGTTTGGTCAAAATAAAAGTTAGTTTTAAGCAACTGGAATCACTAAGAACAGCAACAACAAAAAGTCCAACCGTGGACTCGTTTTTTTCATATTTTTATAGAAAAGAACATTACACTGTCTTTAACAAGATTTATGAGTTCAAATAATTCTTAATGACAGAGAGAATGCTCACGGGACAAAGCTTTATAAAATCAGGGTACAGTAGTATCGTTGGCATATGATCCCACGCTAAGGAAAGAAAAGGTTGGAGAGCAATACTTATCATTACCTCTGGGAGTGGGTTGATAGGCAGTCATTATTTTATTTCCTGTATGTTCCTGTATTTCCAAGTGTTCACGCAATAGGCATGTGTTGCTTTCATGGGAAAAGAGTTAACTTTTTTGAAGCATCCAGTGGTTCATCATCATGCCAGTGCCTACTCTTGTGCAACCCCACCAGGACTTACTAAACTAAAGCAATTAGTCTGCAGTGTAGGCGGGGAGATTCCATTTAGACAGAAGGAAGCAAGTGTCACTAAATTCTGAGACTGGCTAGCTGGGAAGGCCACCAAAATATTTGCAAATGAAACAGACTATCTCTTAGAATGTTAGTGTTGGAAAGAAACACCTACAGGGGATCGAGCCTGCAACCTGGGTGTGTGCCCTGCCTGGGAACGGAATCGTGACTTCCTGGTTCATGGGTTGGCACTCAACCACTGAGCCACATGGGACGGGCTTCAATTTATTTTTATTTCATTTTACTGTTGACAGTATTACAGATGTCCCCCAATTCCCTCCTTTTTACCCTCCTCCTTTTGTATGTTTCTTGAATGAGCACATGTATGTCCTACCCATTCCAACAAGCTCTACACACAAGCTCTCCCCGGCTATGGGGTCCCTAAGTGGGGGTGGGGTAGGGTGGGGGTGCATGGTTAGCTGAGACACGGCAGCTCTAGCCTCGGTGAGTCTATAGGAAGGGTGAAGGGGGCCCAGGTCACCCTGCCTCCACGTCTCCCCTGCTGGGGGACCGTGCCCAAGTGCCCCTCGCCATCTGTCCTCCTGTTGCTCTCCTTATTGGGAGAAAGGCTTTCGGAAATTGCCAGAAAGCCTTTTGCTCTGATTCCCTGGTCCGACGTGAAGTGGGTGGACGGCTGTCACTGAGGATAAATAGTGTTTGTAGCCGCGCGTGCCAGCTCTCAGGAGGCACCAGATAGAGTTTGGATGAGCCCCGCGTCTTTACCCGGACCCTCTGAACCATCAGGTCTTCTCTGCTTGTAACTTACCACAGTGGGGAAGAGGCACATGACCGCCTCAGGAAGGTATTTTAACGTAAAAAATGAATTTGAATCCAGTGGCCATGATTTCCCAGAGAGCAGCTTCTATTTAAAAGTAAGCTGTCTTTGGTTGAATAACAAGGAAATCATGCTTACAGTGAAGTCTCCTTTCCTTCCCTCTGCCCTTCCCCTGGTCTCAGTGGTTTGACTCTCATCAAAGTGGCTCGTACAGACCCAAAGATGGATGCTCCCCAAACGACTCCCCTGGCCGAAGCTCCTTCCCAGCGAAATACCCACAGGGTATTTCCAGAAACATCGAAGGCCACGCCTTAAACCCTGAGTTTACAACCAGGGCTTTTGTTAGTGTTTGAAGGCCCTCTGGGGTTTCCCTGTAGACACGTGTGTCTATGTAGGTGAGGCAGCCACAAAGCAACAAAGCAGCCTAAAGGGCCCATAGGGGTGCTGAAGCCGTGAGCTCCTGGTGGGGCCTCCTGGCAGGCAGGTTAGGAGTTGATAATCAGCCCTGGCCGGTGTGACTCTGTGGTTAGGGCGTTGGCCTGCCCACTGAAGGACGTGGGTTTGATTCCTGGTCTAGGGCACATAGCTGGGTTGCAGGTTTGATCCCCCGCCCTGGTTGGGGTGCATGCAGGAGGCAACCAATCGATATGTCTCTCACATCATTGTTCCTCTCTCGGTCTCTCTTTCTCTCTCTCCCTCTCTTTTACACACACACATAGATGTTTCTCTCTCTCTCCCCTGTCCCTCCCTCCCTTCCACTTGCTCTAAAAACCAATGGAAAAAATACCCTTGGGTGAGGATTAACAACAAAAAAATCAGCAATCAATTTTGGAGCCGAAAGATAGACTTTTGTACAGCGCCGACCAGGAGGAAGGCTCTGGCAACAGTTGGCGTTTTAACATGGATTCATCAAGATTGTGTCTTTTTTTTTTTTAAAGATACTACATTTAAGGTTTGTGTCTTTAAAGCGATGCTGAGGGATGGGTCAGATGGGAGGGCAGCAGCTGAACAGGGCGACGAATGGGGTTGAGAGGAAGGGAAGCCACACTTCTAGCTCTGGGGGGATTTTAACTTTCTCCACGTGTCAGCGATACATAGGAAGCCCATTCCACTCCAACTTCTGTCTCGTTGCTGTTTGTTTGTTGACTTACCGGCTTTTGGAGTTCTTGTGCAGAAGGGATCCTGATCTCTGGACCTCAGACACAGGGAAGTTAACAGCCGTGGCTGTTCTCTGCGCGTGTGTGCGTGACTCCTTATAAATAAGTCTCAATTAACCAGCTTTTTGTGACCTGCAGGAAGGCCGGCTGATCGGGCTCTGTTAATAAAGTGTGCGACCGAGCTGGGAGTAATTACACGGGCCAGCACCATTGTCAGAGCTCCCAGGGCCGAAATGCGATAGCCTCACCCCTTTGTTGGAAACACAATGAAAGGGACAGGCGGGAAGAAAGCCCATTGTCAGCAGCACAGATAACTTGGGGGTACCTGGGATTTGTTATAAATGCATTTGGATGGTTTATTATGTCGGGAAGAATGCTTCCTTATCTTCAGGACTATTTAGCAGAAGGAAGGCAATCATTCCAGCGTGACATTTCCTTATCTAGATGTGGGTCCCCTAATAGGACCCACGAGAGGGGAGTGTTGCATTTACGCAATCTTCTTGATTGGTGTTCTGGTCTTGCCTGAGCAACCTATGCAGGAGGTCGGATGGGGTGGTCACCTTTGGACATCTTGCAGACAGACAGACAGACCTGAGGACTGTCATCCAAGACTGATCCCTTTCGGAATGAGATTTTTAATAATGTGACCTTTTACTTCTAACTGAAAGGGAGTGTTTCTCCTTTTCACTTGAGATGCAATGGGAGGCGATGGGAAAATAATTCCCAGGATGAAAGAAACCCTGGGTTCATTGAAGCTTAGAAACCCTGGGTTCATCTTTGCTCTAGAGCAGTCGAGAGCTTGGGTATGCTGATGGCTGTTATAACTCTGCAAAGGGGCCAGAGTGTGCATTCAAGAGCCTTTCCTCCTTTCCTGCCCCTGATGGGGTGGCTCAGTAGGTTAGAGCACCGTCCTGATACGCCAAGGTTGCAGGTTCAATCCCCGCTTGTCAGGGCACCATGAATACGTAAATAAGTGGGACAACAAATCAATGTGTTTCTCTCTCTCTCTCTCTCTCTCTCTCTCTCTCTCTCTCCTTTCCTATTTCTCTCAAATCAATAAATATATTTTTAAAGAGCCTTTCCCAAACTTTCTTGACTATAGGCCCTCTAAAAGATGGCACTGCTTGCAAGACTAGTGTTCCATGGGGTATACTTTGAGAAATGATGTTTTCATAGCACTCTATTTTTTTTAAAAAAAAAAATTTTAAATCCATTTTATTGATTTTTACAGAGAAGGAGGGAGAGGGATAGAGAGTTAGAGACATCGATGAGAGAGAAACATCGATCAGCTGCCTCCTGCACACTCCCTACTGGGGATGTGCCTGCAACCAAGGTACATGCCCTTGACTGGAATCAAACCTGGAACCTTTCAGTCCGCAGGCCGATGCTCTATCCACCGAGCCACACCGGTCAGGGCCATCGCACTCAATTTTTTCACCCCTCTTTGCCTCTTTTTCTCAAGGCTGAAGTTCTACTTTGTGCAGTTTCCTCCAAACGTAGATTTGCGAACTATTCATATCTGTTCAGACTTGGCCAGATTGGTCACATCCCTGGGTCTCCACACGATTCCACCCTGGCAGTTGCCAGTTCATGTCGATCACTGGGCTCCTTTTCCTGTTCTTCCCATCCACTCAGGCTATCAGATGACAAGCCTGGTTTCCTCAATGGCATGTCATCCAAGCTGGCACTGGGGTCTCCATGATTTCTGTCATCGTCACTCTCAGAAGCTGAGGGGTACTCTTTATCATGCTGTCATGGTTCCGGTTAGGAAGACAAGAGACATGGGAACTCCCCTGGAAACAATGGTCCCCGTTCTTTTTATTCTTTTCCAATTTTTCCTTTTAAATATTTCTCCTTCTCTCTTGACATCAGTGTAAGAGTCACACTTAATCTACCAAACCGTGGTCTGCATTTCGATTTCTGCAGCTCTAGGAGAAATGTTCTCTTTAGCAATCTGGACTCCTTGAATTCTTTTCTGCTGACTACATCCACGTGGGTTACATTTGTATTTTTTTAAAAAGACAGAGGGGGAAAGACAGTGGTTTGCCCAAAGGGATGAACCCTCAGAATAGCATAGTGACATCCTCAATGGAGGTGCTGTGGGCACTTCCTCTCCTGTGCATAAGGCTACCCTTACATGTTAAATATCTCTGGGCATCTGAACTTCCCAACTACTTATGGCTACGTAAACACCACTCCAAACTTAGTGGCTTTAAATGATAAGTTATCATTTCTCATGACTCACGAGGTTAGCTGGGCCCAGCTGGGCAGTTCTTGTGGCCTGCATGGTGCTGGCTGGGACATGCATGTTGCTGTACTCAGCTGCTCCCTTGGCTGGGGCTGGAGTATCTGAGATGGCCATATCCATGCATTTTCAGTTGACATTGTCCATAGACCCAGGTGCTTCAAGTCAGCCTCAGATAGCCTCTCTCCCTCCAGTAGTCTAGGCCAGTGGTTGGCAAACTCATTAGTCAACAGAGCCAAATATCAACAGTACAACGATTGAAATGTCTTTTGAGAGCCAAATTTTTTAAACTTAAACTATATAGGTAGGTACGTTGCTATTAACTTAATTAGGGTCCTCCTAAGGTTTAGGAAGAGCCACACTCAAGGGGCCAAAGAGCCGCATGTGGCTCGCGAGCCGCAGTTTGCCTACCACGGGTCTAGCAGAAGTCAGAGGGAAGTTTTTGTTGACCTTCCAAACCATGGTTTGTTCTCTGAGACCATTACTGCTCCTAGTTGTCATTTTTCTTACCACCACTTTCATTTATCTGTGCGATGGAGAGATATTTATGTTTATTTGCATTTAAATTGCTTTCCCCTTTCACTCTGTATAACACCTGGGGCTTTATAAGTGAGCTCATTAGGAGTGGCTGCATGTGGAGGTGACGCTAGCGTGAGGCAGGTCAGTCTGTGCACATTCAAAGCATGCCCACACCTGAGTCTGGAGAGCCTGGGTGGCTTTCTCCCTCGGAGACAAAGCAATAATGCATCTCAAGCAATACTTCTGTGCGTGACCACAAAGGCAGACCCAATGCCGAACGAGAATTCTCGATAGAGAAGAGCATTCTGAACGCCCAGCTCCCTGGATTATCAAAGCTCACATGCAAAAAAATGGAAGCCCGGCTTCTACTTTTTCTGGCCAACCTCATCAACACAGCGCCACTCATTTCCGCTCAATGATTTGGCTTGCGGGATGCCAGTTGTCAAGTTTGAATGGGGTTTAGAGCTCACCCCTTTCCGTCATGCTTGAAAAAAGCCAACAAGTGGTCCGATTCAGGGGGCCCGTGTGTGTTGGGGTTTTAGGATACCTGGCATTAGTACCTACTCGGGACTACTAGGATTACGTGGGAGCCGGTGGCTCTGTTCTGGGTCTGCGCTCCTGCAGGGGTGATGTCTCTGTGATGCTGGCCCTAGTTCCTGGTCGCTGCAAGCCCATCACATCCAAGGAAGTCTCTGCTCATCTTAGGTCACTGGCCTTGCCTTTGGCGCTCTGTAGAATGGAGGTCAAGGCTATTGCTTCCCAGGCCTTTCTAAGTGGATCTGCACAGGCCCTTCTGAGTTTTTGACGTTGAATAAACCTCTGCCCTCTCAGATCCCTCCCTCCGCCTCTCCCCCCTCCCACAGTGTAACTGATGCCCGGAATTCCCTTTGTTTTACTAGTAGATATTTGGAGTGAGTTCTGTGGTCCTGGTTGGACCCGGGCGGAAACAGGTGCCCTGGAAGGCAAACTACTGAACTCCCTGCCCCGTGCTGCTCACTTCTCTCCCGGGAACAGCTTTGTGCAGAACATGCAGGTGGAGTCCAGATGGTGGCTCTGGTCCAGCCCAGGAACCCCATGACCAGTTAAACCGTCGGGAACTGAGAAAGGCTCGCATCTATCTGTCTATCCTGAATCCATTTTGCATCCTAGATTGGGTCATTCATTTATTCAGTCAGTCTTTCATTCACCCTGTTTTGGAGAGTCTTCTGTCTGCCCAAAACATTTCGAGAGACCCAATGAGGGGGAAGTAGGATGTGCCGCTCTGAAAAGCACAGATGCCTCTTTGGAGTCTGATGTCAAAATGCCCTTCCCCAGCTGTGTTGTGAGATGAGAGGTGGAAGGAACTGGGGGCAGGGAGGTAACCAGCTGCCTCTCCTCCCCTGGGGCCCCCAGGCTACTGACTCCCAGGGGTCCATTGCTCTCCTCAGGGCTGGGTGCTGGTGGATTGTTCCAACAGGCACTCCAGCCCAGGCTTACTAAAACTAGCATCGCCCATTCTGTCGGCTGCAAAATGGTTACACTCCGTTGTTACCAATGGAGCCGTGGCCCCTCAAGTCCCTCAGCGGTGACCCTGCGGGCCTCGGCACAGAATGGGCCATTGGTGAGTGCACAGCCGGTAGCTTTCAGAGATGGAAACAGGTGGGGGGAGTGCACACTTCGCACTGAACAAGAATCCTCTTCATTGATGACCTAGTAGTCGCTGCTACTTACCAAGGCCCATCAGGAAGCCAGTGTCATGAGTTCCCCACACGTGGTCTCATCGTGTCCCCACAGCTCTGCTTTCATTTGCCTCTCGCCTGGCTATCCATGAACTAGAGACTAGAGATCAGCTCAAGGGAACATTTTGGTGGGGGGCGGAGGGGGTAAGTGACCAAGTATCTTGGTACGAGATCCATTTTTCTGGAACGTTCGGGGCTCTGGAGCTTCCTCTTGAGGTTGACATTTTACACCGTGGCCGTGAGGACACCAGTGAGGGAACCGGGGATGATGCTGCATTTCTGAGGCCCTTTCGCAAGACGGCCGAGGCGACGATTTCTCGTGTTTATTGATTCCAGTTTGGCCTCCGATGTGGGGGTCCATGTCAGGGCCCACGCTCGGCGCTTGGCTGCGGTTTGGAGGCCTCTGCCTCGCTTGCCTTTCCCCCTGGCTCCCCCTCCGGCCCCGGGGGTCTCCCGCCAGCATCAGGTGACGGTCCCCTGAGACGTGACCGTGATGGATGCGCGGTCTGCAGCTGGGCTGGGGCCAGATGACATCATGCAGTTTCACTTCACTGTTTCCCCCAAGCGACTGGGTCAAGAGTATTGGGGCATAAAGGCCACGTGTGGCTTAATACCAGGCTGTGGCCCTTGAAGCAGAAAATTGGAGCTATGGGCATAAACAGAGGCCTGGAGCAGCCAGTGAGCCTAACATAAACCCTCACATAAACCAGGCTCAGCCGGGCCTACCCCATGAGCCTCCTCTGTCCCCTCATCTGTAAAACGGGCACATCTGGAAAAGGCTTTGCTCTTTCTACCTACAGACTGAATCTGCAAAGGGACTGTGGATTGGAGGGAATCCTTTATTCATGCTCACTATCTCTTTAAGTTCTCGCTGGCTTCCTCCATTCTTCCCCTAAGTTCCTGGAGCATCCTTCAAAGCGTTGTTTTTTTTTTTTTTTAAATATATTTTATTGATTTTTTACAGAGAGGAAGGGAGAGGGATAGAGAGTTAGAAACATCAATGAGAGAGAAACATCCATCAGCTGCCTCCTGCACATCTCCCACTGGGGATGTGCCCGCAACCAAGGCACATGCCCTTGACTGGAATCGAACCTGGGACCTTTCAGTCCGCAGGCCGATGCTCTATCCACTGAGCCAAACCGGTTAGGGCCAACGCGTTGTTTTGAGGAGCTGTGGAATGAACCAGGCCGCTCCCCAGCCAGGCACCCTGGGGAGAGCCAGAGCAGCGTGGACAGCAGGTGGGTGGGAGTGCACACCTGTCTGGGGTCCCTGCAGATAGCACCTGCCTTCTTTGTGGGGTGTGAGGTTCGGGAGTGGACAGAGGAGGTGAATGCCGTCGAGTTGGCCTGGCCCCTGCACCCCTGCAGCAAGGACTGGAGCGTGATAACCCTCTGATGTCTGCCCGCCATGCAGGGATCTCGGGCTTCCTGGCTTCCTCCTGGCCTGATCGCCAGAGAAATGATCTCACGGAGGTTGGGAAAGAGCTGGCCCTCTTGGTATGTCTGCTGTGTGCCAGACGCAAAAGCAGGTGCTCCCTTCGGAGCACTTGTGTGGGGTGGACTCCCCCAGCACCGTGTTCAGATGAGGAGACTTGTTCCCGGAGGCACAGTCATTTGCCCAGGACCCCACTGCTCACCGGCTGCTGGGCCTGGGGGTCGGATGGCAGCCTTTGGGACTCCTCTATTCACACTTTCTCCCACCACGTTCGTTATCCCCCTGAGAAAGGGACCCGAAGCCTTCCGATGAAAGGAGAGTCTACCTTTTGTAGAAATCCATACAACAGTGTGGCGACCGAATGTTCTGGAAAGAAAACGTTGTCCAGCCAAGTTGCCCTGATGTCCAGGGCAGGAGAAGGGCGGGCAGCAGGGCAACTCCTGGAGGTGGTGGCCATGCAGGAAAAAGGACCAGTGTTAATTTAAGGCCGTGGTCGGCAAACTGCGGCTCGCAAGCCACATGTGGCTCTTTGGCCCCTTGAGTGTGGCTCTTCCTAAGCCTTAGGAGTACCCTAATGAAGTTAATAACAGTGTACCTAACCTATATAGTTTAGGTTAAAAAAATGTGGCTCTCAAAAGAAATTTCAATCGTTGTACTGTTAATATTTGGCTCTGTTGACTAATGAGTTTGCCGACCACTGGTCTAAGGCACCTCAGGGTGGTCTCGTGTTCCTCAGGCCTCTTGCGGTGTGAGTGAATTTTTTAAGTAATGAAAATGGTGTGTGTCTGGTTTCGGTCTGACTTGGTAATTTGCTTATGTAACCCCGGTGCCTCCTCCCGGTGGCCCTCAGGATCGGGATTAAGAGTTTTATGAACACGCTGTGGGGTTGAGTCTTTGATACCTGGGAATATCTATTTCACTAACCCAGATGGTGCCGTTACCACACACACACATCCTGCAAGACAGGAATGGTATGGACAAGTATAACCAGTGAAAGCACAGTATTTCGCTGTAGCAAACGGGTTTCGAGCAGGAAACAGGTAAATCCCCTCCTGCCCACACACCCCTCATTCTGTTCTCCCTTCTATGAAGTTCAAGGCTTGGGTTCTGCCCCTGGGGGCCGAATTGGGCACAGGGGGAACCCACAGGGCTCATATTTAGCTCAAAACACCCCTGAGCTATATTGGGACCCATCACTTCCTTCTGGTGGGAGAAGTCGTAATTTGAGGGCTGGCTAATTTCTCTCCTCTCCCTCCCCATCTTTTCTCTTCTTTTTCTCTGTGGTTTTCCCTTCTTCTTCCTAGAGGTATAGTCTTTCCCGGACTAGTTTTTCCCACTGGCCTTCTGATGACCAATGTTGGGTACCTGGTACCTTCCTTATGTTTCTAATCATCGGTAAGAAAGCTGAACATTGGTTTCCCTGGACGGCAGCATAATAGTTCAAGTACTTCCATGTCCCGCCCCCTCCCTATTCCACCACCCTCCATAAAAATCCCTAAAAATAATCTATTAATTAAGCAGTTCCTTCGATGATTATTTTTTTCTTTTTCTATAGCAAGCCATGGTGGGTGAGGTGTTTCTCCCCTTGTTCCCCAAAGATGTCTGTTGACTGAAAACCTCAAACAAGCTGAGTTGGGGTCAGGCCGGAAGCTGGGCCTCTCAGCCCATCCTTGTCTGCCCAGGGCGTCCCCCCAGGGGACACACACCATCTGTGACACACAGAACTGGGCAGGGCCTCTCTGGGCCCTGACCATTTCCTCTTTACCCAGCCAGGCACATTGTTGAGTGAATGAATGAACAGGAGTCTAACTTCCCACATGAACTGAAGTTGAGAATAAGCAGGTAACTAGCTTTCCTTTTTTGTTGTTGTTGTTGTGTTCATATCAGAGCAGCAAGGAAAGGAACGGGTGACTTAAACCTCTTCAATCATTATTTGAAACTCATGTTTTGAGAGAAACATGATGCTTTCTATGCACACAGTCAGACCTCCAGTCTGGGGGCGGTCATGCCAGACTTGGGGCACCTTAATAAGCAAAGCTGGTAGAGTTACTCCTGTCGCAGAGTTTGTAGCCCAGTCACAGAAGATTATAAAATCACAAAATAAGAGGAAGGCTGTATGTTCTCATCGCCTAGGGCCGTGGTTGGCAAACTGCGGCTCGCGAGCCACATGTGGCTCTTTGGCCCCTTGAGTGTGGCTCTTCCTAAGCCTTAGGAGTACCCTAATTAAGTTAATAACAGTGTACCTACCTATATAGTTTAAGTTTAAAAAATGTGGCTCTCAAAAGAAATTTCAATCGTTGTACTGTTGATATTTGGCTCTGTTGACTAATGAGTTTGCCGACCCCTGATCTAGGGGATGAGGAAAGCTGGTCAGGAAGGTTGCTCAAAACATGCAGACTCTTCCCCAAAGTTCTGTTTCCTAAGACGCTTAGAATATACCTTCCTCCTCTTACTCTTTCGTTATTTCCTCTTCTTTCGTTAATTCTTCATTTTTTTTCTCTCTCTCCAATCCCCATCTTGACCTTTCTCAGAGCCTATCTGCTTCTCATCTGGGGTATCTGACCCTCTACATGTTCTCCCATTTCCATGCCCAGCCTCTGAAAATAGCTTATCATTTCTTCTTCTCCTTCTCAGACGTGTAAGAACAGCATCGAGCATTTATACTGTGTACCAGGCATTGGGAAACTTTTCACATTTAATTTGCACTCTACCCGACAAGATGAATTCTGGCATCTTCCCAATTTTGCAAATAAGAAGCCCGTTGCAGGGAAATGAAGTCACTTGCCCGAGGTTACAGAGGAAGTAGAAGTTGCCAGACTTGACCTTGGGTCGGTTGATTCTCAAGGCCATGCTCTTGACTTTTGGGCCATGCTGTCCTCCAGTGACGGTGCTGTACCCGGAAGTTCCCGATGACCTTCACACAGGGAGGGGGCCTTTCCGACTTCCCTGGGGTCCTGGGAACTCAGATGTGCCTGTGCATAAAGAGGGCAGCTCTGTTCCCAGTGGGCAGTGGTGGGCCAGAGGACCGGCCACCGTGGACTTGGCATTGAATGGGAACCTTCTCCCCAAGTTGAGGGATGGAGAAAACGCCCTCATCCTCTGGGGTGGGCCTACGCAGGTGGCTTTCTGCAGGA
>NW_006289087.1:3072516-3072817 GCF_000327345.1 Myotis davidii
CCCAGGAGCCGTGATGGGATATAGGAAGCAGGGACCCACCCCACTGGGCTGGTGGGCTGAGGGCTCAGCACCCAAGAGGAGGTGGCAAAGCCAGGTTGTCTTAGGTGCCAGAGCAGCAGGAAAGGGGTGGTTTGTTATATGTATTATCGCCTGTATTCTTACCATAAAGCAAGTGAGAGCAAAGAAGAGATTACAAAAACCACAAGGAAGAGAAAATACATTTACAGAATTTATTGAAAAAAATCCATGTATAAGTGGACCTGTGCAGGTCAAACCCATGTTGGCCAAGGGTCAAGTGTAC
>NW_006289087.1:3072906-3086212 GCF_000327345.1 Myotis davidii
ATGACCCTTTCACAGGGGTCGCCTAAGACCATCGGAAAACACATCTATAATTACATATTGTTTTTGTGATGAATCACTATGCTTTAATGATGTTCAATTGGTAACAATGAAATTGGGGGTCACCACAGCATGAGGAACTGTCTTAAAGGGTCGCGGCATGAGGAAGGTTGAGAACCACTGCACTAGAGAGAGATCACTGAGTAAACACAACATGGAACCTACATCATCAGAAATTCGCCTCATGTTAGACAGGGTGTGCCAGGGAGCAGGTGCTAATGAGGCGGCCTACTTCCTGTGACTGGCACTATCAGATACCCGGCGGAGTTACTACTTGCACAGGTCATTGGGTTGGTCAGGCTATTCCAGACATTGTTCATTTTGTGATTCCCCTTTCTTATGACCTTGAACGAGTCACTTCACTTTTCTAAATGTCGTGCTCTGTCCCTGGCAAAAAGAGGGGCTCATTACACAATGTCTAAGTTCCCTTCCCATCCTGACCCGGTTTTTCTGGAAGGTTCCACGAAGGAGTCCGTCATTCCAGGGGATTAGTGCCTATGGAGTGTGGCTAAATGGGTGTCGGTGCAGGAGAAAAGGCGCCAGGTCAACCAGAAGGTCCTAGGTCTGAAAGCCTGGGTCTGTGTTGGGAGCATTGAACGAATGATTATATAGATCAGGGGTCCACATGCAAATACAAATATTGTATTTGTTCCCGTTTTGGTTTTTTACTTCAAAATAAGATATGTGCAGTGTGCATAGGAATTTGTTCATAGTTTTCTTTTAAACTATAGCCCGGCCCTCCAACGGTCTGAGGGACAGTGAACTGGACCCCTGTTTAAAAAGTTTGAGGACCCCTGATAGAGATTATAGACATCGCTCACCTGGGAGATATTCTTCCCCCCTGGTCACGTGTTGTCCACGACCAGGTATGTGAAAGGCTCATGTGCTTTAAGAGCAGCCCACACGTGCACATCACCCCTTGGAGAATGGCGGACTTTGCCTGAGGGAATGCCCAGAGCACCCTGCTTATTTCTGCAGACATCCACACTCCCTTCTCTAGCATTTCACCTATATCCTCCCTCCCTCCCTCCCTCACTCCCTCCCGTCCTTTTTTCTTTCTTCCCTCTGCAACCCACACTCTCCTTGCCCTTGCTTTTTTGTCCTGTTTTGCATCTGTTTGTTCGGTTTACACATCACTGGTTGAGGGCCCCAAGGCTTCTCCATGCTTCCCCAGAAAGTATCCCCTGAGCTTTGTAACGGCTTGTCCCCCAGAGTAGGGCCTTTAAAACTTTCTATCCGGATGGCAGGGCTGCAAGGATGATCTGTGTACGGCTACTGGGTATGAAAATCTGTATTGAGCAACCAAGACTTAATTCCTGAAGTCAGCAGCGGCTCACTTGCATGGATCTTCTGTTTCCAGTAGGGAGGCCATGGGCACGGTGGGTGGGCAGGTGCTTGCTCTGTGACATGTGAGCGACCGCTTCCCTCCTTGCACTCCATGCTTTCCTATCTGCAAAATGAGAATAGGAACACGCACCACAGAGCTCTCATGAAGGTCAAAGGCAGTGCGGTGTATGAACGCATTTTGTAAAGGACAACGTGAAATCCAATTGCACCCAGGAGTAGGACACGACGTTGCACTATAGTTACGTGTGTGCGTATCTCAACCTCTGAACTGTAAGCTGTTTGAGGTCAGAAAGTTTGCCTGGATCCCAGGATGATAGTCAACATACTTAACAACGGGTGGGGAATCAGCCAATCAGGTTGCTCGAATCAAAGCAGATGCTGGCTATTGCCGGCCAGAATGCCTCAGCCACCGCTCCAATCAGCCCTGCTCACACGGTGGGACCTTCCAGAGGGCCTCGTACAGTGCCTGGTGCATAAGGGATGCTCAGTGAATGAATTGAAAGCATCACCTGCTTTGGGAACCCATTTTACTCACACACTTTTCAGAGGAACTATTGGCTGCGTCTCTTTCTGTTTCCCCACGATTTCTTAGGGGCATGTGGCCCATCTCTGCCCTACTTGGCTCCCCTGTAAACATTTTTTTTTCCCCAACCTCAGTTCCAGGTACCAATCCCTGAACACCTGAAGACCTGAGTTACAGATTCATTAACCCAGACTTTTCAGAAACGTTATTATTAGAGCTTTAATCACCCATGTCCTCCTTTTAAGTTCTTTCTAAAATTACTTTCTGGCAGTAATAATTATGTCAATCGGGGGCCAGCCAGATATAGCCGTGGCCCTTGAGCCAAATGAAGACGGGAGTTTCCAGCCATAATCTATTTATTCGGCTCCAAACGATGGTGCTACTCCCCCCCCCCCACACACACCTCCCCTCTCTTCTCTGTCCTACCTGTCATTCTTCTGGTGACACGTGACAACATAGCAACTGAAGTCCTAAAGACCCGGGGGAGATGGAAGAACTGCGTCCGTCTCACCATCTCTTGCTGCGCTGGAGTCCGGGGCCAGGTTTTGCCAGTCATAGTTTAAAAGATTGCAAAGGCAAAAAAATGAGATGGTAGGTAAATAGGGTCTAAGTCAAGGGCAGAACCCCAAATGGTAGTGTTGTTGGCAGGGGTTGGGAGGACCTGTGGGTTGGAAGAGCAAGAAACCAGGGCAGCCTGGACGTGAAGAGTGGCTGACCAAGTGCCCAGGGGGTAGGTAGGCTTTTCATCTTGGGAGATGGTCTCAGCCACTGGTGCTTTGATGGGACCCAGGAGAGCTCCCAGGGGGTACTAGATTCAGCTGGGGAAGCCACAGCGGAAGCATTTCGGGGATGGCCCTCCCGCCTCCAGCCCCCATACCTCCGCCTCCAGGCTTAGCCCAGCCCAGGCACTGAGACCGACTTGACCGTGGGCAGCATTTTATGACTCACTTCCATCACCTCTGCTCAGCATGAGGTCACCCGAGCTGTCCCTTTCTGCCTGGAGTTCATTTATTCATTCAACAAACATGCAATGGGTGCCTTTTATTGGTGTTGGTCTTACATAGAGGCGCTATTCCCAGGGTAAGGAACTGAGATGAGGGATGGACATAAACCAAAACTCACCTCTGTAGGGAGTGACATGGGGGAATACTCAGAGGTCAAATAAAGGGCAAATGCCCGTAGGTCAGCATGCCTGGCTGCGAGGAAGGGACCCTAAGCCATTCCAGGGTGTGTATGTGGGCTATGAGGAACCACCGATGGGTTAAGCAGGGGAGTGAGCGCTTAGATTGGGGCTTTTGACAGCTCGCGGAGGCAGCAGCGAGGAGGACACGGCTTGCTTTGACCTGTGGCAGTAACGAAGCAGGATTTCGGCAGCATAGGTTGAACTGGTAATGAGGAGGATGGAGAGAAGAGAGGGCTTTGAAAGCTACATGTGATGGATCAAGGGAGATGAAGTTGGAGGATAAATGATCCTTCTCCGCGTTTCCGGCTTAGAGACCTGGTCCAGGGAGGCACAATTCACAGTGGAAGACAGTGAAGGAGCAGAAGGTGGTTTAGGAGGTTTAGGAGGGAAGAGCTGCCTACGGGACCCTGAGGTTGAACTGTCAGGAGGAGAGTGTATATGGCAGTGTTACCCCAAAGTGCCCACTCTGTGCACGATGAGAAGGGGAGCCTGGTAGATTCCTATTCTCCTTTCAAAGAGGGGGAAACTCCACTGACCTAAACGGTGTGCGTCGTGGTGTGGGGTGGCCTTCGGATGCAAACCCCTTCTCTGAATTCAGACCAGCAAGAGGCTGCGATGAGGCACAGGTCCCTGGGCCACGCTGAGAAGCCCGCGTCTGGCTTAGATGCTTAGAGTCTGGGCTGAAGGACGGCAGGTCCTCACACAACGTCGTCTTGTTACGACGTTGGTGAGATGCCCTCGGAAGTTAACTCTCGTTTACATCAACAACAATCTTGTAGAATTGGTGTCATTGTGCGTCGTTTTGCTCAAAGTCACAGAACCTATCAACGACATTGAGGGCTTGCTGTAATATGAAATTATTAATGCGTTATTTGATCCTTTTTTTTTTCCTACCGAGTTTTCAAAAATCTGGCATGTGTTTTATACTTAGAGCAGATGTGAATTCAGACCAGCCACCGTCCAAGTGCTCCCATCGCCCCAGGTGGCTCATGGCCACCATCGCGGATGGGGTGGGCCTCGTTATGCAAAGTGTGCCCAGTCACCAGAACGTCCTAGCCTGGACCTGCCAAATCAGGGCCAGCCCTTTGAACAAGGGACCCCGGTGACCTGTGTCCTCAGAGGGGGAGAAGCTCTGGTCCAGAGAACAGGCAGGGAACTCCTGGTCCACCAGGCCCCTGGGAGGAGGAAGCCACGAGCGGTCCAGTCACCCTCAGGCACTCCACACATTCCTGATAAAGAGCCAGAAAACCCAAACACATCAGGCAGCTGCAAAAATAGAGCACATTTTTGTCTCGCTGTGGTTTCGTGGACTGTGACCTCTTCATTCTGAGCACTCCACTCCTTAAGCCCTTTGGCTGCGATCGTGTAATAATTCAGCCATTTGTCGATGAACTTGGAGCAGCAAAAGTAGCCGGGAATAAATAACGGCGACAAGATGTCCACATTCATTCTGGAGTCTAAATGGCATTCCCAGTGCACGATAGGAAACTGGGAAAGCAAATCTGTATGTACTGGCAACTCCTGATGGGCTCCACGCTCAGGATGTTGAGATAAAGATTAAATATGCATGCAGGGAAAGCGAAAATCTTCATCTCTCTCCTCTTGCAGGCTGAATGGACACAAATTAGAGGCTCACAAACAGTTTGGAGGTTTATTTCTGCCTTTCCAATCTCTAGATGGCTTTAGCATCTCTAAGCCAGAAGCCTCATTTGCAATTTTCTATTTTTTTTTTCTTGATAAATTGGGAGGGGGGAGGGAGGGTTTTTTCCTTCTGTATCAATAATCCTATCTGAGATGTTTTAAATTAAAATTCTTTTGTAGCTTAGATTGACTATCACCTTTTCAGAGGCGTTTTAAACTCTTGGAAATGAAGGCACTCAGAGATGGAGACACTCATTTCGGTGTCTTTAGTACAGCAGTTGTCAACCTTCCTCATGCCGCGACCCTTTAATACAGTTCCTCATGTTGTGGTGACCCCCAATTTCATTGTTACAAATTGAACATACTTAAAGCCTAGTGATTCATCACAAGAACAATATGTCATTATAGATGTGTTTTCCGATGGTCTTAGGCGACACCTGTGAAAGGGTCGTTCGACCCCCAAAGGGGTCGCGACCCACAGGTTGAGAACCGCTGCTTTAGTACCACAGGACAGGAATGGAGGCGCGTTGTCTTTGGATACCTGCTCATCTCTCAGGCTTTGCTCTGCTCTGTCCACAAATGGAAACAAAGGTGTATTAGTCCTCGTTCCCCAGAGAAACAGAACCAATGTGATGTGTGCACAGATAGAGAGGAAGTTACTTTAGCAATTGGCTTATGGGATTATGGAGGCTTGTAAGTCCATGATCTGCAGGCTAGAGGACTAGGAAGAGCCCTAGCCCTAGGTCACCACAACATGAGGAACTGTATTAAAGGGTCGCAGCATTAGGAAGGTTGACAACTGCTGTACTAAAGACACCGAAATGAGTGTCTCCATCTCCTGCAATGGAAGACTGAAGGTCATGTGTCAGGAAAACTCTTTCTTGCTTGGGGGAGATCAGTCTTCGTTCTATGAAGGCCTTCAACTGATTGGACGAGGCCCACCCACATTAAGGAGGGCAATCTGCTCTACTCCAAGCCCATGACTTTAAACATCAGTCTCATCCAAAAACAACCCTCACAGAAACATCCAGAAGAGCATTTGACCAACTATCTAGGCACCATGGCCAGCTGAGTGGACGCATGCAATGAATCATCACCGATGGAGATCCCAGTAGTTTAAACACACATCAGGGAAAAACTCTGTATCTTCCCAGGAGGGAGGCACAATCTACTCCTCTTGCTAGGGGATCAGAGAATACGGCGACTCTGGACCCGCACGAGAACACCCCCAAATGTCCTTTCTCTCTGCTTTCCCAGAGGAACAGCGACTGACTTCTTTCATCTCTGAGGCCCCCTGGCCTAGCACAGGAGCGGCTGGCCGCTGCCTGTCTTGGTGCATCTCTGTGAGGGGCAGTGGTGACTCAGATATCTCAGGAGTGGGGCCCAGGGGCTGCGGGGGAAAGCCACACCGAGCTTCAGTGCCACCGCATTTTTTTGGCTACAAAGCATTCGACAACCCCCGTCTGTGGCCAGATGCTGTCCCAGGCCACTTAGCTTGTAAAACCAAAAAAATGTCTAGAATTGTCAGCATTTCCTCTCCTTGTCCACTCCTTGTCCTCTCTCTGCCCAGCCATACACTTCCCAACCCTGTAGTCCAAAATACAAGCAAAAGGGTCAAGGGAGGGATCAATGGTGATGGAAACAGACTCGACTTCAGATGGTGAACACACAATACAACACACAGGTGATGTGTTATAAAATCATACACGTGAAGCCTATATCATTTTATTAACCAATGTCACCTCAATAAAGTCAATAAAAATTACAAAGAATATTAAAAAAGAAGACATTTGCAACAAATTCAACAAAGAGTCAATACCATTAAAACATAAAAAAAAATACAAGCAAAAAATTATAAAGTAAAGAAACAATTTCATCCATCCCTGTCTCCCTTTGCTCACCTTCCTTCTTTCTTTTGATTCATCCTTCTTCCATCCACAGATCATTTTGATGATCGGAGGATGGGACGTGGGGAAGAAAATTGACCTTTAGAAAAAGCAGTCACAGATGATAAATGGAAGCCACCATTGGGAGAATATGCTAGAACAGTGATGGCGAACCTTTTGAGCTCGGCGTGTCAGCATTTTGAAAAACCCTAACTTAACTCTGGTGCCATGTCATATATAGAAATTTTTTGAAATTTGCAACCATAGTAAAACAAAGACTTATATTTTTTGATATTTATTTTGTATATTTAAATGCCATTTAACAAAAAAAAAACAACCAAAAAAATGATTGGTTCATCAAGTGTCATAGGTACGCCATCACTGTGCTAGAACCTAGTTAGAGGCTTCAAGGTCATCTATCAGCTCGATGACCTTGAAGTCTCTAACTTTTCTAGTCTATGTTCTGGAGAACCTGGATATGACATGAGGATTGAAAAGGGAACTGGAATCAGTTGGCCTTTCTGTTAAAGAATATACTAGAAAAAACACTTCCTTGAACTGGTGGTGGTCACTAATCCGATTTAAAGTTCAGAATAGCGGTGTATCAAGTAGCGTCAGTTTCCTAGCACAAAAGTGGCTAAGAATTTCCTGTGAATTATCCCTCTTTGTGTGTTCATGTAGAAAGGTGACACACTTTCTCAGTCACCCACACCTGCGATGTCGCAGGCCCTGGGCATCGACAGATGAATGAATCACGCTCCAGCACTTCGCTTGGACACCTTCTGATCCCACCTATTTATCTTCTTTAAATTCTAAATTTTTTTGTGTGAGCTGGAAGCTTATGGCATCGGCAACATCTCCTTCTCCAAGATCCCTACTTGAACTAAAAATGGAGTCAGTTGCCATAGGGGTCTTTCTCGTACCCATTGAATGACTTTACTTGACCTGACCTGGCTTGAATTCATTGGAGCACCTACTGTGTGCCAGGGGTGATCCTGTGGACTCAGTGCTCAGCACACAGTGGACGTTTAAATTCCCTTGGAAAGGGACCACAGTTGCACATTCGTGGCCCTTGCAGTCTAAGAGTATACTTCTAGAGTGGTGGCCACATTCACCCCATATATCAGGGCCAACGCTGCATAGTCCCCTTGGGTGGCACGTCGAGGGGGACGTGGGTCATCTTCACAGAACCCTAGAAATCGGACTTCTCAGGTCGCTGCTCCTGGACCAGCCCAGAATTGGACCAGCATTTCCTCTCAGAGCACACATCACCCGAAGCCCGGGAACGTGAACTTGACTTCCAGGCAGAGGTCCTTAATGAAATGCCTCTTTCAAAAAAAACACAAAAAACAAAAACAACATTCAGAATTCAGAAGAGGATTGAATGTAGCAGCTTTAGAGGCCCCTAAACCTTAAGCTGTTGCAGATGGCCCAAAGCAATAGCTACAAAAGTTATGAGGTGAGCCAGGAAACAATTTAAGGGTGTATATATAAAAATGCTGTCTGTTTATTGATTGATTCATTGATCATTCATTCATTCAATAAACTTACTGAGCTACGTGCTGAGTCCTATGCCAGGAGCTAGGGATGGGATGGCAAACAAGACAAGATCTGGGCACTAGAGGTGTCACAGGCTCTTCCTTGACCAATTGGGGGATGGATCGGCCAGTCCAGCCTGCATCAGCCATGGAGACACTGACAAAATGGAGAGCATTGATTCGGAGGATTCTGGAAAGGAAGTGGAGGTTTTACCAAATTCCAAACAGGGAGGACGCAGTAGTGACAATGAGGCCACATGGGGATGTGATGGACTCAGAGACACTGGGGAGAAAGCAGAGGCGAAAACTGTGAAGTCTTCCAAAGAGGCCATTGAAATAGCCCTGGCAGTCGCGAGGCCGAGGGGGGCGGGAAGAAGTTTATAAAACCCACACAGAGAATGAATTAACACAAACTGGTGAAAGCCGGCTCTCCGGCGCCTGACTGTCTGGGTTCAGATGTCCCCTCTGCTGCTTTCTAGCCACGTGACCTTGGGCTGATCTGTATTTCTGTGTCCTCATCTTGAAGACAAGGCTACTAAGAGGGCATCCTTATAGCTTTAGTGTGGACGTGAAGATTTCTGTGAGTTAATGCGTGCAGATTACTTATAACAGCGCTGGGTACAGAGCAGAACACTCAGTAGTCTTATGATCTGTATTTCTGTTTCCTCATCTTGAAGGCAAGGCTACTAAGAGGGTGTCCTTATAGCTTCAGTGTGGACGTGAAGATTTCTGTGAGTTAATACGTGCAGATTACTTATAACAGCGCTGGGTACAGAGCAAAACACTGAGTAGTCGTGTTACCTGTTAACGTTTTCCCAAATGCTCGGTCTTTAGAATCTGTTCAGTGTTTGATTGTAAAGATAAAACAAGGCACATTCCTACACACTTGGTAATCGAAAGGATCTCATTATATATCCAGAAGCAGGGCAGTGTTAACCTACTCCGCCATGCTGACAGGGTTGGACTGATCCCTGTAGGACCTGTTGTGGGGGGCGGGGAGGCGGGGAGAGTGCTATGCATGGGTGTTTACCTTTTGTCTAGCACCCATGACACTCTCTGCCACAGCGACACAGGGACCGCGGGTCTGACAGCATGTCTTAATGAGAAAATGATTGCTTGTCCTGGCGAGGTGCGAAATGTGAAGTCTTTGATGTCACAACGCGTAATCATAAGAGGCCATCCGTCTCAGAGCAAGGCATGCTGGAGAGCTATGGCCAGCAGCTCGCTCTTTGTTTGTTGTTTTCACGGGGGAAATGAGTTTGGGCCTCGCCAGGATTCTCTTGACAAAGAGCAGCAGGCCTCTATGGGGTCTTAAGTAGGGGGTGAGTGGAGAGGGAGGGGAAGCTAAATGCTAGGATCGGGAAGGTGCCAGCTTCAGCGGAGACAGGGACCTTATCCATCCCCCAATCGGTCAGTCACCTCCTCTGCTGTGTCTGGTAGTGGCCAGGAAATGAGGTATGAGGTCAAGCATGACTTTAACCATGCTGCCTTCATTATCTTGGCCTCACATTGCCTTATGGGTAAAACGATGGGCTAGGATTAAAAAACAAAACAAAATAGCCCCGCTGGTGCGGCTCTGTGGTTGAGTGTCGACCTATGAACCCGGAGGTCAGGGTTCGATTCCCAGTCAGGGCACATGTCCGACTCGATCCCAAGTAGGGGGGTGTACAGGAGGCAGCCGACAAATGATTCTCATCACTGATGTTTCCATCTCTCTCTCCCTCTCCCTTCTCTCTGAAATCAATAAAAATATATTATAAAAAACCCCACACACAACAAAATAGAATAAGAAACCAACCAGAATGCTTTCTTCAAATGAGATCTTTGGAGTCTCAAGAAATTATATATATATATATGTGTGTGTGTGTGTATCTCAAGTATGCAAGGGGGGTGGGAGTGAGGTCTCAATGGTCTCTGGCTGCTCCCACATCAGTCACGTGCACAGCATCCTGCTCCCTCCGGCTCATCCCTAACACAGTTTGAAAACCGCTGGCCTAGATAAGCTCTCAAGTGCCCTCCAGGCCTAACACTCTGTGTCACGTTGCCTGATAGACACCTTCTCACAAGTAAAAAAAAACGGGCAAAATTCATTTTATTCACATATTTTACTTGTGCCAGCACATCCAAACAATTCCACCTGCGACCTACATAAACGTGATGGAGGTAATTTACTTTTTTTTTTTTTGTCGTCAAAATCCAGCAGGTATTTTAAACTTAGAGCGCATCTCAGCTCATCTTCGCCCCATGTCAGGTGTTCACTGGTTACCTGTGGCAGGGGCTGCCACCCTGGGAAACACAGATATAAAACCTTAAATGCTCAGAGCCTCTTCCTGAGTCACCACCACACCCTGCCCATGAATTTAAAGGGAAAGACCTACGCCTCCTATCTCCTAGGTCCGAACTCATGGGCAGTGAGAGAGCGGATGGGCCCGCTTTTGTTTCCATCACCCCACAATGCTGCGGTGGCCACCTCTTTAGGGGGCCCAGGGTCCTTTTATCAGCCCTCCCTCGGCCTGGAACGTGTCACAGATGTTTCACCAGGTTGGTCTCAGTGACCTCAACTGCGTGCCATCTCACTTTTCCACTCGCCACTTCTTGCTGACTGAATATCGCCTTGATCCTGAGATGTATTTTTTCTAAGTTTTCTCTAAGCCTTTCCCTGCCTGAATTCTAGTACTTCCAGGAGTCCCCCTTGACCTTGAGGATTATTTTGAAAACCTGATTCTCACCCAGTCCTCACCTTCTGCTATTACCCCACACACATAATCATTCGAGTGCGCATAAAGGGAGTTGGTTAATGAATACGTTTGTTCAACATTATCCCTATTATGTCTTTTTTAAAAATATATATTTTATTGATTTTTTACAGACAGGAAGGGAGAGGGATAGAGCGTTAAAAACATTGATCAGCTGCCTCCTGCACACTTCCCACTGGGGATGTGCCCGCAACCAAGGTACATGCCCTTGACCGGAATCGAACCTGGGACCCTTCAGTCTGCAGGCCGACGCTCTATCCACTGAGCCAAACCGGTCAGGGCCCTATTATGTCTTATGTGTCGGCCTAAGTTACCTTCATCTTTTGGGGTTTAACACGGTACTTTGCACCGAAAGAAACAGTATTTTCCTTATGATGTTTGTTTGTAGGAACAAGGATATGGCCGAGTATAATGGCTAGAATACTAAAATACAGCGAAGGTGCTTTGCTGTTTCTCTGGGACTAAAATTGAACATTAAGGCTTTGCTGGTTAGTTGTATATAGTTCAGGTTCAGGTTCGTCATTGGCTGGCTTGGCATTACAAATTTAAATCTAAGGGCAGTGCTTCAGGTAGCATTTTCACATTTATGGTTCAAAAAATAGGAACAAAATCACCTCTTTCTGTATAAAAGAAGCTTAAAAGCGTAGCGACTGAAAAAATATCCATCTGTATAATCTGATTTTTTCTGCCACTCTGTAATTGGGATATAAACTGTATACTTCGAGATGCTTGATAATACAATAAGCACATCTTTGTATATGCTAATCACATGCTTATTTCATGTTTCAGGTTTGATAAACGATGAGAAATGTTGCCATCATTTCCAAGTTTTTAGCCCAGAAGGCTTAGATTCTTAGTCAACTAGTTAATTATCATCACTAGTTTGGAACTATAATAAAATACTCATCTCATCAGATGAGTTACACTTATTTTTGAAGTTCCTTTCCCCTTCTGAGCCTCATAGGAAAAGCTGTTAAGGAAAAGCTCTTGTGTAAGCCCCTACTTTGTTTGGGCCTAGATACTGGGGTGTTGGCAATGAATTTATAATTTAATAGAGGTCTGATATACGAAATTCATGCAAGGGGCTTGGCCCTCATAGCCCAGCTTCCTCCGGAAGGTCGTCCTGAAGGACATCTGGAAGGTCATCCGGCTGTCTGGTCTAATTAGCATATTATGCTTTTATTATTATAGATCCTAAGTACCCTTAAATAGATGCACCCCATTTCCTTAAACAATGACAATGCTTTTTTATTGATTGCTTTTTATCAGTAATCCTCCCTCCACGCCCCCCCCCCCAGCACTTGCACCAGAATTTTCCCCCTCTTTTTTTAATTTTTTGTTTTTTAGTTGGGGTATTCCCATGTCACAGATCAATGAATGAACACAGTGACTCTGGATGGACAGACACAACCGATGAGAGGCAGAATCAGGACCTGCACCCCAAACTCTCCAAACCCTGAGTTAGTGAACATTTCCCCCCAATAATGATCCAGGGTGAGGGATGCCTTAGCTATTTAAGCTCTAAAGAGACCCAAGGTAGACAGACCTTCCAGAAAGTTCTTTTCTGATGTCTATGGAAAGTACCCAGAACACAACTTTCCTGGCCAGGACCTGTTGATCCCCGAAGGTGTGAGAGCCAAATGGTGTGCCCTCACCACTGCATGTGTGTGTTGGTGTGTGAGTGGAGAGGGGACTGCAGAAACCCTTTCCTGTTTGAGATGACTGTATGCGTTTACTTCCATTGGAAACACTGGCGGGAAAGCTAGACTGTGTGTATGTATATGCATCAGCCCGGAGGTTGCGAAGGGGTTTCTCTGACCAGTCCATTGAGCTCTGAGAGCCAGCAGATCTGCACTTAAAAGCATTTACATGCATGCGTGTCGCCACCACTTAGCTGACTTATCAGGCCTGGAGCCTGAAGTTTGTCCTCAACACCTTCAATCTGGTAAGAGAAAAAAACACCCAAAGCAAACTACTCTGTCTTGCTCACAGGGCTCCCCGGCTCGCGGCATGGAACGCATCCCACTCCTTACCCCTGCCAGGCTCTCGGAGCCAGGAAAGGGCGAAAGGAGAGGGCCCTATATCTTCAGGGCTCTCGGTTTCAGGTCTCTGCAGTCCCTCTCCGCATCTCCACCCCAGACAACTTTCCCTCCATGTCCCTGAGACTTCCCAGAGGCGGGGCTGGCGGGCTACTGTGGCCCCCTGGTCCTCCCCACGCGCGCCTGGGCCAATGACCCCTGGGCGGCGCAAGGCTGGTGATTGACACCGAGTTCAGATTTCTTTCCGGGGCCAAGGCTACTCCAGAACCTCTGGGCGGCTGTCCTGGGCTTGCCAGGGGCCCTGGGGGTGGCCGGGCCCCGGGGTCCTGGCGGGGG
>NW_006289087.1:3086367-3086863 GCF_000327345.1 Myotis davidii
CCCGCGAGCTGGGAGGGCCTCACTGGCTTCCAGTGGCATCCGAACCCAGGACGCGGGTGGAGACGCGGCAATGCCCCTGGCTGCGCGCTCACTAGGGTCCCGGCGTGGGGCGGCTTGGCGGCGTCCGGAATCTGGGGTTAGGGTCTGTCCATCACCTCGAGCCGTTCCAAGAGCCCCGTTTCCCCCGTTGGGGACGGCGATTGCTCTCGTCGTCTCGCCTTTAGAAAGTTACTCCGGCACTTTCATCCCCGTCCCGAGTAAGAAGGAACCAGAGAGAGATCGCGCGGTCTGTCCCCCGCGAGGGGTCCCAGGGGATCCCGTCCAGTGGGCAGAGCCGGGTGGAGCCCAGCGGCGAGCCCCGCCAGGTGACACTTGAGCCCCGGAAAGGGTTAAGCGCGCGTCCCGCCGGCTCGGTTGACATGTAAATACAGAGCAGCTGCTCCGCGCGCGGCCCGGCCGGCCCTTCGCAGGTTGTTGATTGGTTGCCAATGACATC
>NW_006289087.1:3086913-3129097 GCF_000327345.1 Myotis davidii
AAAGAGAAAGTAACTATGTTGTGGCTGGAGATCAATGAAGCCGAGTGAATGGGGGGCTGAGTGCGCGGGTGCACACTGAGGCGGCGCCAGATGGTGGAGGGCTGCGCTCCTTTATGAAGTAAGTGCAAGTCCCCGCGGCTGTTCCGAGAGCCCGGGAGCGTTAGGGGCGTGTGTGTGCGTGTGAGTGTGTGTGCGTGTGAGTGTGTGCGTGCGTGTGTGTGTGTGTGTGTGTGTGTGTGTGTGGCGATGCTCACGGGGGGCCACGGCAGGTGAGCTGAATCTGAATCGGGTTCTGGCTGTTGGCTCGCGCCCCGCTGTGCGTTTACTCTCCGCAGTCTGTTTGGATTTTGGACGAAGGGGGGAAAAATGAGGTTTGTTGGGACGCTTTGCGGCAGTTTTAAATGCCCGGGGCTCGTCATTGCGCTGTGTGCCGAAGTGGGGTGTTAGGTGCCCCAGGAGCGGGGAGGGAGCATTCTTAAACCACTGGATTGTCTACTACGATTTCAGCCTGTGCCTAGAGGTGGTGGAGGGTCGAGCAGCCAGGGAGAGGGAGGCAGGCAGCTCAGTGTGTCTCGGGGAGGTTTCCCGGGCCGGTCTGGCCGGCTTCGGCTTCGCGGGCCCTGTAGACTCCGACCCTCTGCTGCAGGGATGCAGATCTCGCTAGACACCCCGTGCGGGTGTGAGCCGCGCACCCCGCCTGGAGGTTGGGGGGCCTGGCCTGGGGCCCCGCGGACACGCTCAGGCGTCCCTCTCCGGACAAGCGGGCTGGGGATCCCAGGACGCTGCCTCCCAGGTAACACAATAGCAGAGACTTGCGCGGCTCGGTCCGGCTGGGAATAGTACTTGCTCTTCCAAAAATACTACGCCAGGGAGGGAGGAGAGCGGGGAGGGCAGGGGGTTGGCTTCCTCGCTCCCATCCAGAACTGGGGGAGAGGGGCCTGAGTTGGCGGGGGACCTGGGGATGGGGTGCCTGTGCGCCCGGGTGTGCGTGCCTGTGTGTGTGTGTGTGTGCCCGTGTGTGTGTGTGTGTGTGGAGGTCAGTGCAGAAGACCCCCAGTGCCCCCAGCTCCCAAGCAGTGACTGACTGTGGCAGGGAGTGTATCCTGCTTGTGACTCTTGGGCTCCGTGTCCGAAAATGGTGACTGTCGTGTGTGGACGGGTGACAGATGACATTTCCCCAGACATCTCTGAAAGTTGGTTTGCACGAGTGACTCTTGCACGGGGTTTGGTCTCTTTCCCGTGAGCATGGCTAATGCCAGGGCCGGGTGTCCGGCGCCCCTGTGCCTTCAAGGAGAGGAAGGAGCTGTCCCCTGGCAGGCGCCCTCTCCAGACAGCAGGCCGACCCGGTGGGCAGTACTTCCCCGCCCTCTTCGGCACGGACAGGCGAGCTGGGAAGGCATCTTTCATGGGATTCATCGCCTCCCAGAGGGGGATTTCGGTGTGGGGTTGAAATAGTGTGCACAGCGCCTGCCTCCTGCTGAGAGCAGCTCTAGGATGCCTAGTCCGTGCCTATTGGGAGATGAAGTCAAAGCGGTCCTTTTCCCCTAAAAGCCAGAGGGGGGGTGGGGGGGTGGAGGGTAGCCAGGGCGCAAAGGGGGGTGGATCTGCCGGGGTTGGGTTTCCAGACCTGGCTCCTTGGCTTGAGGCTTCATCTTAGTTTGTAATGAAAAGGGGAAATGCAGGCTAATGAACAGGCTGAGGAAGCACCGGGGCTCAATATGATTGTGTGTGCTTTTCAGAGGGCTCAGCCGAACGGAAGGCAAGAATAGCTCCCAGCTCAAGAGATGCACTTTGGGGGATACTTTCATGCCGATGTGCGGGGAAGTTGATATCCGCCCCGATGTATATTTAGCCGCGGTGTATTTCTGTGAGTCCCTGGCCATTCCCCCGCCTTTGCAGAGGGTAGGGAATTACATGGAAAGTAAGCCGGGGTGGGCAGGCAGGTCTTTCTCAGATAGTGGCGCTCTAGCGCTGCCCAGGAGACGAGGCCCCGAATAGAGACCTCTTCAGCGCCTTCCTTTCTGACTCCAGAGTTTCGTATCTTTGTGCCTTTACCTTCCCTGAGGGTGGACATCGACGTAGGTCCGAGAAAGGCTGTGTACCAGCGTGTGCACAGGCGATACATTTAACCTCAGACTCAGGGACCACATAGCTGGGCGTCCTCAGGTCGGCATCCTCATGACCCTGTCACCACGAGTCTCCGGCTTCAGGATGCAGCGTGATGAAGGGGATTCAGGACCACGTTGGTCGGAGGGATGCAGTGGCCTCTCCTAGGGATTGGACGAGGCGGCCTTGTGTGTCACGTGACTTCATGCTTTCTCCCCCCCCTCCCCTTCTTTACAGACTGTCTTGAGTTCTTCTTGAATTGCCAGTGTTCGGCCTCCTCATGCCTCCGTCTCCTTTAGACGACAGGGTACTAGTGGCACTGTCCAGGCCCGTCCGGCCCCAGGATCTCAACCTCTGTTTAGACGCGAGCTACCTGGGCCCCGCCGCCCCGGGCAGCCACAGCCACCCTCCGGTCATCGCCACCACCGTCGTGTCCCTCAAGGCTGCGAACCTGACGTATATGCCCTCATCCAGCGGCTCTGCCCGCTCCCTGAATTGTGGATGCAGCAGTGCCAGCTGCTGCACTGTGGCCACCTACGACAAGGACACCCAGGCCCTGACCCCAGCCGTTGCCGCTGGCTCCGCCACCACTGCCATCGGCGCCTCCGGCACCTGCCCTGCCACCCAGATGGTCAACAGCAATGACAGCGCCGGCTCTCTGAGTCCGTCCGGTGGGGTGGGCAGCCCGGCGGCTGGGACCCCCAAGCCGCTGGCCAGCATCAAAATCATCTACCCCAACGACCTGGCGAAGAAGATGACCCGATGCGGCAAGAGTCACCTGGCCAGCCAGGGCCCCGTCATCATCGACTGCAGGCCCTTCATGGAGTACAACAAGAGCCACATCCAAGGAGCCGTCCACATTAACTGCGCCGACAAGATCAGCCGGCGGAGGCTCCAGCAGGGCAAGATCACCGTCTTAGACTTGATCTCCTGTCGGGAAGGCAAGGACTCTTTCAAGAGGATCTTTTCCAAAGAAATTATCGTTTATGACGAGAATACCAATGAGCCCAGCCGGGTGACGCCTTCCCAGCCACTCCACATCGTCCTCGAGTCCCTGAGGAGGGAAGGGAAGGAGCCTCTGGTGTTGAAAGGTAACGAATGCTCCCTCCCCCCGGCACACTCCTGACTAGCCTGGGGTCACCCGGGGTTTTCCCCGCAGAGGTAGCGGCATCCTCCCGACCCTGCCTCCCCGCAAAGACCGGAATAGAAGTCCTCTTTCTTGTCCGCCCTCCCCTGCCCTTTCTTAATTAGTTCGGTGTGGTGAGAGGCATCCAGGAGCCTTGAACTGGAAGCCAGAAGATTTGGGCTCTGGTCTGGCGTCTCGTTTCCCCTTCTAATTTGCATCGTGCAAGTCATTTCACCTCTCGGAGACTTTCCCCCTCTTTCCCCAGAGGGGCTTTTATAACGCCAGAGGGTGGCTCAGGTCATGCCTGGTCTGGTAGCTCTCGCCCAACCCATCACTCGTTGGGAAGTTATTATCTCTCAGATGTAACCCAGGTTGGTGGAACTGAGATGGTGAACTGCAAGTAAACTCCCAGGTAGCAGTTCTTTTTTTGTGGGAAATGCTTCTTCTTACCTCTCCCATCAGCTTGGATTTTAGGTGGTTTATACAGTGACATATAGAGGGACAGAGATCCTTCGTATAGGGCCCCGCAGTGTAAGTTCATCAGAAACATCTGTTCCTCTGCCGTAGCTCTAGATCATCATCTGTCTTCTCTTATGTCTGAGCCAGTGTACACAGTCTGGGCCACATCACCTGCCAGTCTCCGGAACTGTGTGGACCAAAGGGTCCCCGTGAGCATCTTACATATTTAAATTGCAACAGGCCATGGAGGTGAGCAAGTTAGTCGTTTTGTGTCTGTGAGGGCAGCTCTGCCATCCTCCGTCTGGTCTGCCCAGTGATGCACTCTGCCTTTGGCTCAGTACCATTCTTGGAAATATGGATTGGAATTCCTTTGCTATAACCCGCCTGCCCACCCTCCAGTGCCCCCTCCCTGGACTCAACCACCACAAAGTCACTACTACTCTTAGGGCTGGTGGGCCCTGATGGGAAGCATGATATCATGGAGGTTGTATCTGGAGAGTTCCGGCAGCAACCACTCATTTTTTGTTGTTGTCACTCTTGGGTTTTCTTGGGTTTACAGGGATGTTCAGATTCCCTCTGTGTAGCGCTGTATGGCATGGCTTTATATTCTTGTTTGGTTGGCGTTGAGTGATTCCCAGTAAGTTGACCAGCTAGTGTTTTCTTACCATGATCTTGGCTTGTCTTGTCTTTTTTGGATGAGAAAATACAACCTACCCATGTCCCATTGGTGATAGTTGGTCTTGGGGAGCAGACAGAGTGGGTAGTCCATGGTCGTAATGGCCGTCTATCTGCTCCTGCAGAGTGGATGTTGTTGAGAAAAAGCAGGCCTTGTGTGTCTGCAGACTCGGAGGATAGGCATCAAACCATACACCCTAAGTTGACCCCGGACTTGAACTTGAGGTTGATTAGAGGAGTTGTCGATCCTCCCTTCTTCTTTGGCCGTGGGAATTATTGTGTAGGGGGGTGGCTTGTCAGTCACTGAGAAACGAGTCTCCTGGGTGCTACCGATGAAAGGGGGGTTCCTCCCCCCTCCCCCCGTCCTGTGGATGCAGCTGAGACTCCAGCAGCCTGGGTTGCGCCTCAGTGTCAGGGAGTGAGCTTGCCTCAATGGGCGGGGCCGGACATGCTGCTGACCTCACCACTGGGCGCCCTGGGCGGCCGCCCTGCGGGCTCGTCATTTTCGGGTTGGTGAGCCTCAGCAGCGGTGGACCTGGAAGGCGTGCTGGTGGTAGAGGTTGGATGACTTGTAGCTTTTGGGGGGCTTTCCTCTTCGAATATTTGGGCATTTGCTTGAAAATCTGTAGTTCAGGAGCAAAAAGGGTCTATCATCTACTATATTTATTATTATCATCATTATCATTTCGGTCTCTTTGGGGGGAACGGCCTAACATTTGGACCAAGATGGGAAAGAAGGGGGGGAGAGCGATACCAGGATGCCCTCGCTGCCCTTTGATCTGGGCCAACCAGAGGTTAATGCCAGAGCACCGTGGAGTGAGGAATGGGGTGGGCATCTCAGAAGGCATGGCCAGCACCTTCTCCCAGGCTCTTGTGTGGCTCGAGCAGACCATCCTGGCCTGGCCGCTCTGCTGAGGCTTATGGTACTAACCCCAGCCCTTGGCGATGCAAGATTTTATTTTAGCAAGAGTGGTCGTGGGACCATTTGGGAACGAGTGAGTTTTGTAGGGAAGCCATGGTGATGGGTAGTGAGAATCTTCTAGGGTAGATATTTCTAAGGCCTCCTTCGTGTATTTTCAGAGATTTCAGTACAATCGCGGGTAATTTATGGCCGGCCCACCTGCTGCCCTGGTGTTGTGTTTGTAAACACTGGTTGCTACCCTCCCGGTCCAAGTTTCATGTCCCCCGCTCCAGTGCCACGGTCTCCATTTTTGGAGGTGCCTGACAAGTGGAGCGGCTGCTCGGGGACCGTTTTAGTAATGCTGTGTCAGGTCGGGAAGAGAGTGATCAGAGGTGCAGATTAAGTTACTGTTCTAATTTACGATCCCCTCCCCGCCGTGACCTGTGTCTGAATCCATGGTTTAGTCTCAGCTTCTGAAGAAAGCAGGGCTTCTACCCGGCCCAGAGAAAGGAAGAGACATTTAGGGATTTGCACAATCTTTTTGAATGAATTATAATGTGTGTTACCCACACGTGATGTTGAATGTGATTTCTAACCACACCGAATCAGAAGGCTAGATCATGCCTCCCAGGATGAGAGCTACCATCATTGCTATGGTGTTTGTCAGGCTCCTGATGTTGGGTTGAGGGAAATAATTTGTCATTTACCTAAAGAGGCATCACCACCTCCTTCTTAAAAACAGTCTATGCCTTTAAAATTCTTACTACAAAAAATTTCAAATACAGAGTAAAGTAGCAAAGAGTGGAGTGAGCACCCATATACCTGTCACCAGATTTTAAACAATTAGTACTATTTTCCTTCTCTTTTTTTTTGTTGAAAACATGTATAGAACAGACAGTATTTTAATGTATTTAAACATGTTTTATGTTTAAACCTAATGTTTTAGAATCAGTAAGGCTGGGATATTTGATAGTAGAGTATGGACAACATTGTTACTCAATACTGCAGTGTCACGTGACCATTTGGGGGAAGTTTTCCAAACTTGTAACTTCTGCTGTGACTCCCAGGCCGTCAGGGCCATGGAGAAGCAGCCCTCCCTCTGAGTGGAGGGCTCCGGGCGGTAACTGGGGGTCCCCAGCTCCCCGTTCTGTTCAGCTATGTCGGGTCCATGCCTGTACTTGCTCTGTACTCTCACAAAACAAAGACTGACTCAGAGGCATTTATTGGGGAGCAGGGGGAGGAGAGAGAGTTACTTCAGGAGATCGTTACCTAGAGGGGATTTGGGTAACATAGGGGGGTAGACTCTCACACTGTGAAACTTCCCTCCCTAACCCCTAAGAAGTGAGCAGCATCGACTACACGTTCGTCCATAGTCAACAAGGATTGTGAAGTAAACCAGTGGGCGGTGAGCGTGTTTGCAAGATCCAGAGTGGCTGTGCTCAGAGATCAGAAACCCAGGAACATATTCTTTCTCTCCCAGCTTTGTTTAGTGGAGCGGGGGTACACGATTTCCCTTTGTCTCTCAGGGACGTTATGAGGACGTTTCCAGAATCACAAACGCGCTGTTGTCATTCGGAACCTCTGTTTAACACCCGAACATGGCTAACATGAACCCTGGAGCAAAGAGTGGGGGAATTCAGGCCGGACTTGGGATCTGGTCTGAGTTCTAGTCTTGATCTCCTCCCTCCTCGCCCAGCACCCCCTCCCCCATAGTGGTAGTTAGGAATACAGGGAACTAAAGTGTGCAAAGTGTCTAAGTAGTTCCTCATGGTTAACGACTCGCAGATGCAGCTTAATATCATTACTGTTGGTTGAACAGGAATGATGGTGCCAGTAAAACAGGCAGTTTGGGCTCCTTTTCCAAAGGAGTACAGCCAACAAGCTGGGTACAGCAGTGTGTGTGTGTGTGTGTGTGTGTGTGTGTGTGTGTGTGTGTGTTGCTGTGGGTTAAAAATAACTGGGTGACTGGTCCCTAATTTAAGTAGCATACAGTTGGAGTGCCAAGTAATTACAAAAACATGCCGGGTCAAGAGGCCAGAGTAATTTGGGCCTCCCCTCGAATTATTTACTTGCAGGGGGATTGGTAAAAATGTGATGAGACATTTGGCCACGTAACGCCCCATAACTCAGTAGTGAAAGCAGAAAAGCTGTGACGCGTTGCTTTTCCTGGCCCCTCCGTGGCCCGGGTTATTTTTGGAGTCAGGATTGTAGTCTGACTATAAAAGGGGAGGTGGGAGGAGGGGCAGCGCATGCCACGTGGAGAAGTTCTGGAAGCTTTGAGATGGGAGGAGATCGTGTGGGAAGTCATTGAAAGGCCTGCTCGGTTCTGCAGGCGCGTCCTGGACCTTTTCCCTGAACTGACCCGCAGCTGCCTGTGTCCTCTCGGAGCTCTTGGACATACCACCCTCCTTCTTAATGAAAATGTCAGTGAAAAGAGATGTGCGCTCTCCCCGTCTCCCTCTCTCTCCCCCCGTCTCTCCCTTCTCTGCCCTCACTCAGTCTGCTCTGCTCCTCATACGCTGCTGCACAGCGGAGTGGAGTTTAGCTCACTTACACCTGGCTCCACTTCTAGGCTTTTCCACCCCAAACTAGAGGTGTCCTCAGGCATCTCAGGTTACCCCTCAGATCCCCAGTTCTTTTTTCCATTGTAAAATCGGGGTAATTCCGACATCCTAGGACAAACTGAGATGCCGTAGATGAAGTGCCTGGCACGCAGCTCTCCATAGCTCGGCCCCTGGGCTCTGCTCCCACCACCCCCTTCCCTTTCACAACCTCTTACATGACATCAGGCGTGTGGCTTTGGGGAGGGTGTGGCCGTTGTTCCCAGTACAGCACTCTGGGAGCCTGTTCAGTATGAACCACCCTCGTGACCTTACCAGTTCCGATCAGTTAACAATCTGGCTTGTCAAGGACAAGTTCAGGAGAGTTCTCTCCTGGCAGTGGCCGCTAATGATTGTATAGGGTGTCCCAAAATTCACGCAAGAAGTAATTTTGATAGAAAACACAGGTTTATAATTAAAAATTGCAATTTTTTTATTGATTCATAAAGTATACAGGATAGGGTTATGGATGGAATAGCACTTCGGGTAAACGGCCTCCACGGCTGTGCTGGCACAGATGCAAAGCCATGGTCTTCATTGGTCTTCATTGTCCCTGCTCCTGGGCCATCATTGGTACTTGGTCATGCTTATCAAGTTGAAGGGATTGAAATCAGATATTAGATTCTGATTCAATGATCCAAGTAAAATTAGGCTTTTATTTTTTGTTGTTGTTAACGCTCACGCAAAATTCAAATCTTGTGTGAATTTTGGGGCACCCTATAGATTCGCAAAAGCAGGGTGGGGAACAGAAGAACCTTCTGCCATGGTCTGTGGCTCACACGCCCCAAGGAGCTGGGCGTGAGCTTTTCACCAGGAGCCCCTGCTTCCGAAGGCTCCTTGTCATGAGCAGCCAGAGGCCCCCTGGGTAGCAGTTTGGGCATAAAAATGCTTCGGTCTGCAGTGCCCAGGCGGCTTATTTCAAGTGGGAAGATAAGGATACACTTACCCAGGAAGGGTGGGTGTTCTCCCAAGGGAGGTCATCTTTGCAAACTCAAGAAGCTCAGTTTGGAGAACAAGGAGGAAGCTTGGAGGTCCCCTAGCCCCGTGGTCGGCAAACCGCGGCTCTCTAGCCCAATTGTTTTCTCAGCAGGCTGCTCACTGGGATCAACTGGGACGACTTCAACCTCTGATGCGCAGTCACCAGAGAGTCTGAGTCAATTGGTGTGGGGGCCAGGCTGTGCACCAGGCGTGTTAAAGCTCCCCCGGCAATTCTGAGGTGCAACGCAGTGGGAGCCATGGGTCTCATCCCGTCTTCTCCTTATGCTGCTACAGACATGGAGCTTAGGGAAGTTTATCCCTGGCTCAAGGTCACATGCATGATTAATTTGAGAGTCTTGGTCCTTAGTGCTAACACAGGTCTTGCCAAGTCGATAGATTCATGTGTGTGTGTGTGTATTACTATCTACTAATAACAGCATCTAATGGACAGCATGCAAATATAAAAGAAGGCAATATAGCCCTAACTGGTTTGGCTCAGTGGATAGAGCGTCGGTCTGCAGACTGAAAGGTCCCAGGTTCGATTCCAGTCAAGGGCATGTACCTGAGTTGCGGGCACATCCCCAGTAGGAGTTGTGCAGGAGGCTGCTGATCGATGTTTCTCTCTCATCAATGTTTCTAACTCTCTATCCCTCTCTCTTCCTCTCTGTAAAAAATCAATAAAATATATTAAAAGAAGTCAATATATTTAGTCAATAATTTTTTAAAATATGTTTTTATTGAGTTTTAGAGAAGAAAGGAAAGGGAGAGGGGAGAGAGATAGAAACATCAATGATGAGAGAGAAACATCGACCAGCTGCCTCCTGCACACCCCTTACTGGGGATCAAGCCCGCAACCCCTGACTGGGAATCGAACCAGTGACCCCTTGGTTCATGGGTCAGTGCTCAACCACTGAGCCACACTGGCCAGGCTATTCAGTCAACCATTTGAGTATTGATCTTTTTTGTTGAATTTCCAGATTTCAGTCCAGAACTAGAAGGGCCTAAGATCTCTTGAAGTCAGCAACTCAGGATCCTGCTATTGACCTGGGTCCTAGAAAAATGGGGCAAATCACAATGTTGATTGAATCCCATCTTCTAGGGAATGTAATGGCTGAACCCAAGTATCTCAGGTTTCTAGAGACTTCTTGGTAGGTTGGCTTCCACATACTTAGGGCCTTGAGGGTAAAAGAGATCCATTCATTGGCTCAGCAAATATTACTAAAGCCTTTTCAGGATGGGGAAGCTGCCATCATAACTGTTGTCATCTAAATGCTAGACTGAGAGCCATATACACACCAGGCCAGTATTTCATATCCTTCCTCCTGGATGATCAATACCTGTTTGTATTCTTCATCGCCTTCAGCCACAGGGTCTTGTTTAGGGGCCGGTTCATCTGGAGATGCCACTGTCCTGGGAAGTGTGTGTGTGTGTGTGTGTGTGTGTGTCCTGGATGATCAATACCCGCTTGTATTCTTCATCGCCTTCAGCCACACGGTCTTGTTTAGGGGCCGGTGGTTCATCTGAAGATGCCACTCTCCTGGGAAATGCGTGTGTGTGTGTGTGTGTGTGTGTGCGTGCGTGCGTGTGTGTGTGGCCTTTGGCTTCTATCTTCCCTTTTCCCCTTGCAAGAGAGAGTCTGGCCTTCTAAGCACATCTTCACGGGCCAGCAGAATGTCTTTCATCGCCTTGATCTGAAAAGACAGGTTTTTTTAAAAAAAAAATGTGTTGGTTTTTAAGAGGAAAGGAAATATATGTTCTCTCTCCCTCCGCAGCTCAGGGCTGACAGGGCCCCTCCACGCATGGGAGGGGAACTTGGGCATGTGGGCCTCCCTTGTGTTGGCCATGTTGCCGATCAGAGCGGGGCCTGTGTGTATTTTGTCCTGTGTGCCCTCTCTGGAAAGGGGACGTGCTCAGCCAACAAGCACTGTCAACGATATTTCACAAACAAGGCTGGCCTACTTAGGAGAGAAAGTTTGCAAGTGCAATTAGGAACCGCTGTCGGGGCCAGGACCAGGATGAGGACACCGGCCTGCCATTCATTCCCAAGCTGCTTTTTCCCTCTGAACCTGTTCATTCCCAAGCCGCGTTGTTCCCCCGAACCTGTCCCTCCTGGGAATTTTTCAATGGGCTGTGTTTCCATATACACATATACAAGCACTGTCAACGGTATTTCACAAACAAGGCTGGCCTACTTAGGAGAGAAAGTTTGCAAGTGCAATTAGGAACCGCTGTCGGGGCCAGGACCAGGATGAGGACACCGGCCTGCCATTCATTCCCAAGCTGCTTTTTCCCTCTGAACCTGTCCCTCCTGGGTTTTTTTCAATGGGCTGTGTTTCCATATACACATATGCTACTGCCATGTATAACCTTATCCATTCAGAAAGACTCGAGGGAAGAGGGAAGGATGAGTACAAGCTGCGGCCTGGATTTTGTGGTAGAACATTAAAAACAGACGTTATGTGCAAGTTGATGTAGTGGCCTTTCTAACAGGAGTCTGACTCTTGAGATGTTTCATCCATAAGCCAAGAGGAAGGTCTTAGCATCCTCCCCCACCCTCACCCCAAGTTTATGTCTCTATCGTCTATTATTACTTAAAAGTTGGGGAACACACACACACACACACACACATTCATTTCACTCCCTCCCCCCAGCATGACCCATATTTTACGGAACTTCAAGGCAACAGCTGAACATGAGCCTATCTCTGCTTTCGGATGCGGAAATGAGCATGTGCCTGGTCCGTGCACATAAGATAAAGGCTCTTACCCGGTGCGGAGGGTCTGGCTGGGTGGACGATCACCTCCCCGGGAAGCAAAGCGTTTGCAGATTCATCCAGTTGCCTGTGCTGCCCTGAGTGTTTTATTTGTGGGGAAGGCCTACTGGTCATTGGTTCGCCCTCTCAGACTCACATTTCATGCAAAACAAAACGAAGCCACACTCTTCTGGAGACCTTCAAAGAAGGGCTTCATTTTTTTTTTCTTTCCACGGGGCTGGGACCCCTGGCCAGTACCTGTTGCCCATTTCTTCCCGAAGTGAGCAGCAGATGGACCAGTCTCATTAGGGGGTTGGCATGGGGGGTGCTGTTGGCCTGTCCTCCCCTTGAGGGGCGCACCCCTCTCACTGTATAACATCAGCTCAGCTAAGTGTCCCCAGGTGAGGAGGCGGTCGCCACTTCGGGCCAGAGCATCCCTGTCTAGTTCGTTATTGCTTTTCTGTTTATCCGATGGAAGAAAGAATCCCATGTTCTTTGAATCGTGGCCCCAGGGTCTACTACCGCTGTGATACTGGCCAGTGAGAAGAAAAAATAAATTGGGAGCAGAGGGCGGGTGGGCAGGGGAGCAGAGAGAACAGGGCAGTGGAGGGCAGAGGGTACGCTCAGGGTCCCAGGGACAGCCTCTTCCTGCTCCTGGTCTTGGGTCCCAGCTTCCGGTGTTCAAAGGTGAGTTATTGTCATCCATTATCACAGTGCCTGCTTCTCTCTTCAGATAATGAGACTAGACACAGGGCCTTCTCTGGAGCCATCAGGAACATTTCATGGGTCTTGTATTTCTAGTCTTATTAAAATAGCACATTTTGATGATATGACTTTGTAGGGATGGTCTTACGACTCTCACACAATGATATTTTAATCTGACTGCGGAATATTAATCACAGATAACTGCTCTGGGGCTGACCTGCCCATCATTCTTGATATTAGAAAATTATTTTCCAGGGTAGTTTTTGGGGGAAAACATGAATAGCTATTGAGTGTTATGGGCCAGGCACAGGGCTGTCACATATGTGTCTTATTCAGTTCTCAGCCAGGTTTCAGATCCCCAATCCCACAGATGAGAATCTGAGGAGCAGATTCAGTACCGTCCCCCTGTCATCCACCGGTGAATGGAGATGAGAATTGAAACCCAGTCCTTCTGATCTCAAAGCCCAAGTTCTTTCCAGGCCGGCCCCATGCTTCTTCACAAGTGAGGTTCAGGTCTGATTCTTTCCAGTGATTTCAGAGAGAGGAAGGGAGAGGGAGAGAGAGCGAGAAACAGCAGTGATGAGAGAGCATCATGGAAGGGCTGCTCTATCCCCTACTGGAGATAGAGCCATAACCGGGACATGTGCCCTGACCAGTGACCTCCTGGCTCAAGGTCGATGCTCAACCACTGAGCCACACCAGCCAGGCACGAATCTCATTCTTAATGGTGTCTTTCCTCCCTCAAGTGTGTGAAGGAAGAATCTCTAGTTAGGGTATCTTACCCTTTGGGGAAGGTAATTCTCTGAGACAAGTGAACGGGGATCTTATCACACTCTTGTTATTCTCTGCGTTTCTTTCCTACCCTATCTTCCTTTCTTCCCTTCTATGGTCTAAGGTGTGTACAGCTCAGGTCATCTGGGAGTGTGGTGGGGACAGACCCTGGTAAAGGCATCGTCAACAGGGAGCCTGGGTGGGAGCCACATTCGTTCAAGCGGATTATCCGGCGTTGGTCTCATCTGTCCCACTTCATAGACGCGGAAACTGATGACTCACCCACGGGCATAGAAGAAGCTGGTAGCAGAACTGGCACAGGAGCCATGTTTCCTAACTCCCAGTTCAGTCATTTTTTAAAAATCCCAGAGGGCGTATAATCCTTTGGTTTCTATCCAAGTGGCTATTCAATAAGCGATGCCTTTGGGTCCACGTGTCTGGCCAGGTCACTCCGTGCTTTCTTCCCTTTTCCCTTTGCGAGGAGCTCAAGAAGTGAGTGGCTTCTCAGCCAATCGGCAGCTGCTCTTGCGTGTGCACGCAGCCTTCCTATTAAGAATGTCTGTCTTTTCTAGCAGAGGGAGTAGAGGATGGAGGTGAACGGCACAGGTCCCAGAGCTGGACTGCAGTTGTTGGAATTGTGACTTTGCCACTCTGGAAGCAGGAACGTGAGCAGATGAAACTTGCCGTGCCTCAGTTTTCTTATCCATAAAATGGGAGGGTAGTGGCACTTTTTCTCTTGGGATCGATTGAGGATTAAATTGGATAATAAGTGTATGAGTGCTGTGAACAGTGCCAGACCTTTAATAGCTAACCTTTATTAAAAATTATTATCATAGTTATAATATCAAATACCCACCATAGTAATGTATCAGTATCTACTATAGCCAAGAGGTATATGGGTGATATGATTCAGTAAGATGAATTGACATTGCCACTGGTGCAATGTGAGTAGGAACTCTCTGATACTTGATAGGTTCTTTTGTTTAAAAGTTTGGAAAAACCTAGTGTTTCTAGAGGGATGAGTAGATCACTACATCAGTACTTTTTCTGAATCAGTGCCATCCTGGGAAATTATGTGCTATTTCTACATAAGGAAATCTTATCAAATGAAGTCTTAGCCAAGACTCGATCGTCTGCCCGTTGTCGGAATATTAAGAAAGGTTGAGAAAGAAAAAAAACAGACGCTATACAAATCCCCCTGCCTGGCTTAGTTTCGTTTTTACACGTCCTCTTCATTCTTTACCCATATATGTGCATCGTTTGCAGATTTCCTCATCTAGAAACTGAAATCCATTCTCACTCTTCGTTGCCTGTGCTTCAGCTTCCTGTATTATCATGTTTGAGTGTTAGGCCGTGGCTACTTTTATGGAGTGTCCCATTTTACTTGGCTACAGGGCCTATGCGTGAGGTTAAGATGACTTCTAAATGTTTGAAAGTATAGGAGAAGTCTCTGAGAGGGAGTACCCTTGCTTAGAACCTTCTCCGCCCCCACACTGAGGAGTGGAAACTCAGGCCAGCCTCATCCACTGCCCCCCACCAGCCCCCTAGTTTCTTTATTTTTTATTCCTGTCTTTCGCTTCAGAACACAAGAGCCGCCTTCCTGTGTAAGTGACTGGTTTTAAGAGCAGTCTTGGTCCTTGATCACAGGCCGTGGCACATGGACTCGCAGAGGAGAAGTGTTGTCACGTCAGTCCGGGCTTCTCCTTTGCTGGGCAGAGGGGGAGGTGTGGGGGCCCCAATGGGCACGTTAAAAGCAGAACCGTATGGTGCGCGGGGCCTCCACCACCTCGCATCGAAAACATGAGTCACTCCCGTTCACACTGTCGAGAGGACACTCTGAAAGGGACAGCACGACACCGCAGCAGAAGGAAGTGGCCTGGGAGATGCTGTGTCATGTGTGTGTGCCTCCCCCTCCCCCCTTTTTTTGAAACCCTGTGTGTTAGGGTGATGCTGGCATCTGAGTGTTTAAGCAAAAGTGTATCAGGATGGAAAGACAATTCCCATTAGTTCTTTTTGCTAAATTGAGGTAAAACGCCCTTTAAATAGGTGCTAATTCTCCACCAGATAATTAGCTTGTCTTCCTTGATAAAGTGGACGAATTGGGTTGAATTCGTTATAATTAATCTCACATATTATGTAAAAATGCATTCGCCTGCCCTTATTAGGCGAACCTCATTCTTTAAAAAAAAAATCTTTATTGTTGACAGTATTTCATAGGAACCCGTAAGAGAGACAAAGCTTTCGTATTAGTATCTGCATCACTTGAGGGAACTTGGGGGATGCTTTGAGGACTGAGACGCCGACGCTACGGAGCTGCCTAAATAATTGCCTTGAAATCAATCTCCTCCTGGTGACTGGGCATTTTTCTGGATTTACAATGCAAAGCTTTTCCCAGGGAGTGACGAGTAGAGGCATTGGCTCCGTACACGTAGCTGGTGGCTGGGCGGTGAGTCTGGATGGTCGCCCTGGAGGGCCAGGAGGGGATGCTCGGGGACTCAGCGAGCCCAACTCCTCCCTGCACTTTTTCTTCCTCCCCGCGCCCCAGCCATTCAGAGCCCCCGGGCTTCCCCATCTGGCTGCACGGTGCTTTAAGGGCAAACGCTGAGAGCTATTGTGCATGGTCCCCTGATTTTGCTAGTATGAAGGCGTGTATCAGGAAGATGTGGAGGGATGGGAATAAGAAAGCCGCTCTGGATAGTCAGAGCGCCTCTGCTCCCCGTTGAAGTGTTTCTTTATCTGAGAGGAGAGGGGCTGTTGATGTTGGATGGGAGCTGACTGCCACCCGGTAGCTTACTGCCCCTTAGATGGTTGTGGGCATTGGTCACTGCTTCTGCATGTGCACACACACACAACGCACACACACACACACACATATACACACATACACACACACACACACCTTAGTTCCCACTTGTAACATGGGAATGCATCTGGCACTGGGTATTAACTCATTTAATGGGGATAGCAACAGTTGTTATCTCTGTCCTCGCCTTGAGTCCCACGCGGCTGCTGAGCACTGGAAACAGAGCTATTCCACGCCGGGATGTGCTACATGTGGACAGTGCACACCGGGTCTCAGAGACTTTGCTAAAAAAATATTAGTACAATATTTCACTAATAACCCAGCCTGCAACTCTTGGGGTCCCCTCCCCTAGACAGCACCATGTGAGTGGTGGCGATGTACATATGGACTGGCACCTCTTTGCTACCAGATGCTTACATACTGATGTTGAGACTGAATTCCTTAGAGGAAACTGATGCATCAGAGGGTGAGCATATGATTAAGGAGTGTTTGGTGGTGTGTGTTTTAAATAGGGGTCTAGCATCTTAGCTTTGAAATGTGTGCCCTGTGACATCTCATCGACACTGTGTTCACATCCATTGTTGTCTCCTCTTTGAGGGTCTTTTGTTTGGATTTTTACACCATGACCCCATGTGTTTTCATTTTCTTTTTGGTTTGTTTGCTCCCTCCCTGCTTAGAACAGACACTTGTCTTGCCTGTTGTCATGCGAACCCTAACCCTTCTGCTCATGCTCAGTCCTGGTCCTTGTCCGGCGAAGGTCTCTTAGGTCAGCAGCTCCTAGGAAGTGGACTTCACAAGAGCATCTTGGGGCCACCCTGGAAGTTATTTCTAAGAAAAGACAAACTTGAACTATGTGATACTTGCAAGGGAAGATGTGTTTACCAATGCACTTCAGGAACAAAACAAAGAAGGTTCTAGAGTTGTAAAGGAGGCCTGCTGAGATAGCCACGATGACTTGATTTCTGTCTGGCGGGGTCCAGCTCTGGGCACCTGCACACGGTGCCAGGCTGCTCCGCAGTGTTACGGGGGAGGACAGCCGTCCTTCAGCAGCTCTACCTGCCACCCGATGATTCTAGTAACCGTAGGAGTGTCAGTCCCATTCCTAAAATGGACAGAACAGGTCCAGGAGAACCAACTAAAAAAGGCACAGAAAATCCACTCCTCTCTCTCCATGCTGTGGCCCTGAGCACCTCACCTTCCGGCCGACCAGAGGCTCTGAGGCCCCTTGTCTGTCTTTCATCTGCCCCATGATGTCACCCTGTAACAGAGCAAGGGCTGTGACAGCCTTCATTAGATGAGGACACTCCTGTGGTTGAAGAAAATTCTTCAGAATCTGATCATGTTCTATAATTGCCTTAAGGCTAGTTTGCCCAACAGTGCATGGCTCATGAGAGGGACAGGAGAAACCTGGATTCCTGATTTTAGATCCCGTGCCGTGTCCCTTCACCAGGAGGCAGAAGAGGTGGCCTCCAGGGTGGGGAAGACGCTCTGCATCATCCATCTGTTACCATCTCCGTGTCTAAGTGGGTGGGCCGCTAGCTCGGACAGGGCCCAACGTGATCTTGTTGTGTCTTGTACATTTGGTATAGTGACCCCAGCCCATCTTTAGAATAAATGTGTTGGGCTGAACTGGGAGTCCCTCCTGCTGTTCCCTGACATCACTCAGGCTGAATATCCCCACTTAAACCTCTTTTACTCTCTTGTGGTTGCTTTCTATCCATGTCCACCATCCATCACGTACACACAATGTCCAAGGGGAGACATGGGCACGGGAGGAAGGGTTGAAGGTCACCAGGTGTGAGTTGCCATGGACCCAGCCCCTCCCTGGGCATGGCTGTCTTGCAGGGCGCCTCTTCTTCATGAGGCTTGTCAGCCCCCCCTTCCTATCCGGGTGGGTGACAGGAGTCCCATGTCCTCAGGGTGAACTCACCTGATTGGCCCTACACCTGCCTTGCATGAGTCACCGCTGATGGCATCATTTCTGGTGGATCTTCCGTGTTTCCTTTTGCTAAGTTTTCCCTAATGTTTCTTCACCCCTCCTTCTCTTTCTCACTAGATTTAGCTCCAAGAAGATAACTTTTTATTTTTTAATCTCTCGAATCCCTAGCATTATGACAAATAGCACATAATAGGTGCTTTACAACTAACTGGCCTTTCTTGTCTCGTTAAATCCAGAAATATTTAATGAGCAGCTGCTATACAAATCATGTACAATAGGTCCTGGAATAACGTCGTTTTCTTCAACATCACTTTGTTACGACATTGATGAGATGCTATAGGAACAGAATTCTTGTTTATATCTGTTAGCCTACGGTGAAATTGGTTTTGTGATATGTTGCTTTGCTTAAAGTCACTGAACCTATCAACAGTGTTAAATGGGGACTCACTGTATGGCTCTAGGTGCTCACCAGTGAATACTTTCCATTTCTATTAATAACTACCAGCATTAGCTCATTAAGTTCACACAATAACTCTATTGTTGCCTGTTGATACTATGATTAGCCCCTTTTTGCAAATGAGGAAACTAGGGTACAAAAAGGCTAAGCGACTTGCCAAGATCACACTGCTGTGGTGTGGAGGCAGCCCGAACCCCACTCGGGATTATACTCGATTTCCTCTAGGACTGGGGTGGGGAACGTCTGGCCCACGGGCTGTAGAAGACCAGCGAAATCCTTTGGTCTGGCCCTGCCAAGGCATGAGGGGTGAGTTAATTAAATGTTTGACCAAAGACAGGAGGCTCATTTTTAAGTTGATAATTGGGTATGGCCCAAGAATGATGTTATAAATATCCACATGGCCCTGGGCAGAACAATAGCTGGGCATCCATGGGGTCCACGTTTTAATAATAACAATAAAAAACAAGTGAAGAAATAAACGAGTAGTTTCAGAGAGTAATGAGCGCTTTGAAGGTTATAAAACTTGGAAACCTCATGATATAATGAAAGAGAGCTCAGGGAGGGCAGCTCCAAATTGGATGTGAGGGAAGACCTTTGTGAGGAAATCACACTTGATCTGAGGTCTGAGTCACCCACATGAGGAATAAGGAGAAGAGAGTCCCAGGAAGAGGGAACAGCAAGTGCAGAGGCCCTGAGGTGAGGAGCAGGTCACCCAGGCCTCACACACCCTAGAACAGCTGGGCTTCTTCTTGCCACTGTTTATCAATGTCAGGTTCATCAGAGCCGTGTTGACGCTGTAGAATGCAAGAATTGGGAGACGCAGATATTGCCAGCCCGGATGTTAGACAAGTGGCAACAGAGGTCACAGAGCTAGAGCCCACTATCACTCTAGTGTGGAAAGAGGGCTGGACTTCTGTCACCCTGAGCAGCGTTAGGCATGGCTTCAGGGGGGATGTGGCTGAGGCGGCCAATGGTGTCAGGTGTGGGGTGCATCCCAGGTCCTCTCTCCGTTCTGCATGTCCCACGCTGAACTGACCGTTTCTTGGCTGACCCTCCACTTAGCTCAAGTCCATGTTGACAGTGTAGAATCCCAGCCCACCTCTGCAGGGCTGTACTGGCCTTTTGGCTCTTTCCCCCTTCATCTCAGAAGGTGGTCCGCTCGGTGGGGGACACGCTACCTGCTGACATGATTCACCGCTGTGTTATCTCTCGGTGCACGGAGGCCTCGCCTGGCTTCAGGCCGACCTTTCCAAGCTCCGCTCTCGTGGGAATGGCATGAGTGTTGGGCATGGCCGGCTGGGTGAACCCTTGTCCAAGGAGAGCCCATGCCTGCTCGTTGTGGCTGTTGATCGGTAATATTTAGGCTTGCTTAGTGTTCTTGCCAAATAGAGAATTCCACTCAGTGACTTGAGGAAGTTGTTCCTATGCGTTTGGTGAACTGAAAACATCGGTTCAGTAAAAACACAGCCCACATTTTGAGGTTGACACTTGATCCCTTCCCCTACCACTTTCTCAGTTCCCTACGCCAAAGCCCTCTGACCTCCTAGTCCGATGAAAACACATCACCCTGAAAGCCGTTATTTTGGACCCACGGAGGTATCATTCAGAGCAAGCCGAGATGCACAGGGCACTGTTCACGATGCGCGTCTGGACAGAACTGAGCGATGGAACCCCTGGGCTTCCCTGTGTAACCCCCCTTTGCTCCCTGCCTTCCCGCCCCTCTTCTTGTCATGGATGTTTCTAGATGACCTTCTGTGAATGTGATTTCCACTGGGAATGTTTCACAGTAGAAATATGCTCTCCCTTGAGGCTTGCTCCTGATATTTCCAGAGATTTATTTAATTGGACTCTACTGAAGTCCCATTGGGAAACATACTTTTGCTGTGAAGCTGTGACGTGTTTAATTTGGGGTCTAAGATAAATGTCGGCCCTCAGGGGAGGTGGGATGGTGAAGCAACAGTTTTCCTTTTGTCCAGTGGGCCTGTTTAATGAATAGCTTTTCCGGGCTTTCCTCTGTTTGTTTGTTTAGCAATGCTTCATTATTTAAACCTCTGCACCGAAAAGCAAAGCATGTTTTCCCTCTCTTCAGAGAATTAAACGATGATGGAGAGCGGTTGAGCTCTTGGGAAAAATATAGCTTTGTGTTTTATAGCCCTCTCCTTCTGTTAACATTCTTCTCTCTGCAGCCTCTGAGTGTGAGCTCATGGATTTTTTTCCCCTTCCCTGAATCCATCTTCATGGATTAACCAGTATTGAGCTTTTTAGTGAACAGAGAAGGTATAGAGAAGCCTGGCAAATACACAGAAATATTCTTTGGCCCAGAGAGATGCTGCAGGGAGGGCATGGGCCAGCGCTGACTCATAAGGAGGGTATAACTAGTGAGGAGGTAAGTGTTTTGGGAAAGGAGTGGGCTTCTCTGCTTGCAGCCGGCTAGTAGAACTAAGGATCTGGAAGGCTCCATGGTCTTGTCTCTTCTGGGTTTGTGGGTCCTTTAGGCTGCATCCTATTCCCTGACCTTGAACCGTTCCTGGCTTGACTTTAAGATGTGGTACCAACTTGGGTTGGCTCCCAGGGGCCAGGTTCTCAGGCAATCCAGAGGTTTTGGTGTTATTCCTTGAAAGTAAGAACTATAATTTCTATTTTTTAAAAAAGGTAAGCTATACTGAGAATCTAAATTAAAAGTAGGTACGGTATTAGTCGGCTGGGGCTGCCATAATAACATGACACAGACTGAGTGAGTGGCTTGAACAACAACAGAAACTTCTCACTGTTCTGGAATTCCAGGGTTAAGGTGTCGGCATGGTTAGGTTCTGATGAGGTCTCTCTCTTCCTGGCTTGCAGATGGCCACCGTGTCTCTGGGTCCTTAGGTAGTTGGGAGAGAGAGAGACACCAAGATTTCTGGGGTCTCTTATTATACTAAGTAAGGGCACTAATCTCATCATAAGGGCCCCACCCTCATGACCTCATCTCTCAAAGGCCCCATTTCCAAATACCATCACATTGGTGGTTAGGGGATTCAATGTATGAATGGGGATAGTGCATAACTGAGTCCATGGAAGACGTAAAAAAATGCATTCGGGGAAAGAAAGTGGACGAATTTGCCCAGGTTTTGGAGTATAGGTATATTACACCATCTGGTCAGTCAACACCTTTTTTTCTCCCCCTCTTCCTTTCAAACATGTATTAATTATCTTTTATGGATTTCTAAAGTCAGAAGCTGCCACTGAATTTAAAGTCCCAACCGCATAATGTGCCTAAGAGGCCTCCTGCAGACTTCCATGACCTCTCCCCACTGTGTCCCCTGCCCTCTCATCCTGCTTCACCACATTAGGTCCTTTGTGTCACCCAGGCCTCGTGTGGCCCGCCTTTGCCGTAGTGTGGTTCTCTGGGCCTTAACTGTTCTCCTGGACCCCCTCCCCTGGACCCCCCCCCAACCAGTCAGTCCCTTCTCAGCCCTTAAGAGGCCCACCCTGGACTCAGATCTAATTAGTTTGCTCCCGCAGCACCCAGGAACTGGAGGGAACCCCATGGCCCTTGTAATTAATTATTACCCTTTTATTTGTAGGCTTATGTGTTTATTATCCGTCTCCTCCCATTGGACCCTGACCAGTGGGGAGGGAGGGAGGGAGAAGGGCCCCCAACTGTCTGAAAGGACTTGCTCTTAGATCAAAGAGCTTGTAAAGGTGAAAACAATGTGAATGTCGCTGGTGTGTCTGTTAACCCGGAGGCTGGAGCTGAGTGTTTGTGGTGAGCCATTCTCCCGGGAGCTGCTGGGTCCCTGCTCACGGAGGTCGAGTTTCCACGTGGAGGCGGAAGGGAATCTGAACTGCACGCTTTTAGGAACCTGGGCTTGAACTTGGCCGTCCGTCAGCCCTGTTCCCTCCGCATGCCCAGCCTGTATGTTGAGAGGCAGCTTCTTAGTGGAAAGCCATTCATTTGATGAGCCCCAAAGCCGGTCCTGAATATGAAACACGTTGACTTCCTTTCATTGGCGTTTTGGTTAGCGAGAGGGAAGCGCGATGGAGAGGCAGACGAACCCCCAGTGACAGTGACGCCCACAGACTGGCCCCTCAACAGGGATGGTGTGTGTGTGTGTGTGTGTGTGGCTGTGGCCCGTCCAGGCGAGGCCAGAGACGGAGAGCGTCGCCCTGGCCCTCGGGCACAGGGAGTGACGGGGGGAAGTCCCTGATGCCCACCCCTGCCTGTAGGTGGTTCTCACTGAAACCTGTCGGAGCCTGAACGGGGAGGGTGGATGGAAAGACGGGGTTTCTGCGCTCACAGGCCTAATGAATCGTGTGTTGGGGGAAGGGAAGGGAGCTTGTCCACTCTTCCCAAACCACCCTCGACCCTTTGAAAATAGGTTTAAAAGACACTCTGTGGACTCGATGGAAGTTCAAACATCAAATGGATTCGAGGCAGAACTCCCGAGTCTTGTTTTCTCCCTTACACTTGGGAAGGGTTTAGGATCGGAGAGAGGGAGGGAGGGACACGCTGGCCTGGTGAGGGGGGGCAGGAGGGCTCTTCCTTGAAGGCACAGTGACTTCTGCACAACCTGGGGGAGTTCCTGGGGGAGGAGAGGGGGGGACCCTGAGATCCTCCCCTTTGAATCCTGCTCACATAATGTCATCTGTTCAGGAAAACCACACAAAGCCACTTGATTGTTGTCTTGGTGGAAAATTACACGACTGTCATCAGCTGTTGCTTCTGGCAGTGCTTTCTGTTCTAATGTAAATACATGAGGTCACAGATTTAAAGACACAGGCCGGATTTACATACTTGCGGAGGGGCCTCCCAAACGCCCTGCCTGTTAGCCAAATACACGCAAATGACACCGGCCGTCCCCTGCACACGTCACCCGTGACAGCCCTAAGGCCGGGAGGATGGGAAGGGGAGTTGGGGTCGCCTCCTTCGTGGGGTCCCGGACGCTGCCTTTGGGAGCCGCTGAGCCACTTCCAGGCTGGGATTGAACCCCCTGTCCTTTCTGCACCAGTTCCGCAGTGGGCTCCTGTGTGCGCCCCAGGCAGCTTCTGAGCTGCCAGGGAGGGGTGGGCTGGGCAAAGGGAGAGGCTTCAGATTGGACAGAAGCATGCTGGGGCCAGCTTTCCCTGGAAGGCATGTCATTAAAGCGTCATTTTTGTATGTCACCATTCTGAGATCATTGCTCCGTTCACTTTTTTTGAGGTAACTATTTAGGCAGGAATTTTTTGAAAAATTATTTCTATTGGGTGTGTGACAAAGATTTTATGCATCAAAGCAGGGAGCAATATATTGTAAAACATAAGAAATAAGAGCCCCCTGTACAAGTTAATGAACGAAAGCAGTTGTAGAAATACACAGAACCAAAAGTCTGGCTGAAACCACATTGTAAATTATACAAAGACTAGAGGCCTGGTGCATGAATTTGTGTGTGGGTGGGGTCCGGCCAGCCCACTCTCTCTGCCCCCCAATCGGGGCAGTTGGGGGTGGGGTTGGCCTGGGGGAGGGGCCGTGGGCAGTTGGCAGGCCGGCCCCACCTCCTGGTCAAACTCCCAAACTTCCAGTTGAGGGGACAATTTTCATATTAGCCTTTTATTATATAGGATTAGTAAGGAGCAAAAGTTGCTGGGAGGGGGAGAGACAGAGAGAGAGAAATCCAACCGTGACCTCCTGGTGCATAGGTTGACGCTCAACCACTGAGCCACACCAGCCGGGCTCCAGAGTCCACGTTCTTGACCACTGTCATCCAAGGGCCACTTTACCTTAAAAGACTAGTCACCCGGTAAGAAAAACGAGGCAGCAAACAGGGGAGGTCAGTACGCTTGCAGCAAGCTTCCAGAAGTTTCCTTTCAGTCCCCCGCCACGTCTCTGGGTGTGAATTCCACTTGCTGACCTTCAGGGAGAGTTTGCCTTACATTGCTGGACACCGCTTGCGTGCAACAGCGCTGCCCGTCGCCGTGGGGAGATGGAAATCTCTCACGGTTCCCCATGTGGCTGTGGTTTCTTCAATCTGCCACCCAGGGCGCTGCTTCTGAATCACATCACACGGGCTGTTCTGCCTCCGGGGCACAGTAGCCAGAACAGCCACACGCATGGACACAGAGAGGCTTCCCTCCAGACCCAGGGCTCCACAGGGACTGCCACCCACTGACCTCCGGGCGGGGACATGGGCGATTGTGGGCTCTGTGTGTCTCTTTAGGGGCTGGGTATGTATGTCTCTTTACGGGCTGGGTGTGTGTCTCTTTAGGGGCTGGGTGGGTATATCTCTTTAGGGGCTGGGTGTGTACAAGGTGTACCGGTTAATAATGCGGATTTTGTAATCCAAACAAAACATAATTTCAAGAGAAACATCAAAAGTGCTTTATTCAAAGTAACGTCCATCCCTAGCTGCACATTTCCCCATCTTTCAGGGAATTGGTGGAGACCGTCCCAATAGAACTTGTTTTGAGGCAAACCATTCAGAGATCCAATTTTCCACTTCCTTGCCCGTTTTGAAGTGCCGCTCAGAAAGTGCGTGTGCCATGGATCGGAACAGGTGGTCACCTGAAGGAGCAAGGTCTGGTGAACATGGCGGGTGGGTTAATACTTCCCAGGCAAGATCTTCTAACGTGTCTGTAACTGGTTTTGAAGTGTGCGATGGTGCGTCATCATGAAGCAAAATTACTTTGCCGTGTCTTCTGGCCTATTCTGGTCATTTTACTATCAAAACGTGGTTCAAATTGATTATTTGTTGTGGGTAGCGATCAGTATTTATGGTTTCACCTGGTTTGAGAAGCTCATAATACACCACACCTTCCTGATCCCACCGAACGCAGAGCAGTGTCTTCTTTCCGAAGCCATTTGCCTTGCAGTCGATGATGGTTGACCTGGATCAACCCATGATTTTGCGCATTTGGGATTCTCAAAATAAATCCACTTCTCATCGCCAGTCTCAATTCGATGCAAAAAAGACTCTTTCGTGCCGTTGAAGCTACATTTTACTGATGACTTTTCGGTTTTCCATTTGTCTTTGGTTCAGTTGACGTGGCACCCATTTTCCTTCCTTTAGAATCTTTCCCATTGCTTGTACTAGTATCTCTCTTAGGGGCTGGGTGTGTATCTCTCTTTAGGGGCTGGGTGAGTGTGTCCCTTTAAGGGCTGGGTGTGTGTATCTCTTTAGGGCTGGGTGTGTATGTCTCTTTAGGCTAGTATCTCTCTTAGGGGCTGGGTGTGTATCTCTCTTTAGGGGCTGGGTATGTATATCTCTCTTTAGGGGCTGGGTATGTGTGTCTCTTTAGGGGCTGCGTGTGTGTGTCTCTTTAGGGGCTGGGTGTGTGTGTCTCTTTAGGGGCTGGGCGGGTGTGTCCCTTTAAGGGCTGGGTGTGTGTATCTCTTTAGGGCTGGGTGTGTATCTCTCTTTAGGGGCTGGGTATGTATATCTCTCTTTAGGGGCTGGGTATGTGTGTCTCTTTAGGGGCTGCGTGTGTGTGTCTCTTTAGGGGCTGGGTGTGTATGTCTCTTTAGGGGCTGGGCGGGTGTGTCCCTTTAAGGGCTGGGTGTGTGTATCTCTTTAGGGCTGGGTGTGTATCTCTCTTTAGGGGCTGGGTATGTATATCTCTCTTTAGGGGCTGGGTATGTGTGTCTCTTTAGGGGCTGCGTGTGTGTGTCTCTTTAGGGGCTGGGTGTGTATGTCTCTTTAGGGGCTGGGCGGGTGTGTCCCTTTAAGGGCTGGGTGTGTGTATCTCTTTAGGGCTGGGTGTGTATGTCTCTTTAGGGGCTGGGTGAGTGTGTCCCTTTAGGGGCTGGGTGTGTAAGTCTCTTTAGGGGCTGGGTGTGTGTGTCCTTTTAGGGGCTGGGTGTGTGTGTCTCTTTAGGGGTGGGTGTGTATGTCTCTATAGGGGCTGGGAGTTCTTCTTTGCCACTCAGCATCCACGTGCTGCCCAAACTCGTTGTGACAGAGAAGCTAGTTTTGAGATAAGGGTTGGAAATGCGTCGCCCAGTGCTGCTGCTCAGGCCTGGAAACTATTTGCTCTGGTCACTACACAGTCGGTGCCTAACGTGGTCAGCCTGGCGAGGACTCGGAGGACGGGGAGGGCAGGGGAGCAGTGGTGTTTAATTCAGTCTGCCCGGCCGGCGTGGCTCAGTGGTTGAGCATCAACCTATGAACCAGGAGGTCACGGTTCGATTCCCGGTCAGGGCACATGCCTGGGTTTTAGGCTCGATCCCTAGTGCAGGGCATGCGGGAGGCAACTGATCAGCGATTCTCTCTCATCATTGACGTTTCCACCTCTCTCCCTCTCCCTTCCTCTCTGAAATCAATGTATTTTTTAAAAAGTCCTATGTGATTGTCTAACCACTATGCTGTAACCTGCAACTAATACTAAAGAGCAATGATTGTGAACGGTAATTGGGGAATTTAAAAAAGATTAAAGAGTGAGATGAAACCCTCAGTCCTCCCTCCACTGGGAAAGCCTGGGACCCAGACGTGCCCAGCCTCACTCCGGATGCTCTGACGGGCGAAGTGCGGCGCAGGCATTGAGGACCAGGGACTGCTGCTTTCCGTGGGAGCGCATCGTTTAAGCTTTGGTTCCTGCTTTCTTTTGAAGACAATTTTCAGAGGAAAATCTCTAGACATTGGCTTACTTCTTATTCACAGTCTTCATATGAAGCAGTCTTTTTTAGATCTTTAAAGGGGTAGTTCCCCAAGTATTGCAAAAAACATGTGCTTTAAATATGTGCCTAGTGATGATTTCGAAGGGCTTGCTACTTATTAACCAAACGGTAGTGGGGAGGCAGGTGCTGTTGTCCCTGTTCCCCAGGTGGGGAAACTGAGGCACCGAGAGGCGAGAAGCCTGAGCAGGTGACGGCGTGGCTAGTGTTCGGGATGCAGCCCAGGTAGCCTGGCCTCAGCATCGCTGCCCGCAGTGGGGCGCTCGGGACTGCAGTGCGCATGGGTGAACGGGAGGGAGATGGGGCCACCGGTGACATTGGGGTAATAAGACCTAACTTATCCAGCGCCTGGTGACATAGCAACAGAGTTACCTGGGCTTCCGGTACCAGGCTCCGTGGGTAGATGATAATACACCCACTCTACAGAGCAGTAAACTGAGGCCTAATGGGGGCAAGTGATTGCACCAGGCCTCACAGCTCCTCACAGTCGCAGCCTCGTCTGTCTGCCTCTAACCCCCGCACCGACCCACCAGCCGCACCGCCTCTACTTCAGTGTTGCTTATCATGTTGTGATGTTCTCATTTAGCAAGAACAAGTGTGAAATGACCCAGCTCCTCGCTGAGTATGCACTCATCACAGCTCCGCAGAACGGCGGCGGTCAGCTCGGCCTCTAGGGGATAGGATGGGGTCAGGTAGGGGAGAGGGTTTGGAAGAGAAAACCTCGTTAGCCTCACTCCTTTCCTTCCCTCCTCCCCAGCTTCTAATGCCACCTCCCAAGGGAAGACAGCTCTGGTCCCTACAGACATCGCTCTGAAACCACCACGGCCATCACACTGGTTCCTTTTGCTTTAAGCACCATCCCGGGGACAGCCCTTCCAGGGAGCTCTTGCCCGAGTTGATCATCAGACTGGCACTCGGACGGGAGACAATGTCTTCCCTCCCTTCAGTGAGAATTTTCTTCTGCAGCGAATACATTTGAACTCCCCTCTTTCCTTTTCTGTCCACTCCGTCTCCACATATTCCCCGAGCTGGTTCCCACATGGCTTAAACATACAACATGCCCAGAATTTTGCAGTGAGCCCCCCTGTGATTCGGATCTCTCTGTGTCTGTCTGTCTCGAATTCCCCCCCTCCTCCCCCCATTAGGCACATGGAAGGCCTATGCCACCTGTTAGCGTATTACATCACTGCCTCCCCAGACCACAGTTGCACCAAAGGCCTTAAACAAAGTCCTCCTTCTTGTATTGTTTGCACTCAAAGAGTTGATATCATGCCAACTGATGTCATTGTATGTCTTTGTGTAACTGCTATGGCAACTGGGCAGGTGGGGAGCCCCCAGCTGATGTCATTGGGAAAGGAGGTGTAGAGACAGAATTTTAAAAAGCTCCGGGCTGCTTTCTTCTGCGTGGGGGGTTTGCTGGCGCCCACTTTTTTTAACCAGCCGCTTTTGAGACAAATTACGGCTTGAGTACCCTACGTAAGATGAGAGCGTTCTGGTTTCCCCCCCCCCCACCCCCTTAGAAACTTCTTTTGAATTCGTTTTAGTTCGTTCCTCTCATTGTTTATGGAAAAGTGTAACAACTGTCTTTTTCTTTGGGGGGGAAAAGAAAGTGAAGGAGGTTCCCATTCCGGAATCAGTGTGGAACTGTCCGCTTGGACTTGGTAGGGGCCAAAGCCGGGCAGGTTTTAAATATCCTTTCAGTCTCTTTTGTGGAGCTGGTGATGGGGGCAGTGGGTAATTTCAGTGTCTTAAATGCTTTCACTAGTGAAGTGTTTCAGGATTTCCATTCCATTCTGTCTACTTTAAAAATTGAGCCCAGATAACCCCCCCCCATGATTTCATAGCAGAATAATAATATGTAAGGGCAGCATTTAATTCTCAAAATCAATTAAAATGAGGTGAGAGCTCTTGCTTTTCTTTGCAAAAGGAAGAGCGAGGTTTGACCCTGACAGAGGAGTGAAGCGATCCTAATATTACCCCTCGGCATATGCTTGGGGTCATTGCCAGACCTGAACATGTGACCTCCCTGGTGTCCATGGCCAAGTCCCCGTGTGCTGGCTGTGACCAGCCCCGACACTGGATCCCCGTTACAGTCTGGCGCTTCCTGCTGTGGTCGCTAAAGATGAGACTTGAAGGGCATACGGGAGGCTCGGAGGCCAGTGGACAGATAGACTTCCCGTCCTTGTTTCACCACAGCCGCATCCTGTTCACACTCTTGTTTCCTGTTTTACCTCTGAAACCAGGGAGGCTGTGTTTGGGTAGCTTTCAGCTTATTGGAGATTTCCAACACCTTCCTCTTTGCAAAGGAAAGGCCAGAGCGCATCTGTTTCTGTTTGATTGGAATTAGAGCTGATTTGGTGCTATAGCCCTTCCTTGTGTATTGTATAATATGACCCTCATAATAATGCTTTGGGCTTATCCACGTGTGTGATACAACGAACAAATATGAAAGGAAACTTTAAGTTAGGAAATTTCTGGATCCTAGTTTGCTTAAACAAGTTTTGTTTTGTTTTGTTTTTTTGCATAGTCCTTCAACTTTTGCTCACTATGTATGGTGGATGTTTTTGAATTGCCTTTTTTTTCATTTAATATCAAATATTCTCTTCGTTTTCCTCTTTTTTCACAACCTTGAGTGGCTACATAGCATTTCATTGGGTGATTATATTAGCTCTTCCCTTAAAACTGTTTTAATCTTGGCCTTTTCTAAAATAGACAGTGCCGCAGTAAACATCTATGTATGCAGCTGATTTCCTTCAGCTACATTCTCATGGGTAACGCTCCTGAGGTTGAGGGGCAGGCCTGCATTTAAAAATGGAGAAACTGGTACACTTTTCAGCTTTTCACACGAGACCCATAACACTTAGGAGGCAGAACAGAGCCTTAAGCTAAAGGTGTACATCAAGCATGTCAAATTCAAAGGCTGACACGGGCCAAATAAGGTGTGTCTGTGGGCCGCAAAAAAACAAAAGCCTTAATTTTCATAGAAATGTAGGTTTATTCCGATAGAGACATGCCAAATACAAAGAGCTGAAATAAATGAGTCATCGTTAACATAAAATAGAACATTTTAATAAAAATATTTTTTCTTGAACGTTAACTTACCAGACACTGAATAACTGCACAAATTAATAAGCATAACGCAGATAAAAACCTATTTTTCCTGTTCTCCAAAAGCAAAATGTTTCCCATTGTGCACACCAAACAAGCCAGTCCAAGACTAAGGACGTGGCCATTGGCTGCTAAAATATTTGCTGCTAGTGTTAGTGGAGAGAAATGGTGCGCCTGTGTGTAAGGGAAATGAATGCTACACAATGATAGTAATCAGTCATTAGTGAACGTTGTAGTTTGTTGTTAATAATTAAGAAATTTTTATTGAAATTTTTCTTACCGTTATATTGGCTGGGCTGCAAAGATATTCGTTGTGGGCCGTGAGTTTGACATGCTTGTGTTAGAGGTTTCCTGATGGAAAAGTGGGTGCAAGGATCCGGGCTGCTCCCACACTGCCTCCTGCTGGAAATTAGGATTGAAAACGGTCAGTGAAATACATGGAAAATATCAAAAAGGAGAGGAGGCAAACTCCCCTTTCCCCTCCCTGTTTTTTTTGTCTTTTCCAAGCATTTCTCTGCTGCCTGGGCAATCGTAGAAATAATCCTCATAGAAGTAGCAAACCCCTGCTGGGTACTTTCCATGTATTCAGTCCAGGTCCCCACGCACACCAGGGGGTAGGTGCTCTGCCCCTCACTGTACAGGTAGGGAAACTGAGGCTCAGAGAAGTGAACTTCAGCAAGCGACAGGACCAGGAAGGGGCGGGACTGGGGTGAGAGCCAAGGTCAACGGGTTCTCCCCAGGTCCCCGCTCATGGCCACGGTGCTGAGTCGGGAGGGAAGCTGTCGCTGTGGGCGAGGTGAGCTCACCAAGGGTGCCAGGCACACGCCCGCGGTGCCGAGATGCTGGCAGAGGTTCCTCGCCCGAGGTCATCGCGCCGTGCCTCCGTCAGCTCCCAAGGTGCAAGGTTCTATGTAGGCCATGCTCCGGGCGGCAGGAGCAATTAGCTGCCGGGGGAATGGCCGGGTGCTGCACGGCGCTCTTTCCAGGGGAACATGCCCCAGTTTGTATAAAAAGCACATTTCTCAAGTACCGTGTATAGTGACAGCCTCCAAAGCTTGTCCTGAGTCCCCAAATGGACTTTTAAAAAAAATTTTTCTAATATATTTTTTATTTTCATTGATTTCAGAGAGGAAGAGAGAGAGAGAAACATCAATGATGAGAAAGAATCATTGATTGGCTGCCTCCTGCATGCCCCACACTGGGGATCAAGCCTGCAACCCAAGCATGTGCCCTTGACCAGAATCGAACCTGGGACCCTTCAGTCCACAGGCCGACGTTCTATCCACTGAGTCAAACCGGCCAGGGCTTAAAACGCACGCTCCTACCTGAGCGGTGTGGCTCTGTGGTTGAGCATAGACCCAGGAGGTCACTGAACCAGGAGGTCACCGGTTTGATTCCCAGTCAGGGCATAGGCCCAAGTTGTGGGCTTGTTCCCTATTGGTGAGGGGTGTGCAGGAGGCAGCCGATCAATGCTGATCTTTCTCATCGATGTCTTTCTCATCTATGTCTCCCTTCCTCTCTCTGTAAAATTAATAAAAACATGTTATAAAAACAATAACAACAAACCACCCACTCCTTCCTACCGGGAAGGTGGCTGCTGCCCACTTGAAGGCCTGGTGGCATCATTCTCGCTGTGTTTGTGTTCTAGGTGGACTCAGCAGTTTTAAGCAGAACCATGAAAACCTCTGTGACAACTCCCTCCAGCTCCAAGAGTGCCGGGAGGTGGGGGGCGGCGCCTCCGCGGCCTCAGTGCTACCTCAGTGCATCCCCACCACCCCCGACATCGAGAACGCGGAGCTGACGCCCATCCTGCCCTTCCTGTTCCTTGGCAACGAGCAGGACGCTCAAGACCTGGACGCCATGCAGCGGCTGAACATAGGCTACATCATCAACGTCACCACGCACCTGCCCCTCTACCACTACGAGAAAGGCCTGTTCAACTACAAGCGGCTGCCGGCCACCGACAGCAACAAGCAGAACCTGCGGCAGTACTTTGAAGAGGCTTTCGAGTTCATTGGTAACTACCTCCCCCGGGGAGCTCGCCTCTTCTGCCTTCCTTTCCCCTCCGGCTTTTCCTTTGATGTCAAGTTCAAGATGAATGTCGGGGTGTTAAAGGAAAGCTGCTCGGTGTGGTTTTGGGGCTCTGCTGCCTGGCGTGGTGCCCAGGGACCTTACGTTATTACTAATATCTGAACCAGGTCATAACCCACCGAGTGTACTGGGTCCATCAGGATGAATAGAAAAGGGCAGGAATTCCACTTGCCTGGGAGGCGTTCGGCTGGAAACCCTCAAGTTCTCAGTGAGAAAGTGGCAGGGGTTAGCTGTGATGCGTTCCAGAGTATAATTTCCATGCAAGAATGGGTAGGAGGCAAGACAGTGGACACCAGAGCTGGTCCTGTGGCTTTCTGGTCTACCTTGGCACCTTGCAGGAAATAAAACATAGTGACTAGACTCGCCCACAGCCCCCTTACCGTGAGTTCAGTGGACTTGCAGTTGGTATGTGAGGTGAGGTAGTACCACGGCGAACATCTTTCTCCATCACATCAGTGCAGAGAAGAGAGAGGACTGGAGGCGGGGAGTGTTTTTCCCTCCCCCTGCTTCGTCTGAAACATCGGGTAGCAAAGGGCGTGGATGTGAGCGTTGGTGAGATGGTACTCAATTTCCTTAGACCAGCGGTTCTCAACCTGTGGGTCGCGACCCCTTTGGCGGTTGAACGACCCTTTCACAGGGGTCGCCTAAGACCATCCTGCCTATCAGATGTTTACATGGCGATTCGTAACAGTAGCAACATTACAGTTATGAAGTAGCAACGAAAATAATTTTATGGTTGGGTCACAACATGAGGAACTGTCTTTAAAGGGCCAGAAGGTTGAGAACCACTGCCTTAGACGGTTCACCCCAGACTCACTGAAGTAGGAAGATCAAGGTGTGTTGCCTGAGTCGTTCCCAAGGAGGAAAATTCTAGTAACAGCAGGCCTTGATCTCCAAAAGGAAGCAATGGCCAGCTTAGCCCTAATTCTACCTTTAATTTTTGCTGCCTTTATAGCCTCAGACTGTGGTAACGTTTCAATGATCATTTGGGGAGCACCTGGCATCTAGCAGATCCTCAACAATTTTTTTCAAGTGACTCTAACCTTGATCACCACAAAAGGGTGACCCCGTGCTTTTCCTAAACATGGCAGCAGCTTGTTACTGGCTGTGTCCTGGGAAGAATGCTCTCGTGTCAGGTGCCCCTCCGTTAGAATAATGCCTTGGGCTCAACAGCCAATTGGGTCTGGTGGACTCGCTGTAGAGTTGACAGCGCTGGCCACTGCCCAGCTCGCTGCCCCACTGTTTTCCTTGCTAAAGTGTCTTCAACGCAGGAACACGGAGTATTCCGCCTGGAAGGAAATTCTGAGTAGGCACCGAACTCAGAAAAGTAAAGTGACTTCTCCAAGGTCATCGGAGGTTTAGTGTCAGTGAAGGGACGAGAACTCAGGTCCTTCCTACAATAAGCTGGGGCAGTGTTTACCATGCTCTGTTCATTCCTGCCTGGTATCACATGGTGCCAAGGGAACTTACCTTCTTTATTACCAATATCTGAGCCAGACCTGGAGTCCAGAGGAAGAAATAGTTGTTGTCATCAGGCAGATGAGGAACTTTCTGGTTGGTACATGATGTTACGGCTGCAATTTTTCTGACTTAATTCCAGTTGAGGGAAGTTAGGAAATTGTGTTCCTTTAGTGAGTAGCATGCAATGTGCTTCCTCTAAGAGGACTGCAATCAAAGCAACCTACATTCTTGTAGGGTATTCACTTACCTGCTTTTGTAGAAGGAAAAACAAACACATAGCAAACAGCACTTCACCTGGAAAACAGTTCCATAGCCCAGCCTGCGTAGCACGATTGTGTTTTCATTGTTACATCGTTGGGTAAACTGAAGTCCTATAGTCTTGATCTAGGGAAAACACAGCAAGTTTTTTTTAAAAAATATATTTTATTGATTTTTCACAGAGAGGAAGGGAAAGGGATAAAGAGCTAGAAACATCGATGAGAGAGAAACATCGGTCAGCTGCCTCCTGCACACCCCCCACTGTGGACGTGACCGCAACCAAGGTACATGCCCTTGGCCGGAATCGAACCTGGGACCTTTCAGTCCGCAGGCCGATGCTCTATCCACTGAGCCAAACCGGCTAGGGCAACACAGCAAGTTTTATAAACACAGTAACACTCAGAGTCTAATAGAAACTAAAAAGAGTCTAGGTTTAGGGTTTATGCCAGTTTATTTCTGAGTTGGGTGATATTATACCCATGTTCACCGAGACTGGTTCGTAGGCATTATTCCCATGGTTCAGACAGAGGGATTGAGTCTCAAGGTCACTCACCTAATGTTTAGTGGAACCAGTGGTCAGAGCAGCGCTTTGTAGCTCATCTTCTTACCACCATGCACCCTAGTCTTGGTGTGGCGGCTGATACCTAGTATGTGCTAAAAAGAAGACATTAAAAGAGGGAGATACTTCCTTGAAATACTTCTTCTATGAGAAGAAAGCCTGATCTGTAGATTTTTAAGATGGAAATTTACAGGACGTTTCTTTTCTTGGTAGTTGTAAGTTAAATCACGACTCTCCTTACCCTGTTGTCCTTTCCTGCTCGTCATCTAGCTCAGTGGTTCTCAACCTTCTGGCCCTTTAAAGACAGTTCCTCATGTTGTGACCCAACCATAACATTATTTTCGTTGCTACTTCATAACCATAATGTTGCTACTGTTATGAATTATAATGTAAATATCTGATATGCAGGATGGTCTTAGGCGACCCCTAAGGGTCGTCCGACCGCCAAAGGGGTCGCGACCCACAGGTTGAGAACCGCTGATAACTGGTGTCCCTTAGGGGACACTTTCTTGGGGATGCCCTTTAGTCTAGACACATCCTGAGGAACCCGTTAGGCAGTGCCACAAGCTGCTCTGAGCTTCTTAATGTCTCTGAAACATATGAAGTATGGTCTTTCCCAGTTGCTCTGGGTTCCGAGCCACTGAAATTCCTCCACGTGTCGAGTGGCCGCCATGTGGAGGCAGAGGGCTCCCCAGCGCAGATGCAGGTGACGTCACGCTCATGCCTGGGCCCACGGGTCCTTTCCTAACTTTGCAACAAGGTTTTCCCATAAGAAGCTGAACATGGTACCTTCCTAGGTGACTTCTGTCCCTTTGACCTCGGTCTGAGTTTAGTAAGACTGACATTCCTATTTATCAATACCAGTTCCTGTCCAGAGCAATTCTACAGCATAAAGACCTGGTTTTTCCTCTCTCCCAGGCAGGAGAGACTTTAATGACTCTAGTTTTGACAAGCCACACAGTCTGGCAATTGGAATTTAAGGTCCTGGATCAGGAGGGTCTACTTGGTAGCTTGCTTCACATGGAAATTAACTGTTGTGGCTCTCGCGTCAGTCAATGCCATCACCTGTGGTGTACCCTGTTACTATGAATACTTCCTTCACCTGCTCTTCTCTTTAAATGCAGGAAGGTAGCTTCTTATTTATGCAAGGATTGCTTTTCGCCCACTCTGGAGGTTGTGACATATACACTGAGTGGCCAGATGATGATGACCACCCCATCAGTACTTCATTGACACTGAGTTTTGAAAACTTCCTAAGCAAATACTCTCAAGGTTTTATTATTATTTGCGTAACTAATTCACTTCATTGTACTGATGGGGTGGTTGGTCATCATCATCTGGCCCCTCAGTGTACATATACAGCGAGCTAGTAAATTATGCTTGGGTTCAAAACCATTTTAGTTTATTCTTCCTCAACAAAATATGGCCTGGTCAAGTCCAGAGGAAAGTGAACTCACCGCCTTCCTGTGTCCTCGCCTTCACCTCTTGCCGTTCTCCCTTCTCCAGAGGAAGCGCACCAGTGCGGGAAGGGGCTCCTGATCCACTGCCAAGCCGGGGTGTCCCGCTCGGCCACCATCGTCATCGCCTACTTGATGAAGCACACGCGGATGACCATGACTGATGCTTATAAATTCGTCAAAGGCAAACGACCAATTATTTCCCCAAACCTCAACTTCATGGGGCAGCTGCTGGAGTTCGAGGAAGACCTGAACAAGGGGGTGACACCGCGAATCCTTACACCAAAGCTGATGGGCGTGGAGACGGTGGTGTGACAGCAGTCGGGACGGTCAGGGTCACTGGCTCCTGTTAGGAGACAAAGAGAAAGGAGAGCGGATTATTTCTTTGCTCTTTTTCTTTCCTTTTTTTTTTTTTTAAGCTGGGGGTAAGGTTTGTGAACAGAAACAAACTCGTTTAAAATCTTTTTATTTTTAACCAGTGTGAGAAGAATTTAACTTTTGGTGCCCATTAAGATTTACTTCCCAGGAGCTGATAAGAAAGATTATTATAAGGATCTCTCAACTCTGGCTAAGGAAGTGGGTTTTTTGTTTTGGTTTTTTTTTTTTTTCAAGCCAACAATAAACATGTAATAAAACTTATTTTTCCCCCCTTTTCCTTTGAAGCTATTTGTAGAGTTTATGATTATATAGTCTGTGCAGGTTCATAGACCGAATATACCCTTTGTACCAATTTAAAAAAGAACCAAAAGACAGTAGAAAAGACATTGGATTATGAAGACCTGGGTCTGCCGGGCCATTCACGTAGAAAACAGACCCACCCCACCAAGCCCCGACCTGCTCACTGGTGCCGCGTGCAGTCAGGGCAGCGTAAGTGGTCTGCGGACCCTTCACGTTCCTGAAAGAGACAAAGATACTGTTGATTTTGTGTGTTTCATACTCTGGATTATTATATTTTTCCCCTTTCTGGGTTGAAGAGATTTTTTTTGAACTAGCAAGGAACTGACCATTCTACCATATGCCTTCACTGTGCAATACTAGGGTGTTTTGAGTGTGCAAGCGAGTTAGAGTGGGCAGCCAGATGCTAGGCAAATAGTGCACATTTGCCAGCGTGGAGAGTCGAGAGAATTACATGAAACCGATGATTTTCCTTCCCACCTTTTTCCTTTAATTTTTTTTTTTTTGAATTTGATTCTGGTTACAGTGCCATAAACCTTGTTACATATGTATATCAGAATGTTAAAAAAAAAAAGACAAAAATTTATTTAAAAATATTTTTCGCAAAAAAAAACAACTGGGTGTGTTTCTGTTGATTTTGTGTAAAGGTTTATTTTCATTATATAAATGAAACTCATTTTGGGACATGTGTGTTTCCTCCTCTTTTCCTCAACTCCAGATCAATCACCTCTTACCTCTGGTAACTGGTCACATAAGTGGACATACACACACATTTTTATAGGGAAGAGGGTGAGGAGGTGAAATGTTCTGTTCTCTATGTGATGCAGAGGGAATGAGCAAGGAAGCAGAATAGCTCGAGGATGGGCCTTCTCAGGGGTCACCCCTATCCTCAGCTCCACCATCTCCTCCTGCACATGCAATTCCCCTCAGGCCGGAGGAGCTCCAAGTAGAGTCACTTTAAGGAAGGAGGGGTTTCTACACCAGCCTGTGAGCTTTGGTGATCAGTTAGGTCCCTGACAGATTGATTGGTTAGAATCCCAGGATCTCCCCAGCGGCTATTCGATGAACACTTGTGACAATCTGCCGTTTAGGGTTCCTGATGGTCATCCCCGCCCCTCCATTGCCACTTGCTCACTTGACATTTTTAGTGACATGGACCGTGGAGGGTGCACCACAGCCAATTTCTAGTTCCTGCTCTTTTACCAGCAAACTGGAGCGGCTTCCTCGGACACAGCTTCCTCCTCTCCCTGGTGGTGTCTTGGCTAATCCATATGAGACATGGCTTATAGTCCGTGGATTCCCGACCCATAGACGAGGGGGTGGGCACAGCAGAGGAATGAAATCAAATGTTTTCTACGTTTTATGAAGATAGTGTCTAGAGGGACTTGGCTTTAGGGGACACTCACAGCCACTGACACTTGCCTAACTAGTTACCTACTTGAAGAATTCTGGTGTGTCCAATTCCACATGACTACTTTTGATAGAGTTTTGTGAATGTTTGCTTACAAATGTTACTATAATGCACTATTTTTGACATTTTTTTAAAAAACAGCTTTTCAACTAGAAGTAACTTTACCTCTTATGAGGACATTAACAGAAATTTTGAATTATTTGCATTGAGTACAAAGTGTTAAGTGAAAAGTAAATCTCTCTCATGCTGTTCTCTATTCTTCAGACTGAGGAGTGGTGGCCGAGCCTATGTAAGGAGTGGGGCTGACCTATAATTTGTGATTTAAAATGTGGGATGATTTGCTAGGCATTTCTTTAAATTGTTGATTCTGAGTCCAAATGTGAGATTTCTGACAGAATCTAAGACTTATTCCCTGTCTCCTTTTTCTTTTAAGAACCAAAACAAAGAGAAAAAAAATCAATACAGGTTTTCTTTAGTTATACGAACATGATTTATGCTTTTTGAACTTTGTGATTTTGAGAGAAAGACAGGAACCCTGCCAGCCAGCATACCAAGAGTTCTGAGAGTGACTCAGAATTCAGGACTTTTGTTTTTGCTAATCGGCTCTGAGTTACTTAGCCTCCATTTCTTCCTGAGGCATGTTAACCAGTTTGTGAAAATAATATGGATTAGCCAAGACGTCACTCTAGACACCAGACTCCCCAGGCCCTAGGCCTCCCTCGGTGTCAGGGAGCCTCAGGGCTGAGCTGGGAAATCGTGGGGTATTATCTTCCCGAGAAAGCCAGCCTCTGACCAATGCATGCATCATGCTCAGAGTCCAGCAGAGCCTGTCTGCTGCTGAATGAATAGAATGACTTAATCGAATGAATTTATAATGTATCTCCTGAGGAAAAAGAAACACAGATACAGAAGGCATTGCCGTCTAAAGTTCCACACACCAGCAGCTCTAGGTCCTCTGTCTAAATTGATTTCAACAGTTAATACCTGTGCAGTGAATGCATGCTCGCCAGGATGTAGAGTTTGTATTTCACAGAAGAGCTTGGGCTAGCTACTTCTAGATGAGGACAGGACGGGCACAGGGTAGCGCGGGGAAGGTGACACGCACAAGGCAACGGAGGTGCCCAGCCCAGCAATCACATCTGTTGACGGAAAAATGAGAGACGACCTTACCAAAGGGTAATCAGACATGGGAAACGGGAAAATGAGAGCTGATAGTAAAACAAAAACTATCAGAGTAAAGAACCAGGACCTGACTCGCCCTTCAGAAGTTGACAGAGATACGATGATAGTAAATTGCTCTCACAGCCCTTCTGGGAGGGGAGATGTCTGGTAAGCCGGCGTGAACAGATACGAAGAACATGGCTGTCACCTTGTTTGTGAACAGACTCCTGTAAATAAGCCACAACACATTGCCTTTGTGTTTCATTCCCCAAACATGGAACAGCTGGCCTCAGGAAAGAGGAGTGGGTACTTGCTTTCAAGTGCTAATTGGAGACGGTTGTTAGGTATGGATGTGGGCGGGAGAGAGGGCCAAAAGTGAGTATTAAGGATGGATGATAATACAGTGATCAGAAAGCGTTTCCACAACAGATCTGTCGGTGGAAGACTTCCTGTCCTTATGGAGGGGATAGACTGAATTCCAGGCTTTCTGGGGTTCCTGATTGGGCAGAAGCTGGAGCGCTGAGAGAGGTGGAATGAGGGGTTTATTCCAGGGATCAGACAACTGGGGTCCAGAGGAGGCATGTCGCCTCCGTGTCTGCTGATGACAAGTCTCGGTGGGTCAGCAGGGCAGGTGGAGAAAGGCTGGGTGTGAAGTGGAGGCGAGCAAGGATGGAATCAGGAGGAAAAGCTAGAATTGGAGTTGACCTGTCACCAGCCTCCACCCTGTGGGTGACTTTGGAGAAGGACCCCCTGCCCTGAACACGGAGCAGGTACAAAACTTGCAAAATTGAGGGAGGAGTTCTGGGAGGAGCTCGCAGAGCTGCACCCACAGCCACGGCCGCCTCCCAAGTCAAGGTGAGCCACCCGGTCAGTGAACAGGGGCGCCAGCTGCCAGAGTGCCTGGCGCCCCAGTCAGAGTGCAGTGGTCGCTGCTGCACGCAGGCCTCCCACAGCTCGTGCACATCTCTCAGGGGCTAATCTCATCCCAGCGAGAGAGAGGAAGGGGGCGTCTACACAGTGCGGTTTCGGATTGAGCCAGGTCTATGCTGGACCACAGCTCCGGCGTCCATCCTTGCCAACTTGGCATCCATCGGCACTCCTGCGGGCCACCGTAACTTCCAGGCAGACATTAGAAAATGAGGTTTTCACCTAATGAGATGCGACTATCACTTCTGTGGTTGAACACACTCCCAGCACTCTCTCCCAGGGAAGAGATGTAGCCCCACGTGTAACTCGTATCCGTTCTTGGATGGTATTCATATCCCTTGGGGTTGAGACCCACTCTCCCCTTTAATATCCTGCTGCTGAAGGACAGGAAACACAAGGATATTATAGATTGGACTGTGCTTGCCAAAGGGGGTGCTTTTGAAATTGTGCACCCCACACCTTGTCAATATGATCTTACTTGGAAATGGGATTTTTGCAGATGGAGTGGAGTTTTAAAGAAGTTCATATTGGAGTAGGATGAGCCCTTATCCAGTTACTGGTGTCCTTAAAACAAGGGGGAAAAAATTGGACCACACACAAAGGGATGAAGGCCGTCTGATGAGGGAGGCAGTGATCACGGTGGCACACGACAAGCCAAGGACAGCAAAGGTTGCTGGGTACCGCCAGGCAGGGGACAGATTCTCCCTCAGCAAGGCTAACAGGGGGTCTTGGAATTCTAGCTTCCAGGTGGTAACAGAATAAAGTTCTGCTGTTTTAACCCACCCTGTGTGTGGGACAGGAGAGTGTAAGTACGTCCTTTGCTCAGACATACTTCTCCTCTAGTGCGTCGTGACCGAGTTTCACCTCCATATCACCCAGCCAGTGCATCACCCCACTCTTTGCCTGTTGCTTCTTCAGCGTGAGGAACGCAAAGTAGCCAGCAGGCAGTTTCAACTTCCAGTTTCATGGAGCCATTGGTCTCCTAGCAGAAGCATTTTTTTTTCCTTGGGAACTAAGTCGTCTAGACAGTACCCCAAAGATTCTTTTTTCCTGTCCTTAGCTAGCTTAAATCTGTCTTCCCTTGCTTTGGAGGGCAGGGGGAAATACCGCTGATTGGAAGTGGTACGGGGCAATGCCAGGATCAGTGGTAGAACGGCAGCAAAAATAATAATTATAATTACAGCGCTCTGCATTTAAATGGCACTTTCTTTCCCAAGGTCTTCCAACGGTTTTCTGAATATCTCTTTGGAATTCAAAAGCATTCACTAAAGAAGACAGGGCAAAATTTAATTACATTAAGTTTTTACTCTGCCATCCAATTCAATTCATACAAAGTAGACTTATTGGAAATGGAATTATTGACCTGCGCATGCACGTATTCGTGGCATATTTTTTTTCCTTCACCATTTATCCCCTCTACTCCCTCTTCCACCTCCCCCTGCCCCCTCAATCACCACATTGTTGTCCATGTCCATGAGTCCTCTCTCTCTCTCGCCCATTTTTTGCTCAATGTTATAGTGTATCTTTGACAAAGAAAATACTTTTTTTTCCCTCATCCCCTCAGCAATAGCGTGAGAAAAAACTGTAGTGATGTTTTTTAAGTTGTTCTTGTCAGATGTGAGGTTTGTGACACTTTTATACTAAGGTGTACATGACTGATATCAGATCCTACACTGCGTAGATCCCACAGTGCTGAGCGGAGCTGTGCTTTCCAACAGGCGAGCGGTCCAGGCTCCTGAACGTCAGGATGCTTTCCTGGGCTGCTGTGCTTTTTCGGCGGCACCCAGCAGCCTTTGCTGTCCTTGGCTTGTCGTGCGCCACCCCGACCTCTGCCCCCCTCATCATCTGGCCTTCATTCCTTGGTGTGTGGTCCAATTTTTTTCCCTTTCTTTAAGGACACCAGTAACTGGATAAGGGCTCATCCTACTCCAATCTGAACTTCTTTAAAGTGGACCTGACAGCCCGCGTGGGGCTAAATGGCCAGGGCACTGATTTAGTGTTAGTTAGTTCAGCATCACCCAACTCCTGCCGGTTGAAGCCAAATCCTCCTTTTCCTGCATTTGATCTGCCAGCGCAGGGCACAGCGCATCCTCCGCCCGGCACAGATGGGGCCTGGCTGCTTCTCCTGTATGTACCACGGCCCTCGTCACCGCAGGTCTCTGAGCGAGGACGGCTGCT
>NW_006289087.1:3129131-3140838 GCF_000327345.1 Myotis davidii
GTTCAAGCTGCGCATGGAAACAGCCCCAGAATAGTGCCAGCGTTGCTGCTAATTGCCATGGGTGAGCAGGCGGTCTCATTAATCCTCCCCTATCGGCGTGCACACTGGCGGCCCCAGAATAGCCCTGAACTCAGCCAGCCCACAGCCAGCTTTGGGGCGGCTGGTTTTGTACATATTTGGCCATCTCTTCCCCGGGGATGGGTGTGTGTGTGTGTGTGTGTGTGTGTGTGTGTTTTGGGGGTGAGGGGCAGTCTATGGATTCTGGAATCTTAGGTTAAGGTGGAAACAGGATGTGGCAGAGTAAAGAAGTGTTAGAGAAACATCACGTCTTAATTAAGGTGTGTGTGTGGGGGGGGGAGGTGATGCCATGGAGAGAGGAGACTGGCAGAGAGAAGACCCATTGGGTCTGGGCAACACTGGTTGCGAAAAGCTATGACGTAGCTGAAATATGTCCCCCAGGATGTTCTTGTGCCCTTTAACCTCTCTGTGTGAATGTCTTACTGTGTCCAATTCTCCTTGCTCTGCCCTTTCTATCTCTACGCAGTGTAGGATCTGATATCAGTCATGTACACCTTAGTATAAAAGTGTCACTTACAGGTTTTCACATGCATAAAGCTTTCCAATAGACAACAGTTATTTTCCTTTACAATCCATCCTATTAGACCCTCACAGCAATCTTGTGAGGTTAGCAACGGCCGGCGTTATTCTCCAGGGGAAACTGAGGCTCCGTAAGTAACAGTCTGTGGGCCCCCCAGGATCACACGGTTAGCGAATGACAGATCGGGGACCAAAAACTCACGCAAAATAAACAAAAAACCCCGGGTCTTTCCCATGATAGTTCTGGGAAATACTGTTTCCTTGTTAGACAAGTGTCACATCTTAATTATGGTGGGTGATGCCATGGAGAGAGGAGACTCTGGAATCGGACAAATCGGGATTTCTCTCTCTGTGACCTTAGGCATGTCTCGAGGGTTAAATCCGATCATACACTTAAAAAAAAACCCTGGTCAGCAGAGTGCAAGCAGGAAGGAAAAAAACAACCCTCATTTCACAATGCTAAGCTGATCTGTGCTCTCCCTTGGGGAGAAGGAGACAGTCCTTCTGAGCACGGGGTTCATAAAGTAATACCTGGACCAGACTTCCTGCCTTCTTCTCTCCCTCCTCCCACTCCGCCCCCCTTTCCCTCCCAGCCATTCAGGAAGCCTCTCCTATGTGCTAGTCATTTGGAAGTCAGGTTGCCCTCAAGTTCCAGACCATTAAATCCAATCAATTGGATTTTTAAAAAAAAGCTTTTATACCCAACTACCTTGACAGTGCAGAGCCAAAGGGGGAGGAGCTAAATAGAAGAGAGGAGGATTATAAGTAAGACTTGTTGAGCAACTATTAGGCTCCAGGCACTGTTCAATGTTTATATAAAATATATAATATTAAAATCCTATATAATAAAAGCCAAATATGCTAAGTGTCCAGTCATCCATTCAACCAGTCCAAGCGTAATATGCTAATGATATGCTAAGGCTGCTCAACCGCTCACTATGACGTGCACTGACCACCAGGGGGCAGACAACTGACCAGTAGACCAGTCGCTATACATGCACTGACCACCAGGGGGCAGATGCTCAACGCAGGAGCTGTCCCAGCCATCAGGCCCCAGGCCAGCCAAAGCAGGTGCCATTGAGGGCCCCCCGATTGCCCTGCCGGTCGCCCCACAGATCAGCCCTGATCGCTGGCCAGGCCTAGGGACCCTACCCATGCACGAATTTCATGCACTGGGCCTCTAGTATATTAATAGTATATCACCTATCAATATTATATATATATACATGTGATATATAGCTGTAGGTGTAAACTTTTATTAATTTTCACAGAACAACCATGAAGAATTTCTTCCATTACAGAGGAAAAGTTCAGAAATAATTTTACTGAAAGATGACAGGCTATTTTCTCAACTTACTATCAAGGAGGACTTTAGAATGAAGTCCTCCATGTTAAAGATGTTTACATATAAGAGAAAGCAAATGATGCAGAGAATAACAGGATATTATGAAGGAGAACAGACCACATTTGAGAAGGAACAAAATAGAAATTCTCAAAGATAGAAAAAGTCATTAAATATAATACAATGCACTGGGTAAACAGTAGGTTAGATTTACCAGGAGAGATATTAATAGGTTGGAAGAGTAGATGTATTTTGAGTCAATCACTTAAAATGCACTACATGAAGATAAATAAGTAGAAAACTTGGAGGAGAAATTGAAAAGATATCAAGAACAGGAGAGGTTCCAACAAATGTCTAATAGAAATTCCAGAAAAAGAGACTAAAGACAATGGAGATAGGTAATATTCAAAAAGATGGCAGTAGAGAGTCCAGGAATCGATAGGAGACATTGGATGCAGATTGAAAACAATCAATGAGTATCAAGAAGGATACATTTTTAAAAATATACTTTACTGATTTCAGAGAGGAAGGGAAGAGAGGGGGAGAGAGAGAGAGAAACATCAATGATGAGAGAGAGCCACCGATCGGCTGCCTCCTGTACTCTCCACACTGGGATCGAGCCCGCAACCCAGGCATGTGCCCTGACTGGGAATCAAACCGTGAACTCCTGGTTCATAGGTTGATGCTCAACCACTGAGCAATGCCGGCTGGGCAAGTAGGATAAATTTTTAAAATTTTAATACTTAGATACACCATAGTGAAACTAGAGAATATCAAGGAAAATTAGAAAACCTTAGAAGCTTCCAGAGAAAGTCTGGCTTTTATGACTAGTGATTGGCCAATTCTGAGCCTGGAAATTATTAGCAGATCTGGACAAAGCATAAACAAGTGTTTGAAAACACCAGAGAACTGGGAGGTCATGCTGAATCGTGGAAACAAACTCCGGGAGAAGAAGGAAATCCAGAGAGGTGAGCTTCACTTCGGGGATGCCTCAACCCAAACCCACCTTCCAGTTCTGGAAAAGGCAGCTGAGAGGCTGAAAAATTGAGCAAAGCTTTGGGCAGATGGAGGAGACCAAGGGAAATATTGAAGTTCAGAGTCCCTCGAGGAGGGAAAGACACTGATAATCCTCCATGTTTTGGATGGAAACAAGGGGGATTAAGAGAGGGAACGGCCCTGCCTGGCTTGGCTCAGTGGATAGAGCATCAGCCTGCAGACTGAAGGGTCCCAGGTTTGATTCTAGTCAAAGGCACATGCCCAGGTGGTGGGCTTGATCCCCAGTGGGGGGCGTGCAGGAGGCAGCCGATCAATAGTTCTCTCTCATCATTGATGTTTCTATCTCTCTCTCCTTCTCCCTTTCTCTCTAAAATCAATAAAAATATATTAAACAAAAAAGGGAAGGTCATCCAAGAGATGCAAATCAAAACGACAATGAGGTACCACCTCACATCTGTCAGAATGGCTATCACCAACAAATCAACAAATGACAAGTGCTGGAGAGGATGTGGAGAAAAAGGAACCCTCCTTCACTGTTGGTAGGAATGCAGACTGGTGCAGCCACTGTGGAAAACAATATGGTGTTTCCTCAAAAATTTAAAAATGGAACTCCCATTTGACCCAGTAATCCCACTTCTAGGAATACATCCCAAGAAACCAGAAACACCAATCAGAAAGGATATATGCACCCCTATGTTCATAGCAGCACAATTTACAATAGCCAAGACCTGGAAACAACCTAAGTGCCCATCAACAGATGAGTGGATTAAAAAACTATGGTACATCTACACAATGGAATACTACGCTACTGTAAAAAAGAAGGAATTCTTACCATTTGCAGCTGCATGGATGGAATTGGAGAGCATTATGCTAAGTGAAATAAGCCAGGAAGTGAAAGAAAAACAGCACATGATCTCACTCATTTATGGGATAATAAAGAACATTATAACCTGATGAACAAAAAGATAGATACAGAGGCAGAGAAGCATCAAACAGACTGTCAAATTACAGCGGGAAGGCTGGGGAGTGTTGGCGGCGGGAAGGTAAGAGATCAACCGAAGGACTTGTATGCATGCATATAAGCATAACCAATGGACACAAGACACTGGGGAGGTGAGCTGAGAGCATGTGCTGGGGGGTAGGGGAGGATGGGGGAAGGTCAATGGGGGAAAAAAAAGGAGACATATGTACTACTATCTGCAATACTTTAAACAATAAAATAAAATTTAAAAAAAAAGAAAGGGAAGGGCCAGATGATCCACTATCCTTCCTTCTGGCCAGTAACTATCCAAAGGACTATAATTGATGGGCAGTCGCTTATTACTTGCTTGCCAATGGATTCTTCCAGCGTAATGAGGACAAAGAATGTGCAGTAGAAAATGCAAGTCCGGGCCACACATGAAGTAATTACAGGGGAACCTACCAGGCTGCTCTAGTCCGAAGGGCGTGTGTAACAGCTAGAAGGCATTTCCAGGCATTGTGCTTCTGCATAATGCAAGGATTTTACCAATCTGAGAATTTCTCTTCTCATTATAGGTAGCATAATAAAATGTATCTACTTAGACACTAGAGTTTCCAAAGATGATTAAGGCAACCAGCTAGAAATAATAGCATGTTCCCAGTGAAGAAAGAGAGAAGGAGAGGGGGAGGGGAGGGGAGGGAGAAAGCACGCTACAGTTTTATCCAAATGGGAGAGAAAAGGCGTTCTCAGATAGGAAAGAGTTGGCAGCCCTGGTTGGTGTGGCTCAGTTGGTCGAGCATTGTCCTGTGCACTGAAAGGCTGCTGGTTCGATTTCCGGTCAAGGTGAGAACCGGCTGGAGGCAGCCAATCGATGTTTAACTCTCACACTGATGTCCCCCCCCACCCCATCCCTTCTTCTCGCTCTAAAAACCACTTAAAAATCTGAAGAAAAAAGAAAAACAGAGCCAGAGAAGCATCAATCAGACCATCAAACCTCAGAGGGAAGGCAGGGGAGGGTGGGGATAAAGGGGAGAGATCAACCAAAGGACTTGTATGCATGCATATAGGCCTAAGCGATGGACGCAGACACCAGGGGGTGAGGGCATGAGTCGGGGTGGGGGAGCAATGGGGGGATAAGGACACATTTTTAATACCTTAATCAATAAAGAAAAAAAAAGAGCTTGGAACCCACGGTTTACCAAGTTTATTGACAAAGAGAATTATTGATCGGCTGCCTCCTGCACGCCCCACCCTGGGGATCAAGCCTACAACCCAGGCATGTGCCTTGACCGGGGAATCAAACTGTGGCCGCCTGGTTTCTAGGTTGATGCTCAACCACTGAGCCATCCCAGCTTGGCCTCATATCTTATTTTTTAAATTTGTTTGAGAGAGAGAGAGAGAGAGAGAGAGAGAGAGAGAGAAAGAGAGAAAGAGAGAAAGAGCGATAGATTTATTGTGCCACTTTATGTAGGGATGGAACCCACAACCTTGGCATATGGGGACGACACGCTAACCAACAGAGCTACCTGGCCAGGGCAGTGAACTCGTATTTGAAAGCACAGTGGTCTGTTACTGGGTTGCTTGGTTTGGCCAGCTCTCTGCCTTGAAAAAACACCATTTTCTGGGGGCTGCCTCTCCCCCCAAATCTCATGCTGACAGCACTGTGAGCCAGGAGCTGTCTGGAACTTGTAACTCTACTTTGGGTCGCTGGTCAGTGGATAGGGAATGGGGAATTGAGCAAGCTGGGCTGTTTGGGGTCACAGCTCCAAGAACTTAGAATGAGGCAAGAGATGAGAAGCCAGTTTTCCTCTGGGCAGCCGGGCGTGCAATCTGTCAATGTGAGAGATGTTGGTGTCTCTGACATGTGGGAGGGAAACAACGAAAACAGATCTTCTGGGGGAATAGAGCTGACAGGGGTAGAGCTGACCGCCTGGATGTCTTACAACTTTCTGACTCTTGTTTCCTTCCTCGTTTCTTTTCTTGGCTTCTCTGAGCTATCATGGAACCCTCACAGGACAGTTTTTCTCTTGTGTTGCTTAAACCGGGCCCAGGTGGTTCGTGTCATTTGCACCTTCAAATGCTCTCACTTGGAAAGCGGCTCAAAAATGTTCGTAATCCCAAGAAACATGAACATCTGACGTCTGAGAAGTAGATTCCCTGTCCGATGTCCTAATGTCCACTCGCTTCCCTACCGGGTTGTGCCAGTCATTGTCTTTGTTCGAGGCTCCATGGACTTGGTCATCATCATTCATAGTGAATGATCATCTTCAAGCAGCGACGTTGAAGGCGAATTAAGGACGCTATATTCATTATCACTAATGAGTAACTTTGCACCGTGAGAATGTGTATATTCAAAGCTCTTGTGCATCACCAGCGAGCAGGGGCGATGTGGAATTGGACATGCATTATGAAGCTCTCAGCGAGTTCTCAGTCTTTAGAGGAGTGGTTCTCACCCTTCTGGCCCTTTAAATACAGTTCCTCATGTTGTGACCCAACCATAAAATTAGTTTCGTTGCTACTTCATAACTGTTATGTTGCTACTGTTATGAATCGTAATGTAAATATCTGATATGCAGGATGGTCCTAGGCGACCCCTGTGAAAGGGTCGTTCGACAGCCAAAGGGGTCGCGACCCACATCCAGCGAAGCAGTTATGGGTGGTATCAAATCCCTCAAGTGGAGAGAAGGAGGCCCGGAGAGGTACGTGCTGGAAAATCTCTTAAGAATGTCTGAGTAGTGACCCATTCTCTTGAGAAGTCTGTGCTCATCCACAGTTTTAATTAGAAATATAGCATATGCTCATTAAACATGATTTTGAGGGGGGGAAAAAAAGACCTTTTCTTTCCAGTAGAAATATTTTTGTTTCTTTCCTAACACATGTTTTCTGGGCATTTTTTTTATATAGTTGTCTTCGTTCTGTATGTACAATTATGTACTTGTTGCTTAGCATGATGCAGAAGTATATCTCAACTTACTCGTTTTACTGAGAGAAACCATGTGTCAAGTGTGTTTAAAGGCATCTTCCTTGATGCTGCATCCTTTCTAGGAAGCAAGTACTGATTCCACGTCTGGGAAATCAAGGCTCAGAGGAGGTCAGTTTCTTGCTGGTAATTTGCAGAGTTGCAATTCATGTTTGTGTGTCTCCCTCTAAAGTTCTTACTGATGCTAATCTATCTCCTTGTGATATAATAATTCACCTTTAAAGAGAAAAAAAATCCATACATAACTAGGACATAACCAACTCCTGAGCCATAAAAAGCACTTTATTTAAGAACAATGCCAAGCTAATTAATAATCATTGCTCTTTGATAAAATGACAAGATGAATGCATGGGGAGGCAGTGGCTATAATAAATCCATATATGAAAATGGTGCTCCCTTTCCTTTGACATGTAATGCAATTATTTCAATTGAACTAAATTGACTCTTTAGATTCTCCAGGAAGCTCTTGTGATTGACAGGGTGAAAGTCCAATTGCCTTGAGTGTCTTCTGCAAGAAGCTAACTCCAGGGCATGCCAGCTGTTCTCCAGGCAGGTCGGGGTCTCTTTAGCACCGGGCGTGGGGAGAGGATTCCTGAGCCAGGAGAGGGGACCCCGCACAGTCTCTGCTCCGGTCCAGCCTGTCCCCCCTTCCCCTGCCCCCTCCACCGTCCTCTTCTGTCTACTCAAACCGGGCTGGGTTTGAGCTGCCCTCCATAACGCCTTGCTCAAAAGCAACCCACCCCAAATACTCAACACTGAGCTTCTCTTTTCCAAAATTCTCAAGCGTGCATTGCTGGAGTCATTCAAGTTGGCCCTTAGTCATTTGCTATCTTCCATTATTGTCCTTGATGTCATCAATATTGACCCTACAATAAGACTTAAAGGGCCTGAAGGGTGAGCAGCCTTCAAAGCCACACTGAGCTTGAAGAAGGGTGTTCATGAACACTAGTCCAAGGACACAAGTTATTGACTTAAATTCCTGCCTATTGAGAAATAAACCAGGAACTGGTCTGGGAGAGGCTGTGGCAGTTGGAGAAAATCTAGGCCTCCTCTCTTAGCTGCAATACAATATGGTGCCAGGTTACAGGCAAAGCACCCCGGTCACACTCTTCTAGCCCTTCCTGGACCATGCTTAGCATCCCAAGTAGGCACGGAGTTCCAAGCCCGGCAAGTTCCATCCTGAGCTGCAGCGTGGCCTATTTCTTTCCAAAGACCCACAGCTCAGCGCCCAGCAGCTCTCCGCTTCTCAACCTCCGCTGGTAGAGTGGCCAGAACATTTCGGGAGCCCTCGTTGTAAAAGGATACGTCCTCTGGAAGAAACAGAGCAGCCCAATTTCCATCACGCCGTGGCGAGGGAGGAGATGTGAGCGGAGCGGGGCGGCTGCCCAGAACGGGTACGTTACCCCCGTGACTGGTGAGATCAAGCGAGCCTGGGGCACGCCAGGTGTTCCGAAGCATCCCTTTCTCCTCTGTTCTCAGCACTGGAGTCCGGGCAACCCTGGGCACAGTGCAGGCTGTCTCCAATTCCGCGGAGCAGCTGGCAGGGGCTTGGGGCCACAGGTGCTATTTCAGAGAAAACCGTGCACATCATAGCGTGTCATTCCGGGGCACTGGCATTGCAAGGTCTTGGAAGGCGATGAGTGAGAAACATACCATGGGGTTGGAGACTTAGCTTGTTTAGATCCCAACCTCTGGCGCAAAATGGTTGCGTGACCTTGGTCTCTGTGTGAACAGGGACGTGGGAGCCAGTTCCTCTGAACCAGAGTTCCCACTGGGCTCATTATGTGGCTTCTACAGGTGCCAGATGCATAGTAGCTGCTCAACTAAAAGTGGGTATTGGCTTTGCTCACTGATTTGTGCGGCTTTAAAACTGACGACTGGAATCGTGTAAGGAGCAGGCGCCCCTCTCCTCAGGAGTAAGTCGGAAAAGCACTTGCCCGGTGTGACAGCATCCCGTGTCCCGCAGCGAATAACGAAATCGGTGTGGCTGGAGCGAGAACAGAACTTGAGCGTCCTGGGTTCGTGGGGACCCGCCCAGCTGGAGGTGCAGCCACTGGTCCTCTGGGGTGGACCAGGGTAGAGGCTGCTGGGAATCCTCCTCCCTCCTCTTCAGGCTGCAGGTTGGGATTCATGTCCCACCCGCTCCCATCACAGAAACAGGCTGGACAGAACCAAGTGAAATGAGAGAATCCAATCCATCCCCCAGCCACCAAAGAGGCCACGCAAAATGCAAGTTCAGATACAATAAAACCCCCTGGCAGAGCCGAGAGAAGAAGGAGTGCTATTAAAGGGAGCTGAAATTACTTTAAAAAATATCTTTATTGATTTCAGAGAGTAAGAGAGAGGGAGAGAGAGATAGAAGCATGAATGATAAAAGAGAATCACCGAGCCCTAACCGGTTTGGCTCAATGGATAGAGCATCGGCCTGCGGACTCAAGGGTCCCAGGTTCGGTTCCGGTCAAGGGCATGTATCTCGGTTGTGGGCACATCCCCAGTAGGGGGTGTGCAGGAGGCAGCTGATCGATGTTTCTCTCTCGTCGATGTTTCTAACTCTCTATCCCTCTCTCTTCCTCTCTGTAAAAAAAATCAATACAATATATTAAAAAAAAGGGAGAGAATCACTGATCAGCTGCCTCTTGCACGCCCCCTACTAAGGATCGAGCCCGCAACCCGAGCATGTGCCCTGACCCCTCAGTCCACAGGCCGATGCTCTACCCACTGAGCCAACCCAGCTGGGGCTGAAATGACTTTGAATAGATCTTGGTAACGCTGCTGGGAGGCCTCAGTCTCTCAGCCTTCCCTATTATTTATTGATTGGGCCGGTGTCCTCGCTGAATCCTGAGAGCTTTACAGAATTACACAAGCTGTGGGTCGCTGAGCGCAGCCAGGGAGAGGGCAGCCTGGGTCTGGAGCTGTGTCTCCCTCAGCTCTGTGGTTTTGCTGCTTTGGCTCGTGCCTCAGTGTCCTTCTCTGGGGGAATGAGTTGATGGACACAGGCCTTCGTCGGCTCGCTCTTCCTCAGGGCGACGGACTAGGCGGCCACCAGGCAGCGATAAGCTTATCCATCTCTCAGATTTAATTCTGAGTTCCTCCAAACAACGCCTACTGCAATGTTTCTAATGTGCAGTTCCCGAGTCAATGAACCCGGAGAAAGAGAGCCCCTAAAGTGTTCTTGCACTCGACTGTGAGCCAGTCTGTGGCTGCAGGGGCAACTCGGATGTCCCCTGCTCGCCCCCCCTCCCCCAATTGTCCCTAGCGGAGGAGCTGCATTAACGTCAGAACGTGGGTTCCCTTCTGGCTGTGTCACTGGCTTGTTGTCAAGTCTGGGACAAGTCAAGTCAGTTGTTTATTTTTTTCTCATCTGTAAAATGAGGGGCTTAGACGAGGTGCCTTTTAATGTCCCTGCCAGCCCTGACAGCTCTATTATGGTAATGAAATGTGTGACACTGCTTCTCTTTCAGGAAGAAAAAAAAAATTGGCTTAAAAGACACCGAAGAAAAATTGTGTCTTTCTTTCACTCCATTAAGGACAACCCTTGTTGCCAAATTGGTGGCACGGTAGATTGGGGTTACGGTATTCAGTGTCTCCTCGCCTTGGATGGCACACGCTGGGAATCCGTCCTGGCTCAGTGAGATCGAGCACTCTCTTAAAGGACCGCCGGTTATCGCGAGAATAATGCAAATGCAGAAGAGATGGCAGTTTTTATTTTGCCTACATTTGCTGTTAAATAAGTATGATTTCTGTTGGAAGTGAAAGCAGGAATATGTGTTAGGTAGTAGCCATTATCTGCCTGTCTGCTCACCTGTCTGTGCTTCTTTTCATTTATTTGGTGGTAATTCACTTTGCCAATAGGAAGAAGACCTAAAATAATATTCCAGAATTCAAGAGGAAGGCACACTTCCAAGATCTTTCGATGAAGCCAGTGTTGCCCTAATCCCAACACCAGATAAAGACACTACAAAGAAAGAGAATTACAGGCCAATATCCCTGATGAACATAGATGCTAAAATTCCAGCAAATCGGATGCAGCATTACATTAGAAATATCGTACACCATGACTTGCATCCCTGGAATAAACCTACCAAGAGGCCTCAGTCTCTCAGCCTTTCATTCCCTGGGATTTATTCCAGGGATGAGAGGCTGGTGCAATATTTGCAAATCAATAAATGTGATACATCACACACAAAAACTGAGAGACAAAAATAACATAATCATATCAATTGATGCAGAAAAAGCATTTAACAAAACCCAACACCTTTTCCGGATAAAAACTCTCAGCAAAGTGGGAATAGAGGGATCATACCTCAACTTAAGACAAGCCATATATGACAAACCTACAGCAACATTATACTCAATGGGCAAAAACGAAAACCATTTTCCCTAAGAACAGGAACAAGACAGGGATGCCCACTTTCACCACTCCGATTCGACATAGTAGTGGAAGTGCTAGCCATAGTGATCAGACAAAAAAATAAAAGGCATCCAAACTGGAAGAGAAGAAGTGAAATTGTCATTACTCGCAGATGACACGATACTGTACATAGAAAACACTAAAGACTCCATCAAAAAACTACTAGACTTAATAAATGAATTTGGCAATGTAGCAGGATACAAAATTAACATCCAGAAATCTATGGCTTTTTTATACACCAATAATGAACTCACAGAAAGAGAAACTAAAAAAAAAAAAAAATCTCGTTTACCATTGCAACAAAAAAATTATGATACTTAGGAATAAACTTAACCAAGGAGGTAAAGGATCTATACTCAAAAAATTACAGGACACTGAAAAAAGAGATAGAGGAATACATAAACAAATGGAACACTAAAA
>NW_006289087.1:3140935-3143260 GCF_000327345.1 Myotis davidii
TACGCACATACAGTGCGATTGAAACTTCGTGGCCCATGCACAGAAGTCAGTTTTCGAAGAAGAGATAGATGAAACAAGTATACAAGATGAGTATGGATGGGAGAGTTGGAAGGCGTCGACCTCATGGAACGTACCTCAATCAGATTGAGGACGTTTTTAGCAAAGGCCAGCTTAGGAGTACCCTAATTAAGCTAATAACAATGTACCTACCTATATAGTTTAAGTTTAAAAAATTTGGCTCTCAGAAGAAATTTCAATCGTTGTCCTGTTGATATTTGTCTCTGTTGACTAATGAGTTTGCCGACCACTGTCCTAGGGCAGTGGAAACCAAGGAGAAAATAAACAAATGGGACTACATCAAAATAAAAAGCTTCTGCACAGCAAAAGAAACCATCAACAAAACAACAAGATAGCCCACTGGATGGGAGAACATATTTGCCAATGAGAATGTATTTGCCAATGTTATGTCCAAAATTTATAGGGAACTCACACAACTTAACAAAAAGAAGATAAACAATACAATCAAAAAATGAGCAAAGGACCTAAATAGACACTTTTCTAAAGAGGATATACAGAAAGCCAAGAGACACACGAAAACATGCTCAAAGTCACTAATCATCCAAGAGATGCAAATCAAAACGACAATGAGGTACCATCTCACACCTGTCAGAATGGCTACCATCAACAAATCAACAAACGACAAGTGCTGGCAAGGATGTGGAGAAAAAGGAACACTTGTGCACTGCTGGTGGGAATGCAGACTGGTGCAGCCACTATGGAAGACAGTATGGAGTTTCCTCAAAAAGCTACAAATGGAACTCCCATTTGACCCTGTGATCCCACTCCTAGGAATATATCCTAAGAAACCAGAAACACCAATCAGAAAGGATATATGCACCCCTATGTTCATAGCAGCACAATTCACCATAGCTAAGATTTGGAAACAGCCTAAGTGCCCATCAGCAGATGAGTGGATTAAAAAGCTGATACATCTACACAATGGAATACTACGCCACTATAAAAAAGAAGGAACTTTTACTATTTGCAACAGCATGAATGAAACTGGAGAGCATTATGCTAAGTGAAATAAGCCGGTTGAGAAAAATATCACATGATCTCACTCATTTGTGGAATATGATGAACCACATAGACTGATGAACAAAAATGGATCCAGAGACAGAGAAGCAGCAAATGGACTGGCAAGCCTCAGAGGGAAGGCAAGGGGATGGTGGGGAGTGGGGGAGAGGTGATATCAGAGATCAACCAAAGGACTTGTATGCATGCATATTAGCATAACCAATAGATACAGACCCTGGGGCGGTGGGGGCTTGTCCTGGAGGTTGGGAGTGGTGGTGGTGGGTGTCAATAAGGGAGGGGGTAGGGAGACATATGTAATACTTTAAACAATAAAAAAGAAAAAAAACCTACTAGACTTAATAAATGAATTCAGCAAGGTAGCAGGATACAAAATTAACACCCAGAAATCTATGGCTTTTTTCTACACCAATAATGAACTCACAGAAAGAGAAACTAAAAAAAAAAAACACACCAAAAAACCAAAAACCAATCTCATTTACCATTACAACAAAAAAATTAAGATACCTAGGAATAAACTTAGCCAAGGAGATAAAGGACCTGTAATAAAAAATTACAGGATGCTGAAAAAAGAGGAGATATTCTTCCATAAACAAATGGAAGAATATACCATGTGCAATGAATTGGTAGAATCAACATCATTAAAATGTCCATGCTACCCAAAGCAATCTATAGATTCAATGCAATCCCCATTAAGATACCAACAGCATATTTCAAAGACCTAGAACAAACTCTCCAAAAATTCATCTGGAATTTTTAAAAAAAGACCCCGAATAGCTGCAGCAAACCTGAGAAAGAACAAAGTTGGAGGGATCACAATACCAGATATCAAGCTACGTTACAAAGTCACTGTCCTCAAAACTGCCTGGTACTGGCACAAGAACAGACATATAGACCAGTGGAACAGAACAGTGAACCCAGAAATTGACCCAAGTCATTATGCCCAATTAATATTTGACAAAGGAGTCAAGAGCACACAATGGAGTCAAAACAGTCTCTTCAATAAATGGTGTTGGGAAAATTGGCCAGATACAAGCAAAAAAATGAAACTAGACCACCAACTTATACCATTCACAAAAATAAACTCAAATGGATAAAGGACCTTAACGTAAGACAGGAAACCATAAAAATCTTAGAAGAATCCATAGACAGCAAAATGTCAGACATATGTAGTAGCAATATCTTTACTGATATATAGTTCCTAAGGCAATGGAAACTGAGGAGAAAACT
>NW_006289087.1:3144729-3145891 GCF_000327345.1 Myotis davidii
AATACTTTAAACAATAAAAGAATTTAAATTTCAAAAAAAGTAAGATTACATCAAATGACGATACTATTTCATTTTATACAGGTAAGTTATAGGATTATTTTTGCCCCGAAACTGAATTGGTTGAGCTGATGCCCAAAGACCCATTACTTGGAGGAAATGTTTTCACTAGTCATGGGTGAATGGCAGGGAGCAGGGACAAGCAGAGATCAAGGTGACATGGACTAGGGAGGTTTAGAGAGCTTAATGTCACTTGTCCAAGGTCATGTAATTCATAGCAAATAGACCCAGTCCTTGAACCTAGGCATATCTTGTTCAAAAATGTGTGCTCTTAACCTCAATGCTCCCCCATACAGATAGCAATTGGAAGAGAGAGCATCTTACTTGGTACCCTCTCTGGTCCCTCCATGGGGGTTTCTGCTCCAGGGTAGCAGACATCATGGGCCTCTTGCTTGCTTTTGCATCCCAGGCTCAGCACAGAGTCTTAACACATAACGAGTACTTGACAGATAATTGTTGAAAAGTTAGTTGTGTGTTTTGGAAGTTTTTCTCCTTGTCTCTTGGTCTCTAACCCTATTACCAACAATCAAATAAAACTGAAAGTCAGGATTTAAAACAATCCCATTACCATCTTCCTTGTTAAGTGACATAAGAAAAAATATAGGTACCAAACGTATGGACCTGGGTAGTAGAGAACATTTTATGGGCTTGACCCCAACGGTAAGGGCAGTGAAGGCAAAAATAAATGAATGGGACTATATCACTGAAGAGCTTCTGCACAGCAAAAGAAAAGAACAACAAAACAGACAGGCAGCCAACCAGACGGGAGATGATATTTGCAAACAGTAGCTCTGACAAAGGTTTAATTTCCAAAATATGTAAAGAACTCGTAAAACTCAACACAAAACAAACGAACAATCCAATTAAAAAGGGGGAGAGGACCTGAAAATGCACCTCTCCCAAGAAGACCTACGAACAGCCAATAGATATATGGAAAGCTGTTCAACCTCACTTGGCAATCAGGGAAATGCAAATTAAAACCACAGTGAGCTACCACCTCACACCTGTTAGAGCAGCCATTATCCACACGACAAGTAACCACAGGTGTTGGAGAGGTTGTGGGGAAAAGGAGCCCTCACTCCCTGCCGGTGGGAATGCAGACGGG
>NW_006289087.1:3146510-3158721 GCF_000327345.1 Myotis davidii
TAAATACAGATTTTTTAAATTAGTAGTTTACATGTGAAGCCTATATATCCATGTTAACAAATGTCACCCGGATAAAATTAAAAAAAAAAAAAATTTATACCAGATGCTCTATCCCAGTGGTTCTCAACCTTGGCTGCACATTAGAATCACCTGGGAATCTTTTTAAAATCTTGATCTCTGGGCCTCATCCTCTGGAAATTCTGTTTCTTTGTGATGAGGTGAGGCCACAACATTAGTAACAAAGAAACAGAATTTCAGGGGGATGAGGCCCCGAAATCAGGATTTTAAAAAGATTCCCAGGTGATTCTAATGTGCAGCCAAGGTTGAGAACCACTGCTCTATCCCCAACTATAACTAGTTGTGCGGCTTTTTCTTTTTTGCCAGATTTGATTGACATATCGACGTAAAAACATCCAAACCTGTAGACTATTCTTACCAACATTTGTGTCAAACGGAAGATACTCCTGAACAAGATCTCAACAGACTGAGAAAAATGCTCCCGGGAATACCAGTTTTCAGCTTCTCTTATGCCTTTGGAATTAAGGGAGAAAACCAGGAAGATTCCCTGAGGGTGGGAGAAAGCAAGGAGGGATGGGATCGCCGGGTAGCTAAGATCATGTGCTCTCTCAGGAGTGGTCGCACTTTTGAAGGAGGGGTTTGAAAGAGGGCCTTTCAAAGATGTGTTACCCTACCAGGGGTCCTCAAACTACGGCCCCGCGGGCCACATGCAAATACAAATATTGTATTTGTTCCCGTTTTGGTTTTTTACTTCAAAATAAGATATGTGCAGCGTGCATAGGAATTTGTTTATAGTTTTTTTTTTTTAAACTATAGTCCGGCCCTCCAGCGGTCTGAGGGACAGGGAACTGGCCCCCCTGTTTAAAAAGTTTGAGGACCCCTGCGACGCACAGAAGCGGCAGACAGGCCTTGCTGAAGGCAGAGAAAAGCCCTTTACTGAAGAAGTTGTATGCCTGGGGGGTGATTACTCCCCCCACCCCCCCCTGTAACCTGCTCGGTTAGGGATTTGTGACCAGACCCCCCTGTGGGGTCACTGTCCGCAGAACCCCTTTGTTGTCCGCAGAGTATAACATGCGTACAGAAAAGGGAGAAAATCACCAGTTACAGTTTGACACTATTTAGGCCGTGAACAGATGGAGGGTGTAGTCCTCGCCCTCTCACAAATATTGTATTTGTTCCTGTTTTGTTTTTTTTTTACTTCAAAATAAGATATGTTCAGTGTGCATAGGAATTTGTTCATAGTTTTTTTTTAAACTATAGTCCGGCCCTCCAATGGTCTGAAGGACAGTGAACTGGCCCCCTGTTTAAAAAGTTTGAGGACCCCTGCGACGCACAGAAGCAATAGACAGGCCTTGCTGAAGGCAGAGAAAAGCCTTTTACTGAAGAAGTTGTATACCTGGGGGATGATTACTCCCCCCACCCCCCCCCTGTAACCTGCTCGGTTAGGGATTTGTGACCAGACCGCCCTGTGGGATCACTGTCCGCAGAACCCCTTTGTTGTCCCCAGAAGTATAACATGCGTACAGAAAAGGGAGAAAACCGCAAGTTACAGTTTGACACTATTTAGGCCGTGAACACACCCGCATTGCTGGCACGCGGCTCGAGAAGCGGAAAACTTCCAAGCTCCCCAGAAGTCTCTGGTGCCCCTCGGGGTCACGAACCCCAGCAAGGATAAGCACTCCCCGCTCTCCCGACTCCGGAGAGCACGGAGGAGTTCCACCTGGTCTTGAAACCGTGATACGAAAGGAGCAGAACGGTACGTACTCACGTGTCTGACTTCTGCTCGCTCGGCGTTGTGTTCGTGGCCTTTACCCGAGCTCCGAGGGCGGCGTTTACACTCCTTCTCCTTTTGTCTGCTTGGCAAGACCCGGCCTCCTGCTTTCTTATCCTTAGATCCAGGCTGTGAACCAGGGAGATGTGCTGTAGGCGGTGAGACCGACAGGAGCAGAGCCAGGACGGTGGGCCTGGTGAGAAGGTCACCAGGGCAGACACCCCCAGGTGCCTAGCAAAGGACAATCCATTGTAGGGTGGGACCTCACCCCCAGGGTGACCTCTCCTCCCCTCGTGTATCGCTGGTCTTGGGGTTTGGACCCCCTGGCCTTTCCTATCTAGGCCTCAGTCGTATTTCAGCGCCAGGCCCGGAAAAGCAGCAAAACCCGCACGGCTGAGGGCTGACCAGCTGCATGGACTAATGAACCCTGCCCCTCGTGCTCGCCAACCAATCAGTGGCGACCACAGCCCTGAAAGGACACACCTGGAAAGCTGCCGAATGTTCTATGGAGATCTTCCCCGGGCCCCCCCTAAAGACTCCTCCCTTAACGCCCTTAGGATGGAGCCCAGTGCCTTTTTCTCCCCCTCCCTTCACCCCAGCCCAGGCACATTACCAGTAGCTCCAAGGGCCCTGCCTTTACCTCTATAACGTGTTTCCTAAGCCCATTTCTTCTAGCAATTACTTTTCTCTCTCTCTGTAATTTACCCAATAAATGTTCTCTGACAGTTGGGGTCTTGCTCTGAATTCTTTCCTAGTGAGAACCCAAGGACCCAGGTTGCGGAACCCAGGTTTGGTCTGGCCCCACGGGGCAGACACCTGGAGCCGCTCCCGCCACCTACACCAGATGCATCTGCGCAAATTCCCTTCGTATTGTTCCGATCCCTCGATGGGAAGCAAGGAAACCTTCTTAAACTGCTTCTCGGGCCTTCCCCACCGCCGCTAACCTGGGAAGCTGAGCAGCTTCAAGAATGGTGGTCTGGTCTATTGGCCAATAATTCGATGTGCAATCGGTGAAGTCAGGCTCACAGAACTACTTACCCAATTTTCCAGGACAGGAGCCAGCACTCTGAGGCCCCTTGGCCGCAGCTCTGATGAATAAGTTAAAGGTATTCTTTGATTCGCAGCCTCTCTTCAGCTGCCCACCCGCACTCCCGGGAGGAAACGCAGGATTCTGTCTCAATGGCCAGGGGGGTGGCCATGCCGTCATTGCAAGGGGTTGATATTGTGGTAGTTGACGGAGAAAGGCTGTGTGCACTATTTTATATCTCGGTGTCCTGAGTTCCTCCGAGCTGCCTACTTGGTAAACTTGGGGGAGATGCTGTAACTCCTATGCACCCCTGGGTTCTTGTCCTGTTTTTGTCACTAACTCCGTAAACATTTGGGCAAAGTCCTCCTGAAAGAAAACATCAGGAGGTAAAACTGTGGTCACCGGAGCTCTGTCTTTGTTGTTCGTCTGCCTGGTGGCTGCTAACCCCCCTTTTCTGTGTCTTTCCTTGGGTCACTCCAGCTTCCTGGCTATTTATTAATCCCCATCCACCAAGCTTGTCTGCAAGGTCTCTCTTCCACAGAACCTTCTAGAAGGAGCCTCCCTGCATGCTGCCCACGCTCATGTGGAGAGCCGCCAGCATCCACGTGTGAGGCTGCTGCACCCTCAATGGAGGATGTTATTCATTTCACTGGGGCTTACAAATGAGTTAGAGAGACCACCGGAAGGGCAAGTAGCTGGACAGACACCTGGGCAGCGCACAAGGAGGGCAGCGAGAGCTGTCTGCCCAAGGTCGGCAGTCAGGGGCGTGTTGTCTATATAAAATAACAAAGCAGTAAGAGAAGACTCAACATTGGTTGGTCTTTTATTATCACCGAATGCAGGCAATTCTAAAACATGGTGGTGATAAAATGTCAGTGTCCTTCCTGAATAAGATTTTTTCTCTGAGTTCAAAACTATTGGATCAGTTACTGTCTTACTTTTATAATACATAGGAAAGATTCAAATTCGCTCATTTTTCTTATTGATGCATTTATAAACAGTGTACTGTTTTATAAAGTGTACTAGAGTCCCGGTGCACAAAATTCGTGCATGGGCAGGGTCCCTAAGGCCTGGCTGGTGATCAGGGCTGATCTGTGGGGCGACCGGCAGAGCAACCAGGGGAGGGACCCCACCTGCCTTGGCTGGCCTGGGGCCTACGGGCTGAGGGCAGCTCCTGCATTGAGTGTCTGCCCCCTGGTGGTCAGTGCGTGTCATAGCGACTGGTCATTCCACTGTTTGGGCAATTTGCATATTAGGCTTTTATTATATAGGAGGATTATTTTCTGAAGTAATGTAGAAGGAACTTTGGAGAACTCTCCATTGAACCGTCAGTGCCCCACCAAACTACTGGCCATCTCATTCATAGGTCTTCTCTGATTCTAACTCCCATGTTTTTAAATGTTTTAATTTATTTATTGGTTTGTTGTTGTTGTTTTATAAAGATAGATAGATAGATGGAAACATAGACTTGTTGTTCCACCCATCTATGCATTCATTATTGTTTCTTGTATGTGTCCTGACTGGGGACTGAACCCCCAACCTTGGTGTACTGGGACAATGTGCACTAACCACCTGAACTACCTGGCCAGGGCTCCCGTGTTTTTAAAAGACTAAATCAGAATTATTTTTATATTTGAACTATTCGCCTGAGAAGAAAAGGTTTTCCCACCTTCTCTCCTCCAATTTTGGAATTTTCATTTCTGCCCATGGAGTGCCTAACAGTTGTCCTCCCCCAACCCAGAAGGTTTTATAAATACAGTCACCTGAGATTGTACGCATCCACACGGTGGTCTACGAATCTGAGGACAGCAGAAGCTGGTCTGTGAGATTAGCAACAGCTGGCACTGCAGGAAGGAAAAAATTGTGTATTCTCGTATCTTTCAAAGCTGAGGGCATTGGTTAGAGGGCAGGACAGAGGATGGAGAGGGTCCCCCGGGGCGGATATAGGAGCTGGTTCATTCTTGTTGGTAGGGAAGCGTGGCCAGTGCTGCAGGGGCCTCCCGTGGTGACTCACGGTGCCCTAAAATGAGATTTGTTTATTCTGGGGCCTGTTTCATCATTCTAGCCCTGGGGTTATTTAAGCTCTTTAAAGCCGGTAGGTAAGATAGTCAGTGGTTTGAGCTGCCAGGAAAAGTAACTGGATCAATGCACTTCTCAGATTACTGCCGAATTAGTGTGTGGGGCGTGGGATTTCTATGTGATTCTGAGTGAAGACTGCTCCCTTTGGCTCACAGGTGCACCCTCCCCTACCAGAAAATGAGTCCCATGACTGTGTTATGCCTCATTGTATCCTCAGCATTTAAAACAGGGTCCGGCACATAGTAGCTGCTCAATAAATACTAGTGGAATCAAATGAATGGATATAGAGAAGCTAGTGAGGAGTAAGGAGGATTCACAATAACTCTTTTCCCCACAAGGCCTCCATCCCATGTCCGTGGTCCAGAAGCCTGGTGCACTGAGGAGATGCCAAATCCAGAAATGCATGAGCTCGCATGCTTATCCTCACACACAGGCCACCTCAGGACACCCAGGGTGGCCTTGCATTGCCCTGCGGTTGGCCCTGCCCCAGGTCGAGTGAAGCCAACTCCCTCCTCAGTTATTGGGAGCCCTGGAAATAGCACCGGTCATTCCTGGACCTGTGCCCATCCCAGCGTCTCTCCACCAGCTCGGGTTCCCTCATACAGGACAAATAGGGCAGCTCTACTACGCCCACCTGTTACTTTCAAACCCGTTGACTGAATAATTCGCTCCATAGTCCCAAAAATGGTGAAAAAAATGTGAAAATTTGACTCTTATCATCCTTGCTAAAAATGTCCCTTTGTAGATAATCAGTTCCCAATTTGGTTTGCAGCTGCCCTGTCTGAGAGGGTACATGAAATCACAGCAAGCCAGGACTCTCTTATAAAATCCACTTTGGCATCAAACATAAGGAGACATTTAATAAGTGCTTAATGGTGATAATGATTTCCATGCGGGACCAAAAGGGAATGTTGCTGTAGCAATCGCTGAGCCGGGCCTGACTCCATCACACGTGCAATGCTTGGGCAGCCAGGCCAGGAAGGGGGTATGTGTCTGGGGACCAGGAGTCACAAGGTCCCACAGAAAATGTTCTTCTTTGCACTTGGCCACTGCTGTCCACAGGAATTATGGACGCAATAACTTGACCTCTTTGTATTGGAGATAGCAGAAGTTCTTTCGGGTAATTGTTTTCTTATATGTCAACTAGAGGCCTGGTGCATGAAATTTGTGCACTGGGAGGGAGGGATCCCTCAGCCCTGCCTGTGCCCTCTTGCAGTCCAGGACCCCTTGCTCCTTACCGCCCGCCTGCTCACTGCTCCTTAGCACTGCCACGGAGGCAGGAGGGGCTCCCGCCATCGCTGCTGCAATTGCTAGCCGGGAGCCCGGCTTCTGGCTGAGCAGTGCTCCCCCCATGGGAGCGCACTGACCACCAGGGGGCAACACCTGCATTGAGTGTCTGCCCCCTGGTGGTCAGTGTGCATCATAGCGACCGGTTGCTCTGGTCATTCCACCTTAACGGTTGCTTAGGCTTTTTTTATATAGATACCACACAATAGACTGTGAGAGTAACTTGAACTCTAGGGCATAAAGGATCAGGTGGCTTACTTAATGGTGGATACAAAAAATACTACCTTAACCTCACTCTTAAAGCTTGCCACACCGTGTCAAATTTCCTATAAAAGTCATTAAAGATATCACTCAGCCATTTTCTCAGAGAAGAAGTCTCTATTAACAAATTGCTCTGTAGTTCACACTTTGGGAGACATACATGAAGCAGAAACTAAGGTCTCTGGACTTGAGTCTATAAACAACGCAGAATAAGAGAAATACGTATGCCAGGATTCAATTATGTAAACTGCCAACAGACAGTGGTTAACGAGTAATATTAGAATGAGTGTAGAGTAAGATTACATAGTTTAATTTAGCGTAAATGCAGGCATTCTGATAGCACTCACTGCCGTTCTTCCATGGATCTGCACAAATCCCATTACGTCTAACCCATCAGTCTACTGCAGGCTGCTTGAAGGCACCCTGAGCATGATTCGGATAGAGACCCTCACACACCTGTATTCCAGGTGTAGGTGTGACTGCTCCTGATGAAATGGCAGTTCTCCCTCCCAAGTTCCTTCCTCTTTTCCTCCCTCCATATTTTTAAAAATATATTTTTATTGATTTTAGAGAGGAAGGGAGGGGGAGAGAGAGATAGAAACATCAATGATGAGAGAGAATTCATTGACCGGCTGCCTCCTGCCTGCCCCTTCCTGGGGATCGAGATTGCCACCTGGACACGTGCCCCTGGCAGGAATCAAACCTGGGACCCTTCAGTCTGCAGGCCGCCGCTCTATCCACTGAGCCAAACAAGCCAGGGCTCCCTTCTTCTATTTTTATGAAGAGCCTGGTTGCTTTGAAGGCACAAGGCTCGGTGTGAGGGATTCAGAGACAAATCAATGGTCCTTGCCCTGGATAGCCAGTGATCGATTACAGGAAACTGACAGTAAAGAGATGGTGGCAGTGAACGCGAGTGGGTCTGACATTTGAATTGAATGCTCTAAGAGTTCAGGGGGGAAAGCTATTTATTTAAGGAAAAGACAGGGAGGTTTTGTGATTTTCAGGGAGAGGGTTTGACAGTCTGCATGGCCATTGGTCAGTGCTTGGCAAAGGACCGAGACTGTCAGGGCACCTGTCATCGTCACAGAGCACAAAAGACAGATGCTCTATGACTATAGATCTACTTCTTTTTAAACGGTTTCATTGAGATATAATTCACATACCACACAATTCACTCATTTTAAGTGTACAACCTAATGGTTTTTATTCACAAATATGTACAATTGTCACCAACAAAACTTTGAGAACATTTTTATCGCCTTAAAAAGAAACCCCATCCTCTTTGGTGGTAACTGCCTACCCCCCATCTCTTCTCCCTCACATCACGACAAACTGTAGCTCTCCTTTCTGGCCCTACAGATTCCCCTGCTCTGTATACAGTATTTCATATCAGTGGAATCAGCCAATAAATACAGGTCTTTTAGGACTCTCTTCTTTCACTGAGCATAATGTTTTCAAGATTCACCTATGTCAGCTTCATCCTTTTCTATGGTCAAACAGAACAGTCTCTGTGTGATCAACCACATTTTGTTTATCTGTTCATTGGTTGAAGAGATACTACTTATGGTAGTTTGTTCTCAAAACATAATAAAATCTGCCCTAGCTGGTTTGGCTCAGCGGATAGAGCGTCGACCTGCAGACTGTAGGGTCCTGGGGTTTGATTCTGGTCAAAGGCACATGCCAGGGTTGTGGGCTTGATCCCCAGTGTGGGGCATGCAGGAGGCAGCTGATCAATGACTCTCTCTCATCATTGATGTTTCTATCTCCCTCCCCCTCTACCTTCCTCTCTGAAATCAATAAAAAAAAATATATTTAAAAAATAGTAATTCCCTAGCGTCAGCAATAACTTCTCCATTGCTCTTCCTCCTCATCCCACCTCCCTCCTCTGCGTGATGGACATGTGGGTTGTTTCCAGATACATCTACTTCTGACCGTGACCCTGGGTGGAAGAATCCACTAAGAAAGCAAGCCAGCCACACCCTGCCCTGGTGCTATCAGAAATCCAGCTACGGAGCTGCAAAGTCTCCCCACCCAGGACGCACCCCCATCCCAGGAACGGCATATGGTCCCCTCATTCGTTTCTCCAGCTACGGTGAGATTTTAGTCTTATTCACTCGTCCATCTCCTGTGTTTATCCATTAAGTCCAAGGAGATGGACTCCATAAATATTTGTTAAATGAATAAAAGATTGGGTACACAAGTGAATAAACAAATACTGCCAGTTGATATAATGAATGTGAATGACTATGCTTGAACTTCTAATTGCTGGAACATGAACACACACACACACACACACACTGCTTATGGTAGTTTGTTCTCAAAACAGAATAAAATCTGCCCTAAGCTGGTTTGGCTCAGGGGATAGAGCCTCTGCCTGTGGACTGAAGGGTCCTGGGTTTGATTCTGGTCAAAGGCACATGCCCGAGTGTCGGGCTCGATCCCCAGGAGGGGGCATGCAGGAGGCAGCCGATCATTGATTCTCATCATGGGTGTTTCTATCTCCCTCCCCCTCTCCCTTCCTCTCTGAAATCAATAAAAATATATTTAAAAAATAATAAAGTCTAAAACTCATATGAAACAGCTTAACAGAAAAAAGAAAAGAAAAAGAAAAAGACTGTCATGTAGCATTCCACTTCCAGCAAAATTTAGACATACAAACTCTCCATCATTTGAAGAAGCAGAGGGAGGTAATGGTCCAACCTCAGCCGACCAGAGCTATTAAAAACACCAACAACTGGGCGCCACGTGCGTGCCAGTTTCCCAGCGATTCCCATTCAGATCACATCAATTAAGCGAACGGATGGCTTCGCATCGCGGAGCTCTTGAAAACTGCACGGAACTCGACTTGGCATTTTCTCCCTTCCCTGATAAGGAAGGAACATCGCGGCATCGCACTGATTGCATATTTATTTAGCTCCCCGAGCAGCTGCACAAACATTACGAGCAATAGAGCAAAACAGGAAAAAAGAAAAAGAAAAAAGAGAGAGTGTGGATGCTCAAATCAAAGGCCGCATTTCGGAAACAGAGCATGCTATGGGCGGTTAATTCCAATGGAGAGGTGACTAAGAACTATGGATCCAGACGAGGAGTGGACACTGCAGGAGAGAATGAGATGCTTACAACCCCCGCCTCCCCCGCCCCTCCCCACCTCACACACAAAGTCATAGCCCTTGTTCCTGGAACCTTAAATGACCTTCTTTAGTGACAGTATCCCTGCCACCAACAAGATGGACAAATGTCCCCATAGCCAGGCCCCCGAGGACAGCATCTCTGGGATGGAGGGCTGGGAGGGGATGGGCAACTGCCTGGTGAGCATCCCTCAGAGTGAGGTCAGATCCCTGCTGTCTCTCTGCCCGTTAGAAAACCTCCAACAACTGCCGGATGATCTCCCAGATAACCTAGCATAACTCCCTGGCACCAGCAATAACGTCTCCATTGCTCTTTCTCCCTATCCCACCTCCCTGCTTGCATGATGGCACGTCACTGTCACCCTTCAAAATGTAGTCTGAAAACAACAAAGGACCCTGGAAGGGAAGTAATGGCCAGGCCAGCTGTGGATTGCTTGGAGAGGGTAACAATTTTCTTCTTTGTGCTCTTTCATATTTTCCAAATTTTCTGCAGTGAAGGTCTTATATAGGAGACAGTAAGTGTATTATTATTTTTTAGTTCTGCTCAAAATCCAACCATTTCATCAAGCCTTTCTAAACGAATCGCATTCATCTCTAACCACCCCTTCATTCAGAGCCCATGGATTGGACTCTTGATAATTTGTACATATTCTCTCTTTCCCATTTCTGCTCTTTTCCTCCCTTCCTCTTCCTCTCCCCCCCGCTTTCTTTTTTCCCTTTAAGATCATTATCGGCTTCTGTGGCAAAAGATTAAAAAAAGTACACAAGTGGAAACGAAAACCTTCTAGGTGTTAAGAATTCAAACAATCCCAAGGTTCCTGGGATTGAAATTAAAATATTCTTTCACAACTTCTTCCTCTCTCCCCAAATCCCATTCTCCTCCACCTTCAGGCTGCAACTATTAAATCTGATACATAACTTTAAATCTTTCACATGTAAGCACGTATTAAATATGTATGTGACTATGTATTTGTATGTATGCATGTTGTGTGTTTTTTAATACACATGGATCCCAAATTATTTTCCTTCCTGCAAATCAACTGTGATTACAGCTGTGGGATGTTAGTGTTTGACTCTGAGTCAAGTGCCTACAGGTAAGACGGTGGTGGTTCCTAAGAGGGTCCCTGTCTGAAGGCCGGGGCCATGGTGACCTTCACACAACCTCAGCCCCTGTCCAGGCCTCACCGTGCGGCCACGCGTACAGTAACAGCATAAATGGGCCGCTGGCTGTTGAGCCTGCCGAGGACAGGTGCAAGTGTGTGCATAGCATGAGCTCTCGTTAAAAACACGCCTGAGAAAGGGACCCGCGTGCAGCCTTTTGCGTAGCCTACGATGAAATGTTCACCGCATTAATGCTTCGTAATATCACCTGTATCAACATAATATCACCTGTGTCCATATGACAGTTGCATGGTGCACTGTGAAAAATCAGCTAGTCCGCTGGATCAAAACGGTCAATTCTCTTAAACAGCTTGAGTCACTTGTATGCATATATGCATAACCCATGGACACAGAAAATAGTGCGGTGACAGCCTGGGACAGGGGGTGTGGGCGGGCTAGGAGGGGTCAATGGGGGGCGGGGGGAAAGGGACATATGTAATACACTTCCAAATCTTGACCAGTTTGCTGAGTCCGGAATTGCCCCCCCGGCTGGGAGCCCAGGGCCCTGGACCACATTCCTGGATGCCCCAGTTACTACTTGCCATCTGTGCGGGCAGCGTGGGCGCTGGAACATCTGGGCTGCCTTTGGACCAAAAATGTCTCTGTCAGGTGCCTAGCCTCCCTCAAGCGACCTCTCCTGGGGCCAGGCCAGGTCACGGTGAACTGCACCTGTTTTTGCAAAGGCCTTTGGAAGAGGTCTTTCCATCCACTGCCCAAGTGCCCCGCATTCAGCAGTTTTTCATGGCAAGACTTCGTGGAGCAGTTGAAATAGCAGTGAGAGAGGGAGGGAGGCCGGTGGGGGAGGGAGAGCAGCAAAGGCACATGGTGGAGTCAGGAGCCAGGGACTCTCTTCCAGGTGCTAATAAGGACCCCGGGTGTCTTCAGAGACCTTCTTGCTGGGCCTGGGCCAAGTCTGCATCTGTCACATGAAGGGGGCAACTGCTCTTACCTTCCTCATCGGAAAGTGGGTGGTGGGGGTCAGGGGGGCAGTTCAAAGAATACGAAAACGCACAGGTAGAAGTGCTGCCTACGTGGTGGTTCCTAAGAGGGTCCCTGTCTGAAGGCCGGGGCCATGGTGACCTTCACACAACCTCAGCCCCTGTCCAGGCCTCACCGTGCGGCCACGCGTACAGTAACAGCATAAATGGGCCGCTGGCTGTTGAGCCTGCCGAGGACAGGTGCAAGTGCGTGCATAGCATGAGCTCTCGCTAAAAACAGGCCTGAGAAAGGGACCCGCGTGCAGCCTTCTGCGTAGCCTACGATGAAATGTTCACCGCATTAATGCTTCGTAATATCACCTGTATCAACATAATATCACCTGTGTCCATATGACAGTTGCATGGTGCACTGTGAAAAATCAGCTAGTCTGCTGGATCAAAACGGTCAATTCTCTTAAATAGCTTGAGTCACTTATATGCATATATGCATGACCCATGGACACAGACAATAATGTGGTAAAGACCTGGGGTGAGGCAGAAG
>NW_006289087.1:3158953-3175279 GCF_000327345.1 Myotis davidii
CTAATAAGGACCCCGGGTGTCTTCAGAGACCTTCTTGCTGGGCCTGGCCGAGTCTGCATCTGTCACATGGAGGGGGCAACTGCTCTTAGCTTCCTCATTGGAAAGTGGGTGGTGGGGATGGGGGGCAGTTCAAAGAATACGAAAACGCACAGGTAGAAGTGCTGCCTACATTTAAAAAAATTATTAGTCGGATCATCAGTGTGACTCAGTGGTTGAGCCTCGACCTATGAAACCAGAAGGTCCTGATTTGATTCCCAGTCAGGGCTCATGCCCGGGTTGTGGGATCGATCTCCTGTAGGGGGCGTGCAGGAGGCAGCTGATCAATGATTCTCTCTCATCATTGATGTTTCTCTCTCTCTCCCCCGCTCCCTTCCTCTCTGAAATCAATAATATGTGTGTGTGTGTGTGTGTATTTTTTTTTTTTAAGAAAGAGGTGAAGGGATTAAGAAGTACAAATCAACAAATGAGCAGTAACGAAATAGTCATGGGGATGGAAAGTACAGCACAGGGACTACGTCAGTAATGCTGCAATAACTACGTATGGGGCCAGGTGGATACTAGAATTATCAGGGGGGTCGCTTTGTAGATTATATAACTGTCCAGCCCCCTATGCTGTACACCTGAAACTAATCTAAAATGATATTGAATGTCAACTGTGATTGAAAAATAATTTTTTTTTAAAAAAGGAAAGAAACAGGGCTGCCAGCTTGGACCAAGAGCCAGGAGAGACAACACTCTGGAGACCCCACTCCCATCCCATCCCCACCCCCAATAAGACAGCACTGGAGTAGCTCTCCCACCAGCAGACCCCAAGGATGTGCCCAGGCCAGCACAGCAAAGGCATCCATTGCTTCTGCTTTTGAAGGCCAGTGAGTCAGGCCCCATGTGACCATCATGAACCATTTCCGTGTTCAAGGACTTTCAATCAGGCCTTTCTTCTGTCTAATTGGAAGCACCTGGAGTTAGGAATCTGGCTGCTTCATGGATCACCCAGCTCTGGAATCTACTACCCTCACAGCCTCGGTAGATGCCTGGCTTTCTGAGGATTTTTATTTCTCTACTAGAGGCCCAGTGCACGAAATTCATGCACGGGTAAATTCTCTAGGCCTGGCTGGCGGTCAGGGCTGATCTGTGGGGCGACCGGTGGGGCGAGCAGGGACCCCTGCTGGCACCTGCCTTGGCTGGCCTGGAGCCTGTGGGCTGGGGCAGCTCCTGCATTGAGTGTCTGCCCCCTGGTGGCCAGTGCGCATCATAGCAACCGGTTGTTCTACCTTTTGCTTGATTTGCATAATAGGCTTTTATTATATAGGATGTGGCGGCTTGGACGAGCTTTGCTGGCCTCTTGGGTGGCTTCCCGTTCTAGCATTTTCTAATCCTAGGGACCTCGGCTTTAGGCTGCTGCTTCTCCAGATCACTTAGTCCACCCCTGACTCAGGAGAAAAGATAAATGTGACTGAAGGCGAAGGTCTGTAGCTTATAACAATCCTCCTTCTCTATCTGCACATTTCAATTCTCCCCCGACCATTAACTACACCGGAATCCGCTAGAAATGGACCCATGACAATGTACTGATCCACAACCTAACACGGGTGCACTTCATGGTTCATTCACATGGGTCCCATCTCCCCCTCCTGTGAATTGGGAAGAAAATTAATCTAAAAACCCATCTAGAGAAAAGTGCCTCTGCACGCCAGCCGCTGACCCTAGTGCGGAAATTCAATTAAATTAGGAGAGATCACAATTAAGATGCAATTGAATTATTCCTCATTTCATGTCAACGAGATTTCTGATCGCAAAGAATCAATAAACGTTGTTTAAGCAGCTCATCCGTTGCCTCCGTGCTCTTTCGTCCCTTCTCTGCTAAGTCCCGTATCTCACAAGCCAAATGGAAGAAATGTTCCTAGAAATTTGAAGGCTGAAATAATGAAGTCGCTCAGCTTGCCCCCAGAATGCCACAGACAGTACCGGGCACCAATGGATTTCTGACTCAGAGCTTGTAGCATTTCGAAGCCCCACATGCAATCAAGGCCACTCTCATTCAAACGCCCGGAAGAATTATAAAGTAGCTGCAAAGACCTTTCTACAGCTTGTGAAAACGAACCTTGCAGATTTATTTTAGACATTTTTATATCTTACAAGGGGATCCCCAATGAGTCTAGTATCCTCCTGGCACCTACATAGCTATGACAATATTACTGACTGTATTTCCTAAGCTGTAGTTTACATCCTCATGACAGTTTTGTAACCGCCAATTTGTACTTCTTAATCCCTTCACCTTTTTCACCCAACCCCCAACCCCCCTCCCACCTGGCAACCATCAGTGTGTTCTCGGTACCTATGAGTTTGTTTCTGTTCTGCTTGTTTCTTAGATTCCACATATAAGTGGGATCATATGGTATTTGTCTTAAGAGAGAAAGAGAAGCATCAATGATGAGAATCATTGGGGATCGAGCCCAAAATCCCGGGTATGTACCCTGACTGGGAATTGAACCCTGACCTTCTGGTTCATAGGTTGACGTTCAATCATTGAGCCACACCAACCAGGCAGTAATATACATATACATATACATATACATATACATATACATATACATACACATATACGTGTGTGTGTATGTATACGTATACGTATATGTATATGTATATATATTTTAAATGTGATTGCACAGCCCCTGAAAGTCTTCTTGGACTTCTGACACAGTTTTGGAAAACTGCAGGGCCGGGGTTGGGGGGAATAGAGTGTGGGGCAGTGAGAGATTATAATGAAGAATTTAACTATTTCTCAACGGCTTCTGAAGCATCCTCCCTTTATGGAGCTACAGGAACTTAAAACAGTGACTATGAACATGACAGCGCCGGGCTGCTGGATTCCTGGCCTCAGCTGCTCTCAGCACTCAGCACAAAGGTAGATGTTTAGTAAAATGGCTGATGGTGTGTTTGGTCCTGAGCACCGGCTTCGATATCAAAGTTGGACAGAAAAGGGGAGATTTCTGGCCGCGTGGCTCATCTGTGCTCATCCAAACCACCCCCACAACACCAGCTCCAACCACAGCACCCCCCGATCAAGGTACGAGTCTTCGGTTGCTTGAACTCATGAGCAATGAGCAATTTTCTGCCAGTATATGTACAATAAGTGTGGATTTTAATCAACTCTTGCTTTTACACTTTTCAACCTCTTAAAAGGACTGACAACCTGTGAAGCCAAGTCCCATCGATTTTCCAAATGGCCCAGGGAATATTCATCCAATTAAAATTAACGTTAAGCATAAGCACACTGAAAGATGACATTATTCAGCCGGGCTCCGGAAGGTCCCAGATTCTTTGAAGTGATCCATTTCTCGCCAAGATTCATGAGCTGCCTGTCAACAGACTTAATTGGATATTTATTGAAATTAATGGCAACTTCAGCTGATTGAGCAGGCTTTAAGTTCTGCTTTCATTTTTTATGCTTGTTTTCCCTCGCCCTGACTTCCCACGTGGCATGCCGATGAAGCCAGGAGCAGAATGGATGGGAGAGCTCTGCATGAAACTGAGAAATGACCCTCCTCACCATCCCCCTCCAAATGAGAAAATATTGCTGACAATAGATGACCTCTTATCGCCAGCTCATCACTGTTCAGGTGTTTTCTAAAAGTTCATTTTCATGGGGAGCGATTTACAGTCTTGAGGGTAAAGGGCAGAACCTCTGGAGGCACAGCCCCATCATCCATGTATTTGCTCTGTTATCCCAGACAAGGTCCTCGATAATTCCTGTTGCCTCGGTTTCCCCATTTGTAGAGTAAACCTGATCAGAGTATCCATAAGTTTGTAAACTCCTTGGCACAGGACCTGGTATTTACAATAGCTCAGTAAGAATTGGTCGTTATTATTTGGTGCTCTCCTGGGAAAACCCAATTCTATGGTTATAATATAGTCATATACTTTTTAAATATCTTAACAGTCTATTTCTGCCCCACTGGTGTGGCTCAGTGGTTGAATGTTGACCCGTGAATGAGGAGGTCACAGTTGGATTGTGGGTCTGGGCACATGCCTGGATTTTGGACTTGATCCCCAGTAGGGAGCATGCTTCTATCTCTCTCTCTCCCTCTCCCTTCCTCTCTCTGTAATCAATAAAAACATATATATTTTAAAAAGTCTATTTCTATTTTAACTAGTCACAGACTCAATTCTTTGGGAGCTGAGCTGATTTCTTCCTAGCACATGGCCTACTTATGGTATATTTTATTCCTCTTGAGATGGACAATAAGTCTACTTTTAAAACTCCAATGACAGTAATGGGATGAATAAAGGCCTAGAGAAGTGGGAGTCCCTACAATAAAGAAGAGGGGTAATTTCTTGTTGTTTCTTCTTTCTTGTCTAGAGAGAAGGGGAAAGGGATTGGGAGAGACCAGCAAGGACTCAGGAGTTGCTTCTGTGACCTCTCCACCCCCCACCCCATGCCAAAGCACTGCCATATCTGCATTAAAGTGTTTTTAAAAGAGTTTGGACAGTTTGACTTCAAGTATTTTATTTTGGGTCTTCCAGGCCCCATGTCAAACATTGTCCCTATTATATGCCCCCAACGACGCAGCGGCATGGCCATTGCACATGGGAAAGCTCTCGCTCTCTTCGTTATCATTCAGCACTGAACCTGGATCACTTCCATTTGCCATAAATTGGGGAACTGGTGCTGACTAACCGTCTAGAGGAGAAGATGGATTGTTAAGTCATTGTAAATATTAAATTACTGCGGGGGAGGAGAGAGAGGGTCCAGAGTTAGTCTAAACCATCCAGAAGAAACTCCTGGACCAAGCAATTTTTACATTAAGAGATTAAAACCTGAATGCGTCTTATTTAGGTAAAGGGATGGGCAAAGGGGAGAGAGTTCCTGGCAGAAGGAAGAGGGTGTGCAGAGGCCTAGAGACAAGGGAGTGTGAGACAAAGCCTGGAGGAGCTGCAGCTGGTCCAGCAGAGCTGTAGCGTCTTGCGGCACGAAGGCCAAGTCTACCAAGAAACCTGAAGACGTCAGCAAAGGCTGATTGTCCAAGGCTGGGGGCTCAAGTTCACGGGGGGGAGGGTGATTAATTCGAGGGAGGAAGTCAAGGACTGCCATCAAACAGCGTGGCGGTTAATGAGGTTATTGACTGAACTAAAGGACAGTGAAGGTGGGGTTTCAGGCGGGTTGGGGAGGAGAGATGATCATTGCAGCTCTGGCCATGCTAATGTGGGAGTTCTGACTGGACCTATGGCCTCTGGCATCATCTGCCTTTGGATGAATTTTTTTTCTTTTTTTGACCATGAAATTTAACACTTCTTTTTATTTCTTTAGCCACTTTGAATTTACAGTCAAATTCAGTGCCCATTTAAATATATTTTTATTGACTTCAGAGAGGAAGGGGGAGAGAGAGGGATAGAAATATCAATGATGAGAGAGAGTCATTGATTGGCTGCCTCCTGCACGCCCCACACTGGGGACCGAACCCACAATCCGGGCATGTGCCCTTGACCAGAATCAAACCTGGGACCCTTCAGTCTGTAGGCTGATCTCTATCCACTGAGCCAAACTGACTAGAACTAAATGTGTTTGTTTTTTTTTAATTTTTATTGAATTTCTGGGGGTGAGATTGGTTAATAAAATGACATGGGTCTCAGGTGTACAATTCTGCCTGTGGATGAACTGAAGCTACAGGTATAAATGTGCTCTCACAGGAGCGTGTGTCAGCAAAAGCCAAAGAGCCCAGACAAAACCCAAAGAAATACCAACATGTAAGGGATGAGTCCAGAGGAAAACCCGGAGAGGGGCCGAGAGTGAAGAGGTAGGAGAGAAAGGCAAATGGAGAAGTGCCATGGGGTGAAGTAAGAGAGAAAGTCATCTGCTGAGACTGGGTGAAGGGTCATCACCCCAATCCACCCGGGGCTCTGGGGAAGAGGAGGGAAATTGACATGAATTATAATCTGTCCTGGAAGCTCATGACTTGCAGGGTCTTCACACTCCAGCGGGAGAAGAGCCTCCACCACACAGATATCCGCTCTCATCCTGACAGTTCCGCTCCCAGGAATTAAAGGGGTTCATATGGAGAAACTTTGGGGAAAAGATTATGTACTTTCACCCTGGCCGGTTTGTCTGCGTGGTTAGTGTTGGCCCTCGGACTGAAGGGTTGAGGGTTCGATTCCTGGTTTGGGGCATGTACCTGAGTTGCAAGTTCCCCAGCCCAAGTAGGGGTGCATATGGGAGGCAACCAATAGAGGTGTCTCACATCGATGTCTCTCTCTCTCTCTCTCTCTCTCTCTCTCTCTCTCTCTCTCTCTCCCCCTTCCTCTCTCTCTCTCTCCTACCTTCCACTCTCTCTGGAAATCAATGGAAAGAATATCCTTGGGTGAGAATTAAAAAAATAATAATAATAAGTACTTTCTAATCTGAGCATTATGGCAGTAACAGCCTGCAAGATGCTTTTAAGATCATCACATCTCTAATGGTTTAGCAAAGGGAAGTACTTCTGGCTGAAGTAAGACTCGCGAGTTTATTTTTTACTCATTGGCTCGTGTAGATGTTTCCATCAGTGACTCACTTAATACAGCGTGTAATACGCTTGCAAAATGCGCAACTGACAAAAGTACTGTGAAAGTACATCTACGAAACTTGACATATGACAATATTAAAAGGAGGACTCGCTGAAACAAAATCGAGCCGTCTTTGATCTTATTTCAAAATCCCAGGAAGACCCTGCATGGTTTTTTGGGGTTTTTTTTCCTAATCAAACACAGAATGTGTTCTGGCATTTTTGGAAGAAGACATTTTTAGGAATTTTCTATTGATCCAAGAAACTTTGGGGCTAGACACTCAAATGATAATAAAATAAAATGAAAGAAAGCTAAAGGTAGTAAACTTACGATCTATCACAGAGAAATGTCTATTTTTATTTCATGAAGTGGTGAAGCAATGCCTATCCTCTGAAATGGTTAAGTAATGCATGGCTTGTTGATTTATTCAGCAAATATTTATTGAGTGCACGCTATGTTCCAGCTTGGACTAAATATTAGCCAAAACTCTCCAATGGGGTTTCATGGCACTTACAATAACAAAATTCCTTACCCGGGCCTGTGAAACCTCACACATTCTGTCCCTGTTGTACTCTCAGCACCTCCCTCTGTGTCTGCCTCCTTCACACTCAAACCTTCTAGCCACTCTGGTTTTCTATTTTGTTCGCAGCCACACCCGACTTCCTCTGGCTTGGGAACACTGTCCCTGTCTCTCCTACCAGTCCATAAATTTCTTCCCCTGAGTCCTTCGTCATTCCTGTCTCAGCTCCAATTTCACAGCCTCCAGGAGGCCTTTCCGGTTCTAAATAAACAACCCAATCTAAGCGAATCTTTGTCATCGTCATCTGTTTATTCACCAGAGACACTGGGCGCTCTCTGAAACAATGCTGTCCACTTGATGACTGATGCTTTGTCTTCAAAGGGAAGGTGGGCAACCTAAGAGCAGGATTGGGCTCTCTTGTTCCCGGCTCTGTCCTAATCTGAAGCTCTGTGGAGAGATTCGGAAATCTGAATTTTCAGTAAACCCCAGGAATTCTGATACAGGTTGATACAGGTCACCTGGGGAAAGACACCATTGGCGTGATTCCTCTGTGCTCTGTGATTCTCCAGCTAACCCCCGAGCTCCCTAAACGGAGAAGCTGTTTTCTCTATTTTGTATTTGTCCCAGGCACTGGGAGACGACTGGGCATTCAGTGAACTTTCAACCAAGTGACTTACAGCAAGAACCATCCTTCAAAAGGGAATTGACTGCAGGCCTGTTTACCTTCTGCCAAGTGTCCCATGACTAGAACGGAGTGGATGGGGCAGCTCCTGCTGTTAAGGAACTCACAGGGTAGGAAGACAACAGAAAGGCAGAGCAGACAACAGTGAATAAGGCCGGACACGACTTAGATGTGATGTTTATTGTTTTGTTTGTTTGTTTGTTTCTAGAGAGAGAAAGGGAGAGGGGGAGAGAGAGAAACATTGATTGGCTGGGATTCAAGCCCACAAACCTAGCATGTGCCTTGCCTGGGAATCAAACCAGTGACCTTTCTGTGCACGGGACGATGCTTAACCAAGTGAGCCACACCAGCCAGGGCGCGTCCAGATGACTTGCTGTGTCATAGGGCACAGGCTACGCCTATTTTTAGAGGCACTGAAGAGACTAATGAGGTCAGAAAAGCTTCCTGCAGAAGCAGTATCACGGAGAACGCTGAACTGGCAACTGGGAGAAGCCTGAATGCTAGTCCCATTAATTTTAACAGCCAAGTGCCTTCAAAACAGGACTTCCTTTGTCTGGGCCACACTTTACTTTTGTATAAGGTCAAAGTGGCCTGTTACAATCACAGTTTTCCAACTGTCCTGCCTTGTCCCAAGGGAACAAAAGAGAGAGAGAGAGAGAGAGAGAGAGAGAGAGAGAGAGAGAACAGCCAGTATGAGTCTTGCATCCCTGCTTTAATCTGTCCAATATATTGGAGTTCCATGAAAGTCTTAGAGTGACAAAAAATTCTACTAAGATAACAATGGCAACAAGGTGAGCACATCAGGTACTGATTTCTAAGGACCCTTCGTAAGTCAGAGGAGGGTAAAGAAGAGAAGGAAGGCCCTGAAGATGAGGAAGCATCTTCTCCAACATTTCTGCCTCTCACTTCTTTTACTGTCACCAGCCACGGGGTTTCTTGACTTCGTTAAGGGTGCAGCAGCCTCATTAAAGTCCCTTCTAAGGCCAGGAGAGCTGACAAGGAGAGACGGCCTTAACAAGCTAGCGTCAACCCTCCAGTTACCCCCAATCATTTTCTAGAACATGCTCTCCAATTGCCCGGAAATTGTCAACGGCTGTACCTCAAGTCACAGTGAAGAGCTGTGGTGTGGGCCACTCGCCGCATTTAAATTCATTAGAACCGAGTAAAATTAGAAACCCACTTCCTTAGGCGCCCTCACCACAGTTTATGTAAGTGCTCAGTGGCTGCATGTGGCCAGTGGCTACCGGATTGGACAGCACGACTAGCACATTTTCATCATCGCAGACCGTTTTATTGGCCAGCACTGACACCGGAAATACGCTGAGAAAAGAGGCCCAGTTGCCCTCTGGCTGAGTCCTGAGTCAGTTCTGTTTCTCAGACAAAACTGAAGGTCTCCCTCAAGAAAATCAATACAGGATGAGATAGCATCCAGGCCTGCTAGTGTTGTTCATTTATTTACGTGTCAGCCGGAGAGACCAAGACATTTCTGCTATTCAAGGCAAGTGGCTACAGAGCCAAGCTGAAAAACAACGGAAAGAAGTGCTCTATAGGAAAAAAAAATGGAGTTCGAGATAGGCATGGAGCATGGTCCCCGCACTGCCGGGTCTCCGCTGGGAACCTGGGTGGCTGCATCGCAAGTGCAGGGTAGGCCAGCAGTTGAAAGAGTCTTGCAAGGCCTAGAACCCAGACTCGAATCAGCCCCACAGCTGATGGCAAGGAGATCGTCTGCCCTAATCCAGCTGCCTGTCAGGAGGTGGAACCACTTCCCTAGGAAACATACCATTTAGCGTCTCTACAGACTGAAGTTGAGGGGACAGCTGATCTACAGTCACGGTATTTCCTACTTTTCGATTGAACATTATATTGTGGCTCTTGATGCTTGTAATTCAATTTTTTAAAAATTTCAGTCATTATATAGTCATTGTCTCAAACACTCTATAGTCATTACCTTAAAGCAGCTTTTCAATAAGTTTATGAGGAACGGATAAATGAACCCACTCTCCAAGCTCGATCCCCTGAGACCATGATGCGAAGCTGGGTCACCCGTTTCTAGAATCTGCACTTTAAACGCCACAAAGTCCTGGGATTGTTCCAATCTCACAAACTCCTCCCTGGTGTGAGGGGAGAGAGAGAGATAAACCACATTTTCAAATAAAGAGATTTCTACTTACGTTTTCTTTTCTAGCGACTATTTACTATAAGTTTAAGAACGCAAACTTCGCATTCAAGTTGAAGAAATTAATTTCATTATGATTCATGGGTCATCCCTGTGCTATTACAAATATAGATTTTCCCCCTTGAAGTTTAAGTAGAAAATGGCCCTGTTTGTGTAGAGACTGCATTCATGAATGAGGGTTTTGAGGTTTGGGGTCTTTGAGGTACTGACTCAATAATGAAGAAGATGACTAAACAAATGAAGAGTGAGCATCACTGAAATAGGAATGCGGCCAGGGGAAATCCGTATTTGACTAGCGCAGCTTCAACTGACATTCGTTTTCAGGGATTAAACCTGCAGAGACCTGTCTTGTACCAGGCAACAGCTTTCAAATGCACTTTCGCAACATCGTTGAACGAAAGAAAGGAAAACTCTGTACCTGAGTGGCATGGCCATGGACTTCGCTAGGGAAGCCTTCCGGGCCACCCTGATTCACCGACACCCTTGCTCTGCCTGTTACCCATCCTTCACTCTGTTCTCGCCTCAGGCACCGGTCACCTCCTAGTGGCTCCCCCTGGTTCACGTGCACTCATGCCTGCTGGGCCCCCCGGCCTCTCCCCCGTGCATCATGGACCACGTTCAAGGCGTTCCCACTGATTTCTTGTTTGAATTCTGTCAAATTATGTAACACGTGGGGTATATCCCTTCCATGGGGGGGGGGCGGGGGGGAAATGGGCTGCCTATTGAAGGAAGTGATTACTTACTTCCTCTTATTTAGAGAGTACTTCTATTATCCTGGATGTCCTCCAAATGAGTCATTCTTTCTTTTTTAAATTCCCTCCCTTTGCTCTTGGAGCCAAAATCCCTATAGCAAAGGTTTTAGTTATTGTAGAACTAGATCATCTTAAGATTGGATCTTAGCTGTCAAGTAAAGAAATAGGAACTTAGGGACAGATCGCCCCTCCTGCACCAACAGCGGCGTATCTGATGTTTCATTTCTCCAAAACTGGTCGATTGTCACATTAGTATGAATAGTGCGACCTGCCTGTGGAAAGTCAATTCTCTATGGATCGCTTGTGTTCCTCCATGTCTTACTAAGAAGGCGTAACTTACCCCCTTTTTATTTTCTGGATCCTGGTTTTAAGCACGTTTATAAACTGCTTTGGAAGATAGAAACAGTATCTCCCTTTAGAACAAGAAGCAGGCCTGCATAGAGCCTGGCCCGAGAGAGAGAAACTGTGAGCATGTTTATTGGCAGCTATAAAAGAATCCAGCTCCATAAACTCACGGTCCTCTGTGGCGATACAACCCGCTACGGACGCAGACATCAGCTGGCCCTGTGGGCGTCGCCCCGTGGAAATGGCACTCGAGGAGTCAGCTCTGGCTACTGCTGTCGCAGTGATCAATAAACCCTCCTTTGTCTCTGACCCCGGAGTCTCATGAATTCTACCATCATTCACGGAGCTGTGGCAGCTAACTGCTAGCTTGCAGGGAGCGTAAAAGCAAAAGTCACCAAAAGGACCCTGCGATCCTATGTAAACGGAAAACTAAGTGGATTCTACTGGGCAGATAGTGTCTGTTTGACAATTATTCATGCTGAAGAGGCTAAAGAAAGAGACAGCTTAGAGGGCTGGCTGGGGTCCAGCTTCATTCTGGATTAGGGGATGTGGCCAGTTTCTGTGCGGCCGAGCTGCAAGGGATTTTGATATTTTTAAAAGGGTTCAAAACACAAACAAATACTGTGCCCTGGAAAGCACCCGTGGTTTGCGAAAGCTAAAGTCTGGACTCTGTGGACCTTCAAAGGGGTGTCATTTTCACCGTGTCAGGTTGCATGCTTAGGAGTCAACGCACTGGACTCCACAAGACCTAGAGAGGTGCAGACACGTGAAACTGAGCTCAGGTTCTCATACTTGCAAAGATGGGGGGCAAAGACCACCCCAACTTCGCAGGTGTGCCTGAGGAGATGAGCTGGAGCAGGGTTCTAGGTGTCTGGCCTAGAACCCTGGCCAGTAGATGGCAGAAGGGAAAAGCTTCATTATCTTATTAACGCAGCTGATATGGCTCATGCCCTCCACAGCGCCCCCTGCAGGTCAGACTGTGAGAGCCAGGCAAGGACCAGAGTTTTTATTCCTACTGTCACTATGATCCAGGCCTGGATGACCCCTGCACCTCAGAAATAACCCTCAGCAAGCATTTAGCAGGCTTAGCTGAAAGGGAGCAAGTGCATTTAACAAACCAGGGCTCTTACAGGGTTTCCTTTATGAGGTCCCCAGGGTCCTTGGCAAATGTCCAGAGACACTTGATAAAGCCCATCGTTGCATTTTTTCTTTTAATTTCCCCACATCGCCTTGTTGTGAATAACACACACCCTGCTCTTCTCCTCCTTTCACACACGCTATTCCCTCGGCCTGGAGTCTTACTGATATCCCAGTATCCAGTGTCACCTCAACATCCTTTTCTTGGGGTGGCTCCGCCAACTCCCCAGAGTTACCACTTCCTGCTTCTGCCCCGTGGGGTGCTGTCCCTTCTCCACCCTCACCACATTTGTAATGCACACGTGGCGTTTCTCTGTCCACTAAACTACTAAACTCTATGGGAGCAGAAACAGGGTGCTTGGCCACGTGTATCCCTGGAGTGGGGGCACAGTGTGTGGCACAGAAGAACCCAGACTGCGTGGAGTGAATAACAGGGGAAGGCGTTCATGCTCCCACTTTACAGATGGGAAGAATGAGGAGAGGTTCACTCGGGGAGATGAACAACCAGCCCAGGGCCTGAAAGTTGCTGTGTGACCAACCTGGGTTCAGACTCTGGCCTCCTGGAAACAACAAGCCTTGTTCGGCTTTTCTGTTGCGTGTAGCAGCACTCGGGTAGGTAAACGCTACTTCTGTAAGCCCGCGTGGGGATCCTCCGGCCTCTGGGATCTTAAGACTTGCAAGAGGTGCTTCGGCGATGAGTAAATACAAGCTGTAAAGAGTGTCCCAAAATTCACGCAAGAAGTAATTTTGATAGAAAACACAGGTTTATAATTAAAAATGGTAAATTCTTTATTGATTCATAAAGTATACAGTATAGGGTTATGTATGGAATAGCACATCGGGTAAATGGCCTCCACGGCTTTGTTGGGACATACGCAAAGCCGTGGTCTTCATTGGCCTTCATTGTCCCTGCTCCTGGGCCATCATTGGTACTTGGTCACGCTTATCAAATTGAAGGGATTGAAATCAAAGGGCAACAGATATTAGAATCTGATTCAATAAACCAAGTAAAATTAGGCTTTTACTTTTTGTTGTTGTTGTTGTTGTTGTTGTTAATGCTCATGCAAAATTCAAATCTTGCGTGAATTTTGGGACAGCCTTTTAATCTATTTTGAAAGCAATTGTCCGCTCACACAGAAGAGCGAGTGATGGTGCAGCTCCGAATGGACTCTGGCTGTCCCAGGTCCCCCTTCGGGAGGGCCCATGACATTGATAAATGCCAGTGAAGCTGGGGGTGAATGACTGGATGACGCCTCTCCGATTCACAGGTTCAGAGCACCCGGGAGTTTAATGATCCCATAAATACTGGGTGCTGTCTGTCCTCTGCTGAGAAAGCTCCCGAATCCATTCATCTCCAGCTCTGCGGCCTCCTGGGCACATGGCAGGTTTTTCCAGAGCTGTTTTCTGGTTCATGTGAGTTGCCACTCATGTCCACAGGCAAGGTTGGGGGAAGGGAGGAGGGACTACAAAAGCCACCATGAAGAGTGTTCAGAATGCCTGCGTTCTTCCGCCGACATCACCGAGGCCCTACCCCTCTCCTTCCTTCCTGAGCTGCTCCCAAATTGGTGCCTAACAATATATGTTAACTCTGCCAGGTTACTCGAAGTCCAGAAAATGCGAGGGCCACGTTGCTCAGGGAGGAAAACAGAAATTAGGATATCCTATATAATAAAAGGCTAATATGTAAATCGACCACAACGACCAGTTGCTATGATGCGCAGTGACCACCAAGGGGCAGACGCTCAGTGCAGGAGCGTCCCCCTGATGGTCAGTGTGCTCTGTGGGAGCACTGCTCAGCCAGAAGCCAGGCTCAAGGCTGGAGAGTAGAGCGACAGTGGCAGGAGCCTCTCCCGCCTCCACAGCAGCATTAAAGATGTAAAATATATTTTTATTCATTTCAGAGAGGAAGGGGGAGGGAGAGAGATAGAAACATCAATGATGAGATAGAATCATTGATTGGCTGCCTCCTGCACGCCCCACAGCCCGGGCATGTGCCCTGACTGGGAATTGAACCGTAACCTGATTCATAGGTCAAAGCTCAACCACTGAGCCACACCGGCCGGGCAGAAATTAGAACATTTTGAGTAGAGTGCTCCTCTCTGGAGAGAAAATGACTTCAGATTTCCTACTGGCAAGACACACAGAGCCATCAGAAGTCACTCAGACCAAGAGCTACCTCAGAGCGTAGCCACTTCTACAAATTAGGGCTTGACAAGATTCTGTTGGAGAAATAAGGAAATAAAACAAATCCAGACCCCATAGGATAGTTTAACAAACTTTCCCACAGCACCAGGCTCGGAAATCTCTCAGCTCCTGACAGCTGCCTCAACAGTAGCCCTTCTAGGCTTCCTTGTAGTCAGAATCCGAGCGCCCTCTGAAAGATGACACATAAAAATACGGCCTGCAGTCTGACGCTCTCCCAACTTTACAAATTTGAAGTTGAATGAAAATGTGCCCCTGTTATAGGGCGTAGACTTGATGTGTATGTCTGGTCCTCTATAGAAAGCTTAGCGCCTACTCTCAACTTTAGCGAAATAAAAACTTAACTATCTGTGCCTGAATAGATTAGGTGATTCTTCAGAAGGCACGTTTTATTATTTCAAAGGCAAGAAAAAATAAATAAAAGCAAATAAAAATATTTAGGAGATCATGACAGTGTAAGAAAAAATTAAGGGATACTTCATAGAAATCATGCCTACATGTAGCCTATTTGTTGGGTATTGTGACAATGCTGCTATGGATTGTGGTAGCATTTGTAAACCTCAGAGGGAAGGTAGGGGAGGGTGGGGGGAAGGGAGAGAGATCAACCAAAGGACCTGTATGCATGCATATAAGCCTAACCAAGGGACACAGACACCAGGGTGGTGAGGGCATGAGTGTGGTTGGGGGGGGGGGGGCACAATGGGGGTATAAGGACACATATGTAATACCTTAATCAATAAAGAAAATAATAATTTTTTTAAAAAAAGCTTTGTATTTCAGTGCAGCTGCCTTCAGTCACTAGGCTGCCTGTCCTACCTTAGCTTCTGGCTGAAACCCTGCCAGTTGCAGACCTAACCCTTTGGACTGTGACTGAATGCTCCGTTTTCCGCCAGCTTGGGTAAATTGATCTAACTGAGAGGAAACCTCAACCAACTGTCAATCCTTGCTGCTTTCTAGAACTGTTACTCTAATAGGTTAGTGTATGTTTGTCAATTCATATTCATGACAATGAAAGCCAATGTCATTCTGTATCTCAAAAAAATATAAATAACTAAAAATGCTTCTCTATTGGGTGTCCGTTAACCCAGGGCTGCTTTCTACGGAAAGGCCACTGTCTGTAGGAGCTGGCAGTGAAAAGTGCAAAAAAAAAAAAAAAAGGTAGCACCTTTTTAATGAGCGAACTACGTGCTTTTCCATCTTTGAAGAAGATCGCAAAGGCTCTTGCATCTTTCCTGTTCCACTAAGATTAGAGGCGCCTCCTGATGCCTGCCTTAAGGATCAAAGGCCCCCAAAGAAGGGCTCAGGGAAAAGGTGACCCGCTGTTATGCTTCCACAAGTGCTGGGTGATGGGGAGGCGTGTGTGGGCCTGGAAGTCACGCCGGGCCAAAGTGCACCGCGTGGATTGCTGGGGGGCAAGCGCGCCTGCCCTCACACCCCGTCCAGGGGCGGGACCCACGGCAACAGGGGCGGGTCCACGCCGATGAGAGGGTGGCCATGAAACAGGACCTGTGGGTCGCATTTGAAATCTGTCTGTCTCCGGGACTCGCAGGAGGAACGGTAACGAGGAGGAAACGGAAACGTCTCTTGAAGGTTTAAGCAGCAAAGTGTGTTTGAGCGGGCAGCCTCAGGTTGTCATTCGCTAATGGGATTTGCGGGAAAACAGTCACATAATACCACAGCTCCTGACCTTCTCCATGGAGATGGGAAAGAGGTAAAATGGCAAAAAAAAAAAAAAGAAAAAAAAAAGGAAGGTTATTTTCATTCCAGAGCTATTCATTGAACTTTTCTTTTCTTTTTTACTAGCAAGACATTTGCTACTTTGTTGGATGGATGAATGGGTGAATAAACAGTAAGACGATGGATAGCAGTAAATGCCATGTGATAAAGAGATAAAGAGCTATGAAAGTTCCAGAGGGGCAGTGCTCCAGGTAAAAGAGCATGAGCGAGCCCCCCGCACTGAAGCGCAGCAGGA
>NW_006289087.1:3175828-3228392 GCF_000327345.1 Myotis davidii
GAGGTGAAGGCAAAAGGGAAGGTCCCTGGGGATCTGTTCTTCTCCCTCTTCGTCAAGAAGTCAAGTTCCTAAGTATTTTGCTGACATGAGTGCTGGGTCAGCAATATTTTTCACATCACGTATATCTGTATCTACTGCTAGGCTGCCATGTGTAATACTTCCAATAAAGAATTATTTTTAAAAATACCAAAAAGAAAAACTCATAGAAGTGGGGGGTGGAGGGGGGAGTCAGCCAATGAATGAGTAAGTGGAACAGAAGAAGCAGGGCGGGCGGGGGAGGAGGACAAAGGATCTAAAAGCGATTCTGAGGCCAACTGCACTGAACTGGAGAGCATGGTGTTTCGTTTGGTAGGAAAGCAAGGGCGTGCTCCGGGGTGGGTTCTGGCCCATGGGTTCTTGGTTGGCCTCTTTGGTTGTTTTTGCTTTTAGGGCAGAAGTTAAAGGAGAGGAAAATGGATCTTTCCAAGCTTGTCTGAAAGAAAGTGAGAGATACATCACTGTCTCTCAGCGCCCCAGGGTGATGGAGGCCCGGCGAGGGGGGCTGGCTGACAGCACGTGAAACTGATGAGGGGCCCTGTGCAGTGGGCGGCGCAGGGAGCCTGTGCCCACAGCTCAGTCTACAGGCCGAGGACAGAGCTGCATCCCCAGCCCTTCTGGTGCCGGCTGTGGGCTTTCCGGGGCCAGGAGCTAGGAGGACGCACTTGAGCTTGGGGCCTCTGTGTCCAGCACTTGGTAACCCAAGGCAGTGGCAAAGGGCGGGCCCCGCAGGACAAGGAAGAGGTAGCATTTTGCTACCCAGGAAGGAGAGTAGTCTTGAGGTACTCGTTTACCAGGTAAAAAATCAGCAGCTACACACCTACCTTGCCTCATAGTAGATGCTCAATAAACATTTGTAGTTTTTAATTTTATTTATTTTTCAAATATTTTTATTGATTTCAGAGACAGAGGGAGAGGAAGAGAGAGACAGAAGCATCAATGATGAGAGAGAATCATTGACCTGCTGTCTCTTGCACGCCCTCCACTGGGGATTGAGCCCGCAACGCAGGCATGTGCCCTGACCTGGAATCGAACGTGACCTCCTGGTTCACAGGTCGACGCTCAACCACTGAGCCACGCCGGCCGGGACACATTTGTATTTTTAAAGAAAAACTATGAATATATGACTGCATTTAGTATCACCCTCTGTCAGTGCCCTGGAATCTTTGACAAACACCGAATGCCAAGCCAAACAGGACAATGCAACAAGGCGATGACATGGGACATGCACTGATTCATGTTTCATCATGTTGTAAACCATTTTTTAAGCGTAGAAGCTGGAGAATTAAGGAAAGATTGCTTATGAGAGCTGCCATGCCAAGATTAAATGCAAGACAGACTTAGGCAATCTTTTCTGAAATGCTGAAAGATAAGAGTATGAAATATATTGGCATATTCGGTCACAATGCTTTGAGGGTCCCACTGTCCTTCCTTGCTAATAATCACACACACAGAAGCTTGGCCACCCCATTATTGATAGTTAAGCAATACTGATCAAATAACATTTGCATATATGCTAATGCCTTTGCCGGGTTTGTCCTTGGCAGGGAGGCAAGGGTACATTTGAGACAGATGGACAGGAGGGAAAATTGATCACCACCTGCCCCGCCTATGTCAGGTGCTCCTCGCTTAGAAGTGACAGGGTTTGTTTCCATCATCAACATTCCAGAATACATTCTATTTCTAACAGCATCCTCCCCAGTAATGGAAACTCCTACATGTTATGGGGTCTCTACAATCTGCTACTATCTGTGCTCACAAAGGAAAAACACAGGCTGCAATGATGGCGAGTGATGGATGGGTACCACAGAGTAACCCCGGGACTGTCATCCCACAGGCACATGCACGATTGTGACGGGAAATTTCTAGATCAGAAAAATGCGGTTGTTAGCAGGAAACATTCTGGGTAGCCCAGCACCTGGCCACTTACGATGGAGGCCAAGCCTGTGTTCTTTATTTCATGGCCAGTTTTCCTCCTCTGGGCACTTAATTATTTTTCATGCACACTGCTCCCGGCAGAGGCAAGAGACACACACAGCAGTCTCATTTAATCTATTAGATTTCTCTCCTGCACTCCCGCAAGGTACAGAAGCAAATTCCAATTTAGTAATCAAGCCTGAGTCATCGAATAAATAACTCAATTTCTCATCCTTGTTCACTGAGCCAGTTGTATGAACAAACACAATGTTTTTATGCCAAGTGTGCGAATGGGCTTACCGGGACATTGCATTCAGAAATTGCAGAGAGAGGCTGAACATCACTCAGCGCGCAAGAGCAGGGAGAGTGGTGGATAGCCAGAAACATCTCTCTAAAGATGGACTCCCCCCACCCCCATGCAGATATAGCTGATTAGCTCTTAAAGGACTAGGACCCATTAACTAACAGATAAAACAACCTAGGCTAGCCCATAAGAGACAAGGGTAGACACTGTTTTGTTTTAGGAAGATAATATCTGTTGGATAGGAATGATTAGACCATTCATTCATTCATTCATTCATTCACTAATTCAGTGCACTAAACATTTTTGAGTGCTTAGGATGTCCTAGCCAAACTGCCAACAATATCATAGTCCTTGCTCTAATCTGCTCATATAAAGTTACAAATAGTCCAGTTAGGTAATGATGCAACTTGACTTGGTCATGGGGTGTCCGGATATTTGGGTACACATTACTCTGGATGTGTTCATGTGGGTTTATCGATTAACATTTGCATCGATAGGCTGAGGAGAGCAGATTGCCCTCCCCTGTGTGGATGGGCCTCATCCAATCAGTTGAAGGCCCACAAAGGACCAAAATGCTGGGGAGGGAGGGAGAAGTCCTTCTCTCTACTTGATTTCCTTTGAGCTGAGACATCAGTCTTCCCTGCCTTTGGTCTCAGACTCAGCCTGGAACTTATACCATTAGCTCCCCTGGATCTCCAACTTGCCAACTTCAGATTTTGGACTTTTCAGCATCCATATAGTATGAGCCAATTCCTTATAATAAACTAGAGGCCCGGTGCACAAAATTCGTGCACGGGTAGGGTCCCTAGGCCTGGCAAGTGACCAGGGCCAATCAGGGCCTTCCTTCCCCCGGCTGCCAGCTGCTGGCTGGGTCCATCCTTCATTCCGCACCGTCCCCTACTGGTCAGCGCATGTCATAGCGAGCGATCAAACTCCCGGTCGGTCGAACTCCCAAGGAGACATTTTGCATATTAAGCCTTTTATTATATAGGATGTACATCTATATATCTTTATCTCTCTCTATCCATCTATCTACCTATCCACCTATATCTCCCATTGGTTTTCTGGAAAGTCTCTAAAAATATAATACTTGTATTGAGCTATAGAAAATGAGGGGAGAAGACAGGCATAACAAGAACCAGAAAAAAAGTAATTCAAATAAAATGAAATATAAGAGCAAAAGCCTGAGGCTAAAAAGAGCCCAAAGGCAGTTGTCATGAGATTATATTGGCGAGAGAAGCAGGGACCAGATCGCTTGATTCTGATTGGTAGGAAAGGACTTTGAATTTTCTCCTAAAAGCTGAATAACCGGCCCTTAATAAATACTTGTGTGACAAATGAATTTATGGATAAGTAGTTATTTCCCAAAGAGTGAAAGCAACTTGAAAACTCTAAAAAAAAAAAAGACACTGTTTTTGTCCTTATTCCGTGACAATTTCCAGTTAGAGGGCCTGGCAGATGGGGTCAAAGGGGAGGGTGCAGATAAAAGTTGGCAATATCATATGAGAACAGCAGAGGCGATGGATGTGCAGCCTCGACACAAATGAGTTTCCTGACATTTCTGCAGCCTGGACGTTTATCTGTGGTTGCAGGCTACATGTGCATGAACGCAGACCGCGTTTACCGAGTATCATCAGCAATGAATCATCGCTCGGCAGTGAGCAAGGAAACCTCGCCTCCTCGCAGGAAGCTGGCCACAGCTTTGCACAAGAGCGCCCTCTTCTGTGCACTCCCAGCCCAGACCTCCGAGAGCCAGAGCCACGGCCAGCAATCCCACTGCGAGCCCATCTGGAGGGAGCCACGGCTAAGGGACAGCGAGTCCCCAGTGGCTCCCAGGGGCCAGATAATGCAGCATTCATTCAGAATAACCGCCTACAGTGGGGAAAGACAGGGAGCCCAGTTCGAAGCACTCTATTCAAAGAGGAACAGGCCCTGGCTGGTTTGGCTCAGTGGATAGTGTTGATCTGTGGACTAAAGGGCTGTGGGTTCTATTCCAGCCAAGGGGATGGATGGTCAAGGGCATGGACTTTGGTTGCAAGCTCGACCCCCGGCCCCAGTCGGGGCACGTGTGGGAGGTAACCACTTGATGTCTCTTCCTCACACTGATGTATCTCTCTCTGTCTCTCCCCCTCACTTCTACTCTCTCTAAAACAAAAACCAATGGGAAAATATCCCTAGGCGAGGATTAAACAAAAAAGGGGGAGGGGAGGGGAGAGAATAGCTTTCCACCTAATAAAATTCCAATTCATCACCCAAAATTTGGGGGTTTTTCCAGGATGCTCCTGGGAATGAAGGGAACACAGTGATGCCCAGAGTCCCCAAGGCAGAGGGCTGTCCAGAGATCAAAGGAGAGGAACCAGCACAAGTCCAGGCCGTGTAGCAGATCGTGCTGCACTTTGGATGTAATGACTTTAAGACAGGGGGTTTGGCCCTGGCATAATTTTCTGCTACTTTAAGTGGCTTTTTCAGAGAGGAGTCCCCCATACAAGGGAAGAGTGACTACTCTCGGGCACCCGGCACAAGTACGCACTTAAATATTTATTGAACAAATAAAAGCACTGGCTTCTCATGTCGTTCAGAAGAGGGAAACATGAAACCATGTCAGTGTTTATGTATGACTTTACTGCTTGTTTCAGATAGCTATGGCCACAATCATACTGCACATAAGACAGCCACCAAAACCCCGGAAACACACCAAGAAAGCTTTTCTGTATCTCACAAGTTGCTGGATGGCAGGGCAGTGCTGTGGGTCTCAGCTGGGCTCACTCATGGATCTGTAGCCGTGTGGTGTCGGCTAGGACCTGCTGATCTGGGCTGGCCTCAGCGGGGGTGATTCACCTGTGCTGCCATGGCTCTCCTCCTCCTCCTCCTCCTTCTCCTCCTCCTCCTCCTCTGGGGATGAACCATCTGTCCTGGGCATGTTGTCCTCATGGGAATGGCAGAGGCTCAAGAGTGTCAGCTCTTAGAAGACACTTTTCAAGATTCTACTGCTTTCTGGTGGCTGACACCCCATTGGCCAAAACAACTCACGGGGCCAAGTTCACCATCGATGGGGTGGGGTTATGAGGAGGGAGTGAATATTTCTGAGCATGAATCTAATCTACTAATCTACCATGTAGAACCCTTCTGGAAACGTAAGGAGAGGCAGGATAAGTTAACACACGGAGAGGAAAGACCCCAGGACGCAGTCCCTACCTAGGACTGGCCACTTGAGGGCGTCCCAAGGGCCAAGCCTTAGGTTCGAGCCCTCTGTAAAGAGCTACCCTGTTGGAAACGGAACTGAGGTTCAAGAAGGCAGAGCTAGTACTAAAGGGCAGAAGTGAAAGATCTCTGTTCCACTTGATAACTGGAGCGTAAAGGAGTAGAGCTGTCCATATGTGGCCCACATTTCCTCGGAGCACAGTCAATCTTCCTGAAGTTTCAGGGAAAGGGTGGACAATTATTTCATAAAGAAATGGTCAAAAAGATTGGAACTGGAGGACGAATTGGACTAGGTGAAATTTAGGAGCTCTTCCAAATGTGGAAGCTCCATAAATCCAAAGAAATAGCTTTTTATTGCAACAATAACAGCAATAATTCATTGTTCTACTGTGCTTTGCAGTTTGGAACCTATTGCCATAGCCCAGAACAGTTCTGTGAGGCGGTAGAATTGGTATTTGTTTCCATCGTATACAAGAAAGCAAGGCTCACAATGTTGAGTGATTTCCCTACGGACACACAGTAAATAGGAGAATAAAGATGCTTCTAAGAGGCGCCTGGTTACTGCCAAATCTCATCATGAGGAGGAAGTCAGTGACCAGTCTGGACGTTGCTGGAGAAAGAAAGAGCCGCTTCCAGAAAGGTCTACCAGGACTCTGCGTCTGGAGGGCGGGCCATTTCCCCTTCATCCTCTAGCTGGGATACAACAGCGAGCTCCCTCAACCAGCCAGCCAGCGCGCTGTGCCCCCGTCTTTGCAAGGGCCTTGCTTGGAGTCTTCCCCGAGTCATTGCAAGCAACGGGCTTCCCTGTGACACAGCGAGTGTCCAGGCAGGAAAATCAGTCAACATTTTCTTGGCCGAACTTAGAGCTTTGATTTGCTTTCCTCAGTTTCCGCTGTTCTCACTTGAGAGGGCGGGGATCCCCAAGTCTCTTGTATCTTTTATTTCTGTATCCTCATGTTAGACCAGATAGGTTTACCCCCTGATTTCTCCTTTCCCCCCGCCTCACCCTACCTTCCCAAGGCGCCCACGGGTTTCGATGAGGAGCAAGGGGGAAAGAACCGATTCAGCTCCCCCCACACCCTCCTGACAGCCTTGGAACCCACCAGAATCCTCCCTTTCTGAGGGGGAGGGCTGGTCACACACCCCTCCCCACCCCCAGTGACCCGCGCTCTCCAGCCAGGACCCTGAGCCTCATGCCAGACACTTGTTCTCAGGTCATTTTTCAGCTCGCTATCAGCACTTAACCAACTTGACTTTCCCACTGAAAGAAGACTAATTAAAATGACAAACCTCGCATTGATTGATTACTACACGGGTGAAAACAGTAAACAACCATGACATTGCTAAGGTGTTTGGTTCTCTCTCCCATCCCTACCCCCATCCTCTCACCTGTTCGGAGGCAATGGGGGGAGGGGGGGAGGTGGCAATGGCTCAGTGAGTCTTCCCCATGCTTCCTACCCATCCAGGTCCCTTCACTTCTCCCTCACCTAGTCACCCCCTCCCCCCCAGAATTTGGGACCCCTAGCAAGGGTGCAACAGGTAGACTTGACTGAAGGCTTCCTCACCTCCTCTCTCATCTAGTTCCAAAGACGCCCTTGTTATCGTCTGCATTTCTCAGAGAGAAAATCGAGGTCCCAAGAGGTTAAGTGATTAACTCAAGCTCACGTAGCTGCTGGACAGATTATTAATTAGACTCTGACACTTGAAAGGACCGAGAATTCTTTGTTCTCTGAGAGCGTTTGCTTTTTAATAATTAAAGTCCCTGAGCGACAGGGATTGAGCAAACATTTATTGGACATTAACGGCATGCAAAGTGCGGCTCTCGGGGCCGGGAGAGAAGTGAATGACAGATGTTGGTCCCTCCTTCAAGAAAGGAGCTAGGCCACTCAGAGGGCAATCCCTGGGCGTCACTGGAGATTCCAGCCACACAACAGACGGAGAGACCAGTGTGGCTGGGAAGGCCACCCAGGTTTTGGGAGGGGGAGATGGTAGTGATGTCACTGGACTAGTATCTAAAAGAATCCAAACTATGTCATGTGCTATGCTTGCTTCCAGGAACTGAAAAGGATTCCCACAGCAACATGAAGAGTGCCCAGTGCAAAGACCAAGGTGCCCAGTGCAAAGACCAAGGTGCCGAGTGCAAAAACCAAGATGGCAGTGGGGTATCGTGTGCAAAAAGAACCGTGAGCAAAAGGGCCAAGTGCAACAGAAATGACTCAGCACGCCTGAAGCATGTAGTCACCATCCGTCACCACAGCCTGTGAGTACAGGAGGCTCCTCCCACTGGGAGGTGTCCCTGGGGCATGAGCTCACCCTTCCCCACTCCTTGGTCAAAGAATCAAGTTTCTGCTCTGCTTCGCCAAACTCAGTCTCATTCCATTGGTGTGAACAGCACTGGGCAGAAGGATCTTGGTTTGGGTCCCCGACCCAGAAGGGTCGCTAACAGTGACTTTTAACAACTACAAGAATGATGATGAGTTAGTGCCCAAAGAAACAACGATTAAATGGAGCCTGGCCCTGGCCAGGTAAGTCAGTGGGTTAGTGCATCATCCTGACACCCCAAGGCTTCGGATTCAATCCTTGGTCTAGGCACATAAATCAATCAACCGATGCGTGCATCAATAGTGGCACAATGAATCAATGTTTCTCTCTCTCTCTCTCTCACTCTCTCTCTCTCTCTCTCCTTCCCTTCCTCTCTCCTTTCCTTCCTCTCTCTCAAAAATTAAACAAATTATTTTTAAAAACCAACTAAGCCTACATTCTCTCTTCTTTTAAAATATATATATATTCTATTGATTTTTTACATAGAGGAAGGGAGAAGGATAGAGAATTAGAAACATCGATGAGAGAGAAACATCGATCAGCTGCCTCCTGCACACTCCCCACTGGGGATGTGCCTACAACCAAGGTACATGCCCTTGACTGGAATAAAACCTGGGACCCTTCAGTCCACAGGCCGACGCTCTATCCACTGAACCACACCGGTCAGGGCCATTCTCCCTTCTTTTTATGAACAAAGCCACTTCCTTTTCTAGGATTGAAACAGAGGCCATGAGCGCTTTTCCTTGACCCCCACCGGAGTCTTGGTTCTTTCCAGAAGCCCTTCCCTCAGGTCCCAGCCCCGGCGGGTCCAGGCAGTCCTGCATTTCATCCCGGGCGCGCACAGAGCCCGGTGCCTTAGAAGCCTGAGGGTGCATGAGGGAGGCAGCAAGCCTCTTCCTTGTTTAGTTTCTTCCCTGGAGTAACTGAGCTCCTTCTCACAGTTACGTGAGCCCAGTGGCCCGGTGTCTCGGGGCCTCTGCGCGTGGAGCAGTCATCCCAGCCACTCCTGGCAACGGCTCCGTGTAGACAAATGCGACTCTTCCCTCCGTTTACAGAAAAGACTGGCTTTCTAAACGGGTATCCTTCTGAGTCTGGGTTTGTTTGTGTAAGAAAAACCTAATGGCTGATTTGCTTTCTCAGAAGCTTACATGGGGTTATTTTTTCATTGGCCTTTGAACAAATGTAGTCTGAACCACAAATTACTTAGAAACATGTTCTCTCCCAGCACACTGGAAATAGAATACGTTGGACAAATTTAATGTAAAATTATTTAGCAGGGTTTATAAATAAACAATTGAAAACCACAGTTTCAAAACAAGAGAAAAATGAATGATATGAAACATATTTTCATATTAATACTTCCTATCACCAAAATTAAAAAAAAACACACACCAGAAACCACTACATATTGGCTCTCTTTTTTTTCTTTTCCTTTTTTAATATTATTTTTTTAATCCTCACCTGAGGACAGGTTCATTCATTTATAGACAGAGGGGAAGGGAGAGAGAGAGAGACAGAGAGAGAGAGAAACATCCATTTGTTGCCCACTTACTGACGCATCCACTGGTTGCTTCTTGTATGTGCCCTGACTAGAGATTGAACCCACAACCTTGGGGTATTGGGATGATGCTCTAATCAACTGAGCCACTGGGCCAGGGCCCAGGACCTCTCTTCACTTCACCCACCAAGGAGTAGCAGGGAGAAGAGAAGAGAGTCGTTATACTTTTTAGTTTGTCGCAACTATTGATTCAGGCCATTCATTAGAAATTCAGCAACAATAACCTTCTGATCTTAACGGATCTTGGATGATCGCTACTAGCGAATGGGCTCCTGCCCTCTTCACCTCTGTTCTTGTCAGGTGACCAAATACAAGGTCTCGAGAGATCACTGTTACTCCTTTACACTGTTATTTTCCTGAACAATTTATAAATTATTTTCACATCTATAGGTTTTTCTGAATAAACATAAAAGAGATGAAGGAGTCCTGGTGGGTTTTTCTCAGTGGTTAGAGCAGGGGTCCTCAAACTTTTTAAACAGGGGGCCAGTTCACTGTCCCTCAGACCGTTGGAGGGCCGGACTATAGTTTAAAAAAACAAAACTATGAACAAATTCCTATGCACACTGCACATATCTTATTTTGAAGTAAAAAAAAAACGGGAACAAATATAATATTTGTATTTGCATGTGGCCCGTGGGCCGTAGTTTGAGGACCCCTGGGTTAGAGCATCAGCCTGCAGACCAAAGGGTCATGGGTTCTATTCCCCGTCAAGGGTACGTACCTTGGTTGCAGGTCCCCAGCCCCAGTAGGGGCATGTGCAGGAGGCAACCAATCGATGTGTCTCTCTCACATCAACATTTCTCTTTCTCTCCTCCTCCTCCTCCTCCTCCTCTTCCTCTTCCTCCTCCTTCTCCTACTCTTCTGCCTCTTTCCACTCTCTCTAGAAAATCAATGGAAAAAATATCCTCAGGTCAGGATTAAAAAAATAACAAAAAGATGAAGGAAAGTCTCCCTATTCCCCTCCAACGTCTTTTCCCTTCATAAAGTCAAGGAAAAGTCACAATTTTTTTAAATTTCTTTACAAACCCAAGAGAAGTGTATCAACCAGTTCGATAAGCAGGCCGTCGAAGAGGAGAGAATCCGGTACCTTAAGAATCGATGCAGATGAGAATGTCTCCGAATTCACGTGACCTGCCTCAGGTGGCAGGGGGACCAGGGACACTGCCATCATCACGGAATTCTATGGAGAGAGTCGCAGTGAAGGCTCTGACCTCCAATTTCCACTCATGAGACCGTTGATGTGTTTCACCTTAAGAAAGCCCGACCGACATGAAACCTTACAATCAATGCCTTCCAGCACGATTGATTCCAAAGAAAAAATGCTTGTTTTCTTTACATGGAGAGTGTTCTGCAGGTATCTGGCCCTGAGTGCGGGGCTGGTTCAAAAGAAGGCAGAGAAGTTCATTGCTGGGTTAAATGGGAGATAAGACAGCACTGCTCATTGACGATAAATCTAACCGTCAAGGTGAACTGCTTTCTGGCCCTAGCTGGTTTTGCTCAGTAGATAAAAGGTCCAGTCAAGGGCATGTACCTTGGTTGAGGTTCCCTGGCCCTGGTCGGGGTGCGTGCAGGAGGCAACCAATCAATGTGTCTCTCTCACATCGACGTTTCTCTCTGTCTCTCCCTCTCTTCCACTCTCTCGAAAAATCCATGGGAAAATATCCTCGGTTGAGGAGGAGGAGGAGGAGGAGGAGGAGGAGGAGGAAGAGGAGGAAGAGAAGAAGAAGAAAAGAAAAAGAGGAAGAAGAGGAGGAATCGCTTACACACACACACCATAAACAATTTTGGGGGGAAAGATGTGCTCGCTGAGAATCGGATTTACTGTAACTGAGTTATAAAAGGAGGTGCCTCCGGACACGCTTCCCTTTGGTAACCGTATCTGTTCCCTTGCACGTCGCCTCTCCCCAAACAACTGCTAGGAGCTGGGTCCCAGGAAAAGCAACGCTATATTCCCAGCTTGTGTGGTGGGATTGGTTGCCTAGCATTGCAGTAAATTCTGCAAAAACAGTTGGCAGAAGGCTCAGACTCGCGGGGCGAAGTGAATGAAGCAATCACACAGGACTGCGGGCATATTAAAGAGGAATGTCCAAATTAGAGCACATGATCCTCCCTTCTCCCAGCCCCAGTCCTCCCGGTAGAATGCTTCGGCTGCCCAGGCTGTAATTCAATAGGAGACAAGGCTCTTATTAAGTAGATATAATGAAACGGGGCCGAGTTTTTGGTTGCATTAGTGGAGTTAAGTGCGTTTTATTAGCGCTCATTAGGAGGAAGGGAGACTTGGAGCGAAGGATTCATTAGCCAAAAGGGGCCCCCGTGCCGTCGGGTGATTAAGGGCCAGGGGCTGGAGGACGGATTCCGGGCCACACACAGCAGATTCGGAAAGTGCGTCCCCCGTCTCCCGCGTGATGGGAGAGTCTGAGAACAGTTTCGGGGAAGAAATGTGAGGTCCAAGTGCAGGTCAGCTGGAAATATGTGCTTCTTTCGAAAGCTGTTAATTTGACATAAGGCAGAAGCCCAAGAAAGCAAGCACAATTGTGATTTATGCTTTGGATGGGAGAGGAAGTCATTTGCTTTCGGGATTTAAAAACAACAACAAAAAAATGCTACCAGTCATTCAATTTTGAAGGACAGGTCATGAAAACTGCTTTGGTTCTATTTTGCTGTTAGCGAAAACCACACACACACACACACACACACACACACACACACATCATTGTTCTGAAATAAAAATTTCCCCCCCAAAGTAAAATGAGCATCTTGAACAGCTATTCCTACTTCATTCATCTTCACCAAACATACTTTTGAGCGAAAGGGCTGAATGATAATAAATTTTTAAAACCCCCAGAGCTACAGAACTTGGGAGTCTCCTTGTCCTGTTCTATCTCCGTGACTCGGCTCTCTGCAGTAGCCGGTTTGGGGAAACGTGTCAGCTACTGGCCTATTATTAACTCCTATTACATCTCGCCTTTCAAGTGTCTGCATCTTGGATTCTGGCCTCCCCTTGCCCATCATCAGCAGTAGCTCTACAGCCGGCTGTCCTATGAGCCCAGCAGGTTCCAAACCAAATCCATCACCAAGGCCCTCGCTTCCCCTGTCCCTTCCCGTTAGTGGCACCATGGCCCTCAGCGCCATCCAGGGTGCAAACCTTAGCATCTATTGTTTTTTCCTTGCCTTTCACACAAAATCTCTAGCTCCTGAGCCCTGCCACACACCTGCCTTCATCCTCTCTCCTCCAAGCCAAGTCTTCATCCGTTGTCCCTTGGACTACGGCCATGGCCTTGACAATGGGGAGAGTCTCCAGTTGCCATGACGACGCCGTACCTTGCACACAGATGTCCAGTGGATCTTCCGCAACCCTCAAGTGGGTTTCATCATCTCAATCCGTGCAATGAACATGATATACTCTGTCTCAGAGCCGTAGAGTTCAAACAAGACCACGGATCAAGCCCACATACTTGCCACCCATTCAATCCTCTTGGCCAGAAGTACACTGCCCTCATCTATACCAATTCAAATCCGATTCATCCTCTGAGACGCAACTCCACTTGAGCCATCCTGGACCTCCCAGATGGAAGGGACTCCTCCCTGCTCTCAGCAAAGATATCTTTTGTTATTCTTATCAGTTTAGCAAATGCTAAAATTTAAGGACAGGGTTTACATCTAACTGACTTTTAAAAAGTATGTTTTTATTGATTTCAGAGACAGGAAGGGAGAGGGAGAGAGAGATAGAAACATCAATGATGAGAGAGAATCATTGATCGGCTGCCTCCTGCACGCCCCCTACTGGTGATCGAGCTCCAAACCCAGGCATGTGCTCTGACTGGGAATCAAACCAGCAACTTCCTGGTGCATGGGTCGACGCTCCACTAACGGAGCCACACCGGCCGGGCTAAAAGGTTTTTATCAAGTCCCCTATTTATGTATTCCAGAATTATCCACTACTAATAAGACAGCACTGCAATATTCTAGCCAACTATAAAAAGGCCAAAAAATATTCCTTAATTTTAAAAATGTGAACCATGTCAACTTTCTTTAAACCCGATGTGGGACTAGAGTTCTGAACAGAATGCACGTGTTGGACACAAAACAGTACCTTCCTTCTACAAGACTCTTGTTGGAAGCCGAGGGCTTTGTGTGTCCAGGGGAGGTTTCCATTACCCTCAGGAGCCTGCCATGGGCTTCGTGGACTCGCCAACCTCTGTGGGAGACTTCTTTTGTGTCATATATCCTCCGAGCCTTATAGGGAGGAAATAACGTACAATCGTTAAAAACTCCCACAGGTTTCTTACTTGAAACCTATCAGTGAAAATTAATTCCCAAGAATGAGAGCATTTTATTTATTTATTCATTTTAATCTTAAGCTTTCTTTCCTTTTTTCTTTCTGTGACAAAACCAAACAAATAACATAACCACTTGGGCAGCTCTCTGCCTGAGGCTGTGTGGAGTGTATTCAGAGCTGTTGAAGGGAACACACGTGCACAGGCAGTGTGACCCAAGGCCTGAGCTGCCCTAGGGATGGGGTTTAAGACACACTGCCAGTCCGTAATGGACTTGGGACTAAGGGGTATTTATTATTTGGTTTAAAAATGGCAGTTATTTAGGGTTGGGTTTGGATAAAAATGCCCCAATGAAAATTCTGATTCCGATTTTAACTGGGAACTTATTTTAAATTATCACTTCTTAGCACACTGTATCTTCTTTTCTTTCTGACTATAGGTAGCACATTTATTCACTCATTTCTTCATCCTGCTACTAGGCAGGAGTCCATTCTTGGGAAGACTAATGCAAAAGACATCCTGTTACAGTTTAATTTACATTTCACTAATGACTAATGTCACTGAACATCTTTTCATGTGGTTAATTGGTATTTATATATGCTCTTTGATAAAGTGTCTGTTAAAATATTCAGCCTGAATTTTGGTTTGTTTTCTTATTAATTTGTAAAAATTCCTTATATTCTGAAAACAGTTTTTTTTACCACACGTGCTTTGCCAATATTTTCTCCCAAACTGTGGCTTGCCTTTTCACTTTCTTTCTTTTTTAAAAAATACAATTTTATTGACTTTTTTTAGAGAGAGAGGAGAGAGTGATACATTGATTGGCTGCCGCAGGGATTGAACTTACAACCTGGGTATGAGTTCTGACCAGGAATTGAACCAGCGACCTTTCAGTGCGTGGGAGCCACACCTTCTGCTGCTCAGCACACCTGCCCTGTCCTACTGTGTGTGAAATCCCGTTCATTCTGCAAACCTCTACTGTCTGTACCTAGCCCCGTGGTCGGCAAACTGCGGCTCGCGAGCCACATGCGGCTCTTTGGCCCCTTGAGTGTGGCTCTTCCTAAGCCTTAGGAGTGCCCTAATTAAGTTAATAACAATGTACCTACCTATAGAGTTTAAGTTTAAAAAATTTGGCTCTCAAAAGAAATTTCAATCGTTGTACTGTAGATATTTGGCTCTGTTGACTAATGAGTTTGCTGACCACTGACCTAGCCCAATGCCTTGCACACAGTAGGTGATCAATAAATCATGAGTTAATGTTTGCTCTATCTCTGCTTAAGTATCTTAGGATCGTGGGAGGCAGAAATGGTCATCTTATCACCATACAGCTAAGAAAGTAAAAAAAAAAACCCAAAACCCAAAAAACTCCGGCAACAAAGAGCACACAGGGCCATGGACCTCACGGGGCGTCCAGGATCCCATGTCAGAAATGGATGTTCAGGCAGCAGGAACACACTGGAGGCCTGAGCGGAGGAAAGTACACTGGAAAGCTTCGCCAGTTGGGTCCACTCCAATTTGGCACAAACAGCCCCGCTTTCTCTCCAGGGTTCTTTCTCTCAGCATCACTTATTAATGCTAATTAGTCGAGGGTGTGCCGTGATGCAGAACACTTGCGACCCCAAAGAATTAAAGAGGGAGACTGTCATTTCTCAGACGACCCGGGAGGGTCAGCAAGAATAAGCGATGGGGAGGGAGGAAGAGGAGGGAGGGGGCGGAGGGGACTTCTCTCCCCAAAATTGCACTGAATTAAGTGCAAGTAAAAATAAATCCACATATAAAACAACTGTGCAAACGTTACCAGTATTTTCACAGCTGGGTTTCTTTGCCTAAAATACTTAGCACTTACTTTAGAAAAGTATCTTCTAAACAGAAATGGTCTGACCCGGGATCGCAGGAGCTGAGCCCTGCTGGGGGGACATTGGCTTTGAACTTGACGTTCGCCCAGATAGGACTAAAAAAACAATGACTTTTCTTTTTCAACAAACAAGGAGCTTCATCGTCGTGGATTCGCATCGGGCTGTGGTGAGAGACCTTCAGGTCACCGATACGGACCCCGAGTCAGGCTGACTTTGGGAAACCGGATTCCTAACGGTCAGCATATTTATATCTGGATGCGGACGCTGAATTTAGAAGGCAGGAAAACACCACGTTTGTCTGTTTCCATGGCAGTGCAAACACCCCGCTTGAATAGCTGCCCGGCCACTTATCATAGCAGGATTAGTGGTTTTCTAAAAAGGATCCGCATTCGCATTCCTGGTCTTTATTTCCTGCAGATACGGAGCGGGTATGCCATGGTCTTCGGCTTCCGACACCGACGCCACGGGGCATGACCAGTCATTCTGACTCACTTGTAGGGACTCTCCCTGCGGACGTGCCCCAGACACAGGAGCATGGGCGGGGCACGTGGATGGAGATGCAGCCTTCATCTCCGAATGCCTGGGAGAGAGGCTATCTGGTGACTGTGCTAGCTACATAGAAAATGACACTGGAAAGGTGTGCGATGATTAAAATGCCGTGTTAGTGTCATCTTCCATTCATTTACTTAATAGCTGTGTCATGAGTGATGGGACTGCTATGTGTCCGAGTACTAGTTATTAGAATACTAGAGGCCCGATGCACGAAATTCGTGCAAGGGGCTCGGCCCTCGCAGCCCCAGCTTTGTCGGGAAGGTCGTCCGGAAGGTCGTCTGGAAGGTCGTTTGGCTGTCCGGTCTCACCAGCACAGCGGTTCTCAACCTGTGGGTCGCGGCCCCTTTGGCAGTCGAACGACCCTTTCACGGGGGTCGCCTAAGACCATTCTGCATATCAGATATTTACATTACGATTCATAACAGCAGCAACATTACAGTTATGAAGTAGCAACGAAAATACTTTTATGGTTGGGGTCACAACATGAGAAACTGTATGTAAAGGGCCAGAAGGGTGAGAACCACTGAACTAGCATATTACGCTTTTATTATTATAGATACAAGTGGAATAGACATGTTTTAATAAACTGGCCATCTAGCACACACCATGCCTAATGGGATTTTTTTTTCCAATTAATAGATATTTAGGTTAAAGCAAGGGAGTCTTCAAAATCATCCCTCAGAGTATACGTGGTAAGAAACCAGTCAGCACAAGTAGTTATTCCTTCTTGGTCAGAGTTCAGAAAACATTCTTGGGGCTTACAACCCCTGGCGACCATGACCTTGAACTTGTATGGAGTAACTCGTTGACATCTCTGCACCTCTGGGTCTTCGTCCCCTGCCCAGGTTGTGAGCCCTGAGCCTCAAGCCTTCTGCCTCCCACCTGCCTCACATCTCCTAGTCCTGCGGGCAGTGTTGGCTGGAGGAGGATGTCAAGGAAAGGCAAGAAGGACAATCAATGGTGAACACCAAAGTCAAATGGGACTGTGTTGGCTCTTATTAAGGTTTTTATTTTTATTCTTTTAAATTATCATATGCTAACATTGACCTCCTTTCTTTGGTTTACGGCTCTATGAAGTTTAACATCTTTATAGATTCGTATGACCACCACCATAATAAGGATGCAGAATGGATACGTGTCAGGGAGCCAGCCCAGCATGTGGGGGATTCTCTCCCGGGGAAGCTTGAGGGGAAATCAGGGAATCCCAGCTTTGGGGTGTGTCACTGATCCTTCTAGAAGACACACTGTGTCCGATGGAAATCTCTCCTCCTCCTTTCCAGCTGCAAACCTTACAATGAGGGCCTGTGGTTTGATTTCACCCTGTCGGACACCCAGCATGCCCCGAGGAGGCTGGGGGACTAGTCTGCTCTCTATCGGCTCCCAGAAACTGATCCCCAGACTTTAAACATGAAAGAGAGCAACGTTCAGAACCAGGGACGGCCAGAAAAAAGGCTTTTGCTTTCCTTTTTTTTTTTCTTTCTCTCTTTTCTTTCCAGTTCCGTATTTTTGTCTTGCAGAGTTGGATTTGGAGCTAAGCAAGGTCGGTTTGGGGGCAAGGCAATATCTCGAAGCTCAGCATGCTTGCTTTTGTGGTGCCAAAGGCATCGAGACCCTTTTTCTTTCTTTCTCGGCAAGAGAAAACAGAAGCTCGTCAGCCCGGGCCGGCCGAGGAAGTCCAGGAGGCTTGAGGTGGAGATTAAACCTGACTCCCAAACGCCCAGGCTCCTGTTCGGCGTCCCCGCTGAAGAGAGCTTCGTCGCTGTTAAAAATGGTTAGCACGCCACACGGGTTGGCTTTGTAAATAATTTAGAGAACTTGTGACCTGGAGCTTTCATGGCGTTGATGTAACTGCTCTGGAAATCTTCTGACTTGAACTTGAGACTCCCTTTCGTACAGCTGCAGCCTGTCCACCATCAACAGCAGTCTGTACCCAGAAAGCAGGCGGGGAGGGGGTCTGGGAGGGGGGGAGACACCCTCGGAGGAATTTTGCTGGGATGCAGTTCCCCGCCTTGAACACCAGGTGGCCGTCTTCACACGAGCAGTCCCGCTGGTGCAATGTGCTCACTGCCTAACTAACTGCAGGATTTCTTTTCGAAGCCAGAGCAATGTTCCCCAAGTGAGTATAACTGTGCGAACACGAAGTAAATTCTCGAAGCCAAAACCGAATAGTTTTCAATTACTCATCTAAGCAGGAGTAACCAGTTGGACCTTGTGTTTATCTTCTAATGTTGTCGGGAAGAACTCACTGGGGGCAGTCAGCGGATCGTGGATTTGGAAAATGGTGGGGGGAAAAAAAACACATGTCCTAGCCCTAACCGGTTTGGCTCAGTGGATAGAGCGTCGGCCTGCGGACTCAAGGGTCCCAGGTTCGATTCCAGTCAAGGGCATGTACCTTGGTTGCGGGCACATCCCCAGTAGTGGTGTGCAGGAGGCAGCTGATCGATGTTTCTCGCTCATCAATCTTTCTATCCCTCTCCCTTCCTCTCTGTAAAAAAAATCAATAAAATACATTTAAAAAAAAGACTTTATTAACATGTCCTGTTCCCAAACCTCATCATCTGGTGTTCGTAACATCCAGGGTCCCTCGCGTGCAAACAGGTTTCTGCTCCCAGGGACTTTCTTTTTGGTTAAAAACAGACGTGTGGCGTTCTGAGCTGGCGGCCGCTCTCTGCAGTGACTTTTGGATGCTGCAGTTTCTACCTGAGTGCGTTCTTCCACCTCGAGCCTTGGCCCTGACACGGCTGAAGCATCTCTCTACCGGGAAGTACGAGAATGGCACTTGATTTCTTTCCTCCCAGAACTGGGAGTGACATGTAATGGTCCAGAATGTACCACGGCGGCACTCGGGTCGGCCCTGGGGAAGGAGAGCTGTGCTTGCGGCCGGCAAAGAAACGTCACCAGAGTTCGCAGTTTCGTGGACACCTTTCCTATCTCCTCGCTCCTTTTACTGATTCATTTACTTACTTTTGTTTTTGTTTATTTATTTATTTATTTTTAGTTACTCCAAGCTCGTAGTTGCCACTGTTTAGGAGTCTCTTCCTTTCCCCCTTTGCTTGTCAAAGCGCAGACGTTTCTGAGAGCTCTAGCTGTTCCTTATTTATGCCTTTAATGAAATTACACGTAGATGTGAATTTAAAACATCGGCTGGTGCAGAGGATGCGCTGAATGAGAAAGCACAATGCTATTCTGTAGAGCCCTTTTGGTGGGACCGTGGCAGGGAGCGGAGATAAACATATCGACTATCAGCACCATGTTGAACCCCGAGACTTCTGTTGTTGTTGTGAGTTTTTGTTCGGTTTTGTTTATTCGTGTTGATGCCTTTAGGACCTGAGACCCCGTTTCTCCAGCAGCGATGGACGGACGTGGAGCTGTTTGTAGCAGGAACAGAAACACCCTCGGGCTAGTGTTCTCCCCAGGGCTGTTGGCCTGTCCTTCCTGCCCCCACACGTATTTATTAAAGCTCAGTGTCCTCCCAGATTTGGGGTTTCTTAACCCCATTTCTGATGTCATTTGTTGACGAATTTGACCAATGTTTACTACTTACTGTGAGCTTCATGCTGTGGATACAACGAAAATGCCTCAGAACCACTCCCCTTTCTCAAAAGAAACCAGTGAATAACATTCTACCAACTCTTCCCTAACTACACTCCTGGTTCAGATGGAATATGATGAAAATATTTAGAGCTGCTGGTGTTTGTGGTATAGAACAATTTTCTGGTTTGGGGTTATGTAACATTTTAAAATATATAGTTGTTATGTTTAGAGAGCACTGTTATTCAAATAGGGGAAATAATGAGTCATATTACAGTGTAGGTGGAAGGCATTCAGATGCTCTTTCCAATAGAAATCTGTTTTAAAATCCATTTAAATCTGTTTTAAAAAATTATTTTTAGAGAGAGAGGAGGGAGAGGAAGAGAGAGAAACATCCATGTAAGAGTGGAACATTGATTGGCTGCCTTTTGCACGCCCCCTACTGGGGGACCCAGCCCACAGCCAACTGGGAATTGAACCAGCAACCTTTTGGTACACAGGACGATGCCCAACCAACTGAGCCACGCCGGCCAGGGCTCTCCAGTATTATTTAATTCACCTGATGGATGCAAGCAGCAAGGCAGGGATTGCTATATCAGGTCTATAAACAGGAAAATTGAAATTCACCGGGTAAAACATTTTCGCTTGGCCTCAGTGGCCTGGATATGATTATTTTGCTTTTATTATTATATTTAAGTCATTACATCTGCTTCCAAAATGTTCTGGAATGGAAGAATTAACAGGAAGCAAGTTCTGCAACTGAATCCCCTTTCTCTCCAAGCATAGCATCCATGGTGATGAATGAACCGAGGGGGAGAAATAAAAGCAGCCTCAAACTGAAAGGAAAAACCGCCCGGCTGCTTAAGGGAACCTTGGCTAGCACGAGATGGAGAGAAGCCATCCCTGCGTCTCCTCTGAAAACCGTTCTTGAAAATCCCAAGCAACCGTCAAAAGGCCAAGGGAGTGTGTGTGTGTGTGTGTGTGTGTGTGCGCGCTCGCGTGTGTGTTCTTTCACGAAGCAAGATGAAATGGTGGCAAGAAATTTGCATTTTTTTTTAGAGGATGTCACCTTGGGGCCAGTTCTTCTGATTTAAAGAAGGAACCAAGTCAGGCCTCTATGACTTCGTAAAGCTGTGAAAATACATTTGCGGAAGCAGCGAGGGCCCCTGTGAAGTCGGTGCGAGATACGTTCAGGGCCAGGGAAGTTTCTAGACCCCGTCGTCTATTGGCTAAGCCCTGATGAGTTTGCCAACGATAAACTTTTGCATTCGTCTTGCTGCTTTCCAATGAAGGAGGTGATTCATGAACTCACCAGTGCTTGCTGAAGGTCAACCAGCAGCCTGTCCCGGGCATGGGAAGGAGCCGGCTCGAGTCTCGCCATCACGGGGCTCCCGGTCTAATGGGATAGCAGCTGGATCCCTGAACTCACCAAAAAGACCACATTGTGAATTTCAAATGCTACACATGATCCCAGCAGCTCTCACAGTTGATTCCATCACACACTAGGATGTACTTGAGCACGGCCTTAGAATACAACCAGCTTTTGACCAGCTATGAAGTGGGGGGACATGAAGGATACCATGAAAATGCAGACAGCAGGGCATTCTGTACTTGGGGAAGAAGCGGAGAATAGTGTGGATGGACCATGTGTGTTTGGGACGGAAGTAGCACGAGGCTGGGATGGAAAAGTTACATGGAAACAACGGGATGGTAGTTCTCGGTGCCATGACAAGGAGCGTGGTGTTCTTATGTAAATACTACGATGCTTGACAGCTAAAGAGCACACAAACAAAACACCGCATCCTGATGTTACCACTCGAGACTCGATAAGTCACAGGACCCCCAGTGCACATGGCTCAGAAAGAGACTTGATCGGTTTGCATAAGTGAAGACGCCCAATAGATTTCAGGCACAGCTGAGTTCAGGGGACCAATGGCATCGCCAGGATCCATCGTTCTGTTAGCTCTGGTCAGCCCCATTCTCAGGCCCCTGGTAGGGAGGTCTGACCTCAGCCTGCCCCATGACCTTAAACTCCAGCTGGAAACCCAGTCTCCTTCTGGCTGAAGTGACAATGTGGGCACTTTATTAACTATTTGTTTCTATCTTAACAGCACGATGGTTAGAGGAGAGAATCTGTATGATATGTGTTCTTTGAAATGTATTCGAATTGCTTGATATCCTTGTAAATTCTGTAAATAATCCGGGAACTTGAAAATAAGTTTTCTTTCCCAATTATTGAGCAGTTTCCTATGTTATGTTGTTAGATAATAAATAACTTTACTAGATTTTTTTGCCTGCTAAATATTATATCTAATAACAAATATATAATTATATATAATATATAAAAATATATTATAATATGAAATATATATTGTGTATATTATTCATCAGACAAAAATATATATAATTATATATATATACAACTATATAAAGAGAAAATTAGACTCAAATACATGTTTACTTATTTATAAAGTACAATTTATTCTGCATTTTAAGACTTTCTTGTTGGTATTGTTTTAAGTGATATCTACTCACATGGCTAGAAATAGAAGTCCCCTACATTTTTAATTTCCCAGAAAACTCCTTAAAATATCTACAGGTCTCCTAGTGCCCAGTCCCACAGCCGGGACAAGTCTGCATTCATTCTCTCTAACAAGGGCCTCTTGGCGAGGCTGAAATGCTGGCTTTGCAGTAGCACTGACTGAAGTTGCCTGAAGCCCGCCGTCCTTTGTTTGGCTTAAGACTGTAACTGCTTTTCTCTTGTTCGTAATGATATTAATATTTCTTTCAAAAGAATGGGGCCCTTCTACCACCTATCTTCTTCATCCGAAAGAATGGACATGGACACACACACACACACACACACACACACACACAGTATATATGGATGATATATTACATGTATTGTGAATATATTTACGTTGGTTACACACCAATTCCACTTAAAGCCTGTGTAGCGCACAGGCCCCCACCCCATAGAATGTCAGAGGCAGGCCCGTTGGGGACCTGGAAACATGGAGAACTCAGAAGGCCCCTGAAAGCATTGCCAAGGTTACCCACGGGCAGGGCGCAGGCCCAAGCCGCTGGGGAAGCCGCTCTGGTATGAGACTTCCGTGTGCGGTATGGAACCCATTACCGGTTTTCCGTGATGAACGAGCGGACCGGAGGGTCCTGTGACTTCGCTGCACGAGAAGGTCTACTCCTGGCCGAACACCATCTGTCCACAAACCCATCCCGAGGCCCAGCCCTGCCAAACCCAGCCTCTCAGCCCAGGCTTTCTGGGGTCCTGAGACTGACAGTCTGACTTTTCACATCTCCATCTTAAACGTGACTTTAACCCGAAATGACAGCGTGGACCCTGCCGTGTGGACCGGGGAGGGGTGGGGGGATGTTTGTGGCCGAGCTGCTACCCTAAGGAGGGGGACAGCTGTAGTCACGGCGTCTCGGCCAGGGAGGCCTGTTGGCTTTGATTATAGGAGCCGAGGCCGGGGACACAAGCCAAGTCCCGCTCGCAGGGAGAGCTCACCTTTGTGAGAACCCGGGGGTATTGCCATCACAAATCTCCGTGACTGCGAGACGGGCTGCGTGCGGGGGCCCGTTGTTAGCTGGCACTTTGTGCAGACCTTGCCGAACGCGGGTCTCCTTTCCAATTGCCTTGGCAGGTGGGCCGGCGGGTCAGCGGGACATAGGGGAGGGCACGAGGGGAGCAGGGCCCAGGCTGGCCCTTCCTGGCACGGTTCAGTGTGCCCTGGGCTGTACACCATCGAGGGAGGGCTGGCGGGGGGTGGGGGGGCACCTGGACCTAGAAAGAACCTCCATTGTCCCCCGAGAGCTGCCCTAACACCTAATTCGTCATGCCATCTCCCCATATGTTCATGGTGATTATGGAGATGCAGGGTTTCTGAAACGGTTCTGATGGAAGGAGCCCATCCTAGGGTTACTCAGAGAGGACATTTCTCCTTAGGGGACCACGTGCTCCAAGTGTGGGCCTGGAAACTCTTCAGAATATCCCCCTTCTGCCATGGGCTCAACAAAGAATCTCCATGCCCTTTGTCCCCATTCGGGTTGACATTGGTGACAAGGCAGAGTCCAACTGGGACACACGCTGGTCCTCTAGCACCTGAGGCCTCCTACTCCTGATAAGACTTTCAAAGGCACCTTGAGGTTGTGAGCCTTTGTTACCTACAGAGTCAGGAAACAAAAAAGATGGGTCCCTTGCCTGGCTGGTGTGGCTCAGTGGTTGAGCGTCGACCTGTGAACTGGGAGGTCGTGGTTCGATTCCAGGTCAGGGCACATGCCTGGGTTGCGAGCTTGATCCCCAGTAGGGGGCGTGCCAGAGGCAGCAGATCCACGATTCTCTCATATCATTGATGTTTCTCTCCCTCTCCCTTCCTCTCTGAAATCAATAAAAACTTTTTTTTTTTAAAAAAAAGAGATGGGTCCCCCATTTGTGAATTAGGTTTTTCTCACCCAGGGCACCGTCCCTGTCAACTGGGCACGACCCTCCTGTGCTGGGCCAGGTCACCGGCTTCAAGCATGGCATCCCTGCCATGGGACTTGCTCCATCCAGACTCATGCTCGCCCTGCCTCTCTTCTGATCCCAGCTGAGCTGCTAAACCGAAATGGGAAGCAGTAATGGGAAGGGAAGGTGAGAAGGAGCAGGGAGGACAGGATGGTGGACAAATCGGAAAGACTGTGCTCAAGGCACCATCTGAGGAGGGTAATGATCTGCCTGAACGTAAACTGAGCCACGTGATGGCTCTTCCTTTGAATGTCTTATATCACGGCCAGGTTCACCTTTCGCTTATCTGCACAGGAGGCCACAGGGCGGAGAAAGCCAGGGTGTGGTGGGAACGAGAACTTGGGCTTAGCCCGACTCTCGGCCACTTGGTGACGCGTACCGCCCCTCAGGCCCCAGCAATTCCTCATCTGTGACCTAACCCGGGGTTTCTCCCGGCATCATTATTGCCATTTTGTCGGGATAATGAAGCCCTCGTGCGTTCCATCCTGTGGGATGTAGAATGTTAGCTGCTTATCTCTAGCCTCTCCCTACTAGAAGCCAGCAGCACCCCGCCCAGTGGTGACAACCAAAACATGTCCCCAGACTTACCAAATGGCCCTTCAGGGAAGCAAAGTCCCTCAATTTTGTTGTTTTTGTTTGTTTGTTTGTTTTTAATATTTTTATTGATTTCAGAGAGGAAGGGAGAGGGAGAGGAAGAAGAAGAGGGAGAGGGAGATGGAGGGAGAAATATCAATGATGAGAGAGAATCATTGCTCAGCTGCCTCCTGCACTCCCCACACTAGGGAGAGAAAGAGAGAGAGAGAAATATCAATGATGAGAGAGAATCATTGCTCAGCTACCTCCTGCACGCCCCACACTAGGGATCGAGCCTACAATCGGGAATCGAACCGTGACCTCCTGGTTCACAGGTCAATGCTCAACCCCTGCGCCCCACAGGCCAGGCCCAAGTCCCTCGGCTTTGAACCACGCATCTGATCTGTGTGATTATGATACCCTTTTTCCTGAAACGTGTTTTTCTGGGACAAGAGGACGCTTCTCAATGATTCCTTTGAAAAGCGGCCTCTTCGAAGGAGTCCAGTCCCTTTATTTTGATTAAGTGTGTGTTTCCTTATCACCAGTGTGAGGGGAGATAGGATCTTGTGTTCCTCTGGGATCGCACAAACAAGCCACAGTGACTCATTCATTGCGGGCACCAGGAGCCTCTGCCGGCAGGTGCTCCGGGGATGAGCACCATAAATCACCATTCCCTGAATCGCCTGGAGCTGCTGTTAGAGGGCTAGGGAACAATGACTTCGGAAAAACACTTTTTAATCAGGGAAGTTCCTTTCTACTTATTTGCTCGATTCCTCCAGTCATCACACATAGGCAGGAACTGCCTTATGCTTATTGTGCACGCTTTGATCTTAGAGTTCCGGGCTTTTACCGAAGTGGTCATCGGAGACAAAGAAATCAGTCAGGAATGTCAAGACCATTGGGGCTTTGACGGGACAGTCCAGAGAGCGCTGGGATCCTGCACAGTCCACTGTTACAAGGAAAGTCTGCCCAAATGTCATCTATCGATGAAGAATTTCCGGTTGGGGATACTGTTGTTTTGTCTCAGGGTACCTTCCAAGCAGTTTCCTGACACAATCAAGAAGCAACTAGAGCTGTAAAGCTCTGTCATGTTTAAAGAACTTTGTTTGTTTGTTTGTTTTTATTGCCAAATGTGATCTGAGACTTTCCTTCATTATAACCAGTCCGTGAGGTTGGGAGGAAGCAACTAACCCCATTCACGTCCAGCAATTTGGTGGCTACGCAGATTCACTTAAAAGAACATCATCGTTTCCTACAACTACATGGCTTAGGCCAGTTCACACCACAAGGGAAACTTTTCTTATCGTCGCAACAGCCTTAAAAAAAAAAAAATTGTTCACTCGTTTACTCCTTTAAGGACAATTTTCTAAAATACAATGTGCGGGCATTGGGCTGGGGATAGGATGGTAAACAAAAATCCCCTTTCCGCGTGGAGTGGAAGGTCCAGCAGAGTAAAGGGGCGTTAACGAGACACTTTCATGAATGAGTGGCTCGCGCTGTGAAGGAGAGGCATGTGCCCTGGATGAGATCCGCTCCATTCAGTAGGGACCTGAAGGGCCATTAGGAGTTCACTGGACGAAGAAGGGAAAAGATGGCGTTCAAGAAGGGAACAGCACATGCAAAGTCTCTATGATGAGAGGAAGAAGGGTGAGGATGAAGGTGGCCAGTGTGATTGACACTGAGGTAAATGGAGAGAGTCAGGAGAGATGAGTTTGAGAGGTGGGCAGAGGTCAGATTTTTTAGTTCAGGTAACGAAGTCTTGCAAGCAATGAGAAGACCACGAAGAGTTTTAAGACAAGGGTTGAAATGATCGGTGCTATTTAAGCAAGAGGTTGACAAAATCACATTTTGAAATTATTTTGGCTGAGGTGAAGGAAGGGATAGGAGGGGCACACAGAGCGTGTGCTGGTAGGGAGTTGAATAGAGTGTGTTTCACTGGCCCAAGCAACAGAAGATGACTGTTTGCATTAAAGTGATGGAGACAAAGAGAAGTGACCAAGTTCAAGAGTTACTTGTTGCGTCACATCCATTAGAATCTGTAGTACACGTATTGGTCGGGGGAGAGAGGGATGAGAGGTGGGAGAGAGATTGTGAGGATGACCCTGGAAACTCTGGATTCATAAGACTATTCTGTGTGGTTAATTTTCAGGTATGCGGTAGAGAAGGTATGATTTGGATGGCTTCTGAGGTGGTAGCAAATTTCATTTCTTGACCTGATGGTCCCAAGGACATTCCTCTAATAATCGCTTACAAAGCCCTGTATTTGCTTTTTTAAAAAAAAAATAAATAAATTTTTATTGATTTCAGAGAGAAAGGGAGAGGGAGAGAGAGAGAAACATCAATGATGAGAGAGAATTATTGATTGGCTTCTTCCTGCATGCCCCACACGAGGAATCAAGGCTGCGACCCAGGCATGTGCCCTGACCGGGAATCGAACCGTTACCTCCTGGTGATAGGTCAACGCTCAACCACTGAGCCATGCTGGCCAGGCCCTGCATTCATTTGCTCTGCATTCTTTTTTGTACCCATATTTTATTTTATAATACACAGGCAGGAGAAGAGGAAACGGAACTTCTTTGGACAGGCCTCAGTTTACTCTAAAAATTAAAATAAGTGGCTAGAGAGATACACTGCTGTCCTGCACAAGTCGTAAAGACACGGTTCACGCTTCCCAAACACACAGAAAAGTTGTTTCCACTGAGGACTGAGTTAGAACATTAATTTAGAAGCACAATCTAGAGTTTTACTTGTCTCCAACTGAATTCCGTGCCATGGCATTATGTCCGAAACTTATCTAATCTATGTTTAATAGGTGTCCTCAAGGCTCTCTCTCATTGTCATAAAATCCTTGCAACCTGAATGGTTGGCTGTGTCCAAATAACCAACATCAGTGTGAACAACACCCGAGGCTGAGAAAGGGGAAAGGTCATTGTTGATGCCAGGGGTGAGGCCTTGAGATGAGAAATACGACTTGATTCCTTGCATTATTTCAGCAAGACTTCCCAGGGCAGGGAACAAAAGGAGGATGAAAGTTTTAAGAGCTGCCCTGGTGCCCAGAAGATGTTTGGTTTGGTTCATTGTTGTGAGGCAGCCGCAGCTGTCCGCTTGTAGAAGGAGCTGCAGGAAATCTGTCATCCTCCTTAAACACAAGCGAGGGGCACTGCGGTCCCACTGTTGGCCCAAAGCAGGAACCAGAGCGAAGCCCAGCAGAGCCCCGTTCTGCTGAAAGGACGCTGGCTTAGGAAAGAATGGTGGCTTTTCCTTCAGATCCCTGGCCTAACTCCTTCCCAGGCCGGTCGTGAGGAAGAGACAGGCTTCTTTAATGAGCAACAATTTATGACAGGTTGCAAAGGCTCTCCGTAGGAAGAGGAAGCCTGCACATCAGCACGGGATGCTTTTCTGGGGCACCAGGAAATATTAACCCTGATGACCAAGTGATGTGAAACAAAGACGATTGTTGAGATGCCATTTCTGTCACTGCCCTTGGGGGGAGAGGGGGTGGAGCCAGGCGGTTGCCCTGAAGAACAATGATATTCCTTCTGGTGCCGGCTTCTGGGCCAAGCCACCACTGTGACCTAAGGGACAACATTAAACGATAGAGGAGGGGTCTCTTTTCTAGCGGGAATGAAACCACGAGGTTAGCGGTCTCTTTGTGACATTCTGACATTCGTTAGCGGGGTCATTGGTCAAAATCAGCAGGTCACCTGTCAGAGGGAGTCAAGGCATGCGTAGTCCAGGAAGTATATAGGATATGGCTTTTAAAGAAAATCTGAGCACTGTCCATGTGCCAAGTATAAAATATTACCAGATAGTCATTGACAATATACTGTGAAGTCTTAGCTTTTATGACAAAAAGAAATAGAATCCCAGAGTTAACTAGTGGTTTACTTAGGAGAGGTTTAAAAGTGATGTATCCAGCCGTGCCAACCTGGCTCAGTGGTTGACCTATGAACTAGGAGGTCATGGTTCAATTTCCAGTCAGTACTCAGGTTATGGGCTGGATTCCCAGTGTGGGGCATGCAAGAGGCAGCCAATCAATGATTCTCTCATCATTGATGCTTTTATCTCTCTCTCCCTCTCTGCGATCTATAAAAAGAATATTTTTAAAAATATTAAAAAATAACGTATTCATTCGTTATTCCTTTTACCCAAATAAACACTTTATACAATTAGGTCTTATTGCAGAATGTCTATATTTCAAGGAGATAAAGAAAAAAAGTGAAACCCAGTCCGCAGGATACATACACAAAGAGCAGGAAAGCTGCAAATGCCATGAAAAAGAGAAATATTGGTGACAGATGTTTTTAAATTATTGGCGGTCCCTCCCTCCAGACAGCATCTCCATCATATTTTGACACTGCCTCTGCCCCAGGCATATGACAGGCGCCATAATGGCTTTTACAAGTGTGCTGGGTAGAGGGATGCTGTGAAATAGTAGCATCCCTCTCACCTCGTACCTTTACAGCAGCCTTGTAAATAACTTGCCTTAATCTAGCCACCCAGAAGGACACGACTCTATTGAAAAAAAATCCTACACAATACCAATGATTCTCAAAAGAAATACTCAGAAGATGGGCATTAAACCTACTATGGCAGGTTGGTACCAGCTTTTATATATCTCTGGCAATTGGAGAGAAAATACATTCTTGTGAGATTACTACCCTAGAAATAAAGTAGAATAATGCTACTTGAAGGACTATGATAATTTAAATATGTGTATTATAAACCCTAAGACAACTCCTTAAAACAACAACAAAAGAAGAATTATACTACTAAGCCCAAAAAGAAATAAAATTGAATTTGGAGAAATGCTCAATTAACATAAAAGGGGGCCAAAAAATTAAAAATGTAAAAAGCAAATGGGAAAAATAGAAAACAATTAGCAAGATGACAGATTTGAACTCAACTTTAATCACATTCAATGCAAATGATCTAAATATTCCAATTAAAATCCAGAGTTTTCCAAATTACATAAAAAAGTAAGACCTAACAGTATACTATCTATAAGAGACCTACTCTAAAAATAAAGACACAAATAAGATAAAAGAAGGGAAAACTTAAAAGAAAGCTGGAGTGGCCAAATTAATAGACAAACTAGGTCTCAGAGCAAAAACTATTACTACCAATGAAAGAGTAATTTGGAATTAATAAGGGATCAGTTCATTGAGAGGGTGGAATAGTCCTGAATATTTATGTACAGAGCATTGACATCCATTAAGCAAAATTTGATGGAAAGCAAAATTGAAAGAAGAAAAAGATAAATCCACAATTATAGTAAGGTATTCCAACAGCCCCCTCAATAATTCATGGCATAAATGGAAAATCAGCAAGGATCCTATATAATAAAAGCCTAATATGCTAAGTGTCCGGTCATCCAGTCATCCATTCAACCAATCAAAGCATAATATGCTAATGATATGCTAAGGCTGCTCAACCACTTGCTATGACGTGCACTGACCACCAGGGGGCAGATGCTCCAACCAGTAGGTTAGCTTGCTGCTGGGGCCCTCTTGCAGTCCCGCACTGGCTGGCTGGCTAACCTCCCACATCCCTCCCCATACACTGGTGGGATCCCTCAGCCTGGCCTGCACCCTCTCGCAATCCGGGACCTCTCGGGAGAGAGCTGGTTTCGGCCCAACCCCACAGGCCAGGCCGAAGGACCCCACTGATGCATGAATTCGTGCACTGAGCCTCTAGTATAGTATATGTGAGTAATACTGCTAACCCAGTTTACCAATTTGACATCCATAGAACGCTTCACCCAGCAACAAAATAAACATATTCTTCAAGTACATATGAAATATAGACTAAGCTAGACCATAATTTGTGCCATAAAACAAGTCTCAATAAATTAAAGGATTTAAGTCATACAAAGAATGTTCTCTAACCCCAATGGAATTAAATTATAAACAAATAACAGAAAGATATGTGGAAAATCTCCAAATATTTGGAAATTACATAACAGACTCAAAATAACCTATGAGTCAAAGAAATAATCAAGAGGGGAAATAAAAAGCAGCCTGAACGGAATGAAAATGAAAGCATAACACGCCAAAATATGTGGGATGCAGAGGGCAATTTAGAGCATTTAACATCTTTATTAGAAAAGAAGTGTCTCACATCAGTGACCTTCGCCTCAACAAAAAGCAGAAAAATGAGCAAGTGAAACCCAAGGTCAGCAGAAGAAAAAGAAGAAGAAAGATTAGAGCAGAAATCCATGAAATGCATTTTCCATGTCACAAAAGACTGGCCATCAAAATCAACTTAATGCTGTGGGGATATTTCTTGGGAGCTCAACCATGGGCTAAATGATTCTCACCACCATTTTACAGGGGACATGGAAATGGAAATCTAAGCCACTTGACCAGGGAGGGTCAGGTGCAAGTTGCAGGGAAGAGGGAACTGGGTGTACTTGCTGGACATCAGCTTTGTGTGCAGTCCCCAAGAGGGGACGTAGTGATCTGCACGAAGGAGGTGTCAGTGGGAAGACGTAAAGAAGTGGGCGGATCCAAGAAACATATGAGTTAGCAGGGCCATCCACGGGGAAAGGGACTCCATCTAAGGAGCCGCTAGTTTGATGATGCAAACAACTTGCGTTTTAAAGTGAATTTTGTGAAACCTGGAGGTGTCCAGAATAAATAGCGTCAACAGGTCTCAGCCTGGGCGAGAGAGAAAGGTCTTGGATGTTAAAATCAAAGTTGGGGCTCACCTACAAGCACACGCTGAGGATATGAAAACGCATGAGGTCATCCAAGGAGAGTGCGAAGAGAAAGACAGGGAAGGTTTGAGCGTAGACCCTTGGGGGGGACAGCAACACTGGAGGTTTCTATTGGCAAAGGGAGTTGTTTGGGAAGGACCTGAAGAAAATAGACTATTCAGTGGCCCCCAAAAGTCTTGTGTGCCTGGTGAGTGCGTAGGGAACACCAGTCCAATGGATGAAGGTCTGTGGATGTAATGGATGAAGAATGAGAACGTTTGCCTTCCAAAGTAAAAACGTCAAAAATCCTATCTATGTGGTCCTCCCTAATTAGGTACAGTGGATAGAGCTTTGGCCCGTGGACTGAAGGGTCCCGGGTTTGATTTCCGCTCAGGGCACATGCCTGGGTTGCAGGCTCAATCCCCAGTGAGGGGTGTGCAGAAAGCAGCCGATCAATGATTCTCTCTCATCATTGATGTTTCTATCTCTCTCTCCCTCTCTCCCTTCCTCTCTGAAATCAATAAAAATATATATTTTTAAAGAAAGGATCATGGACAGAACGAAGGGTTCCACTGAGGAAAACCTATCCCAGCAGCTCCCATCGTTCTAACTGTCCAAGTGGTCATTACAGGGCTGTGCTGGCTGCCAGCCAGGATGGGCGGCGGGAGCTGGTGAGGTGGGTGGGGTGTTTTCCCTGCTACATTGTGCTTTACTGGACATAACAAAGGACCTAGCCAGCTGCGTTGAGTCGGGGAACTGGATGCTCAGAGAGCCCTCTCTTGGCCCATTATGCGATTCTGAGAAAGGAAGCTCAGGCAAGATCAATACATCCTCTGCATAGACGTCAAATAGCTCGTGACGTCGGTCGTGTGGGGCTGTTTTGAGTGAGGATATCCCAGTCTTAGGAATTTGACATGAGTTTGGCTCGGCGCCCCTACAGAATGCAATGTAGGCATAATCCGGCCTTCCTGTAATTGTCTATTAAACTTGGCAATCTGGACTAATTTTTTCCTGTGAAGGGAGCCCGGGACGTCACCAGGACAGTGGTTGGGCTAATTAATGAGGCATCATAATGTGCATAATAAAAGCTTATGAGTGGAGTGTTCTTTCCACTGTTTTCCTCTGCCCTTCCCAGACAGAACGGCCGGTCGCACCGGAATCTGTGAATCACGTTCTGCTAAACACATCTCTTCTGGTAAACAACATCAAGGGGAAAAAAATAACTGGACAGCCATCTGTTTGATGGAGTCCTTGGCTCTTTTTATTTTTTTTCACTTCCCCCCATTGCATGTTAGAGGAAGTAAATAGGGGGAAAAATTCTAATTATATTGCTGTTTACTGATTTCGGGATAAGTTTTATTGTATTTATTTTAAACACCACTCTGAGCCACACCCAAAGCCTTGCCAGTCCTTCTGCGCCTCCCCACTCCCTCTCCTTTTTCTCTTTGGCTTGTAGCTCATTACATTTGAGTCTAGTCTCAAGACTGTTCAAGCCTTTGCAGCTCAGAAGCAGCAGTAGCTTTTATGCTTTGGGATCCACATTCAAGTGGGGGAAATCGGGCTCTCACGGGAGCCAATGGCAAGACCATTGGGCGCAGTGGGTAAGATGGGCTGAGTTTAGGGAAATCATTCAACAGTCTTACATGAAAAATGTGGCTTCCACAACGTCAGTTCTACAAATAGAGGGTGTCCCCAAAAATGTACACACGTACTTTGCTTAATTATAAAGGCAGTGTTTCTTAAAATACATTTCATTTTCAAAATTGAGCTGTCAGCAGTTAAAGTATGTACACATTTTGGGGGGACACACTGTAGTTATTAAGTACTAACTATGTATGCAGTAGGCACCGAGTCAGACCTGGATGTAAGAATATCAGCCTTGCCCAGCTGGTGTGGCTCAGTGGTTGAGCATTGACCCAAGAACCAGGAAGTCAGTGGTTCCATTCCTGGTCGGGGCACAAGCCCAGGTTGCAGGCTTGATACCCAGTAGGGGGCATGCAGGTGACAGCCAAAAAAAAAAAAAATATATATATATATATATCAGCCTTGCCCATAACAAGGGATCACTATTAGGATCAAGTGAGATAAAATACTTGGAGGTTCTCTGTTAGTTGTAAAGCTTGGTCTGTCTGAGATTTATGGGGACTATTATCACAGCAAGGCATCTGAGAGTTGAACTGGCTCCTTCGGTGCCCCGAAGGTCATGGTTACCTAACTGTTCAGGGCAGGGCAAGGAAACAACAGTGCACTAGGCGACTCCAATTTTTTTTTTCTAGAACATAGCCCGCTCTTGTTCAAGGTCAAAATTCGTCTGAAGCCACTTTTATGAAGAAGAGGGCGTGTACAGCGCAATGCCTGGTACACGGTGTACGTGCCTGCATGAGGCTCTCCTCACTGCCAAGCGTTTGGAAGGGGACGTTTTAGTGAAACAAAAGGTTTGGACAGAAAGGTTGCATTCCACATGAGTCACAGGCAATGAAGTCATAATCCGACGGCGAGGCGGACCAGCTCCTGGAAGGCCAGACACATCACGCAATAAGTGTATTCATTGCAGGAGGCATCTAGCCTGGCCTACTCCCCAAACTCATTAAGTCACTTTCAGACACGTGGGTGGCAAGACTGGTAGCTCCGGGAACCTCTCATGAATCCACTTCCCACCTTTGGGGCGTGGTGACAAATGTTTGTGTTTTCCCAACAACCCCTTAAGACAGTGGTTCTCAACCTTCCTCATGCTGCGACCCTTTAATACAGTTCCTCATGTTGTGGTGACCACCAATTTCATTGTTACAAATTGAACATAATTAAAGCATAGTGATTCATCACAAGAACAATATGTAATTATATATGTGTTTTCTGATGGTCTTAGGCGACCCCTGTGAAAGAGTCGTTTGAACTCCAAAGGGGTCGCGACCCACAGGTTGAGAACTGCTGCCTTAAGAAGTACTTGCTGGCACATGTCATTTTTAAATGTAAGTTCACCGAAAATTATTTTAAGAACCTAGTCACCAGAAAAGGAAAAATGGACATCACTGAAAATCCCTCCAGGATATTGCAGAATTAGGGCTTAGTATCACCATGCTAACTCAAAGGACAGGGAGGCAAATGAGACGCAGCGTCAATCCTCTGAGAGTTAACGATTTTAGACAACAACAATCTACATAAACAGATGGAAAAACCCAAGATTAAGATAACAAACGTGGCTTTAAAATTCCCGACATAAACCGTAATGGTGTGTGACAGAGCGAAAGCAAAAGAGAGAGCGAGAGTTGGAATTGAGAACTGTTTGGGGAAATTACAGTTTGGGGCCCAGGAGGAGTCAGGAATAGATCGACTTACAATTTATTCACAAACGCTTTGCAAATGGCTTTCGAAGCATGATTTAATCGGTCTACCTCTTCTTTCAGGGGATTGGTCTTACAATATGAGGAAACACCATCCCATTAGAGGCCAGCTCAGTTTACAGCTAGTAGTCCGGGTGAGTCCTGAACACAGATTATTCAAAACACAGGCCAGAGAAAGCTGGCTGGGGTGACTGGGGAAATTCAATGCAAGAAGTATTTGACAGGGCACTGGGAATCCTTTTCCTGGGGCTATTCCATTTTTCTACTCTTTCAAATTCTATTACTCCTTAATCCATTTCTATAGCCCAAGTCCTAGCCACGCTTCCAGTCGATAGCTCCGTCCTTGCAATAGAGCTGGCCTGCCTGCTCCTGACCTTGCTGGGCATCCTAGGGAAGCCAGCCATCCCCTCCACAACCAGCCCAGACCCTCCTCCTCTTCTGCATGACAGCCACATCCCCTGCTTTTGTTTCCTTGGCCCTTGGATGCTCTGGCTTCTCTAGCTCAAGACTGTACTCCAAACTCACATGTGACCTTCCTCCCATGAATCTTCAGCAGACTCTCACCAAGCTGCTCCCTTGTTTCATGGACCTCCCCGTCTCCGGTCACTAAGCATACTCCTAGTGGATCCCGAGCAAATGGCTGGCCTCAGCCAAGCCCTTACAGCCAGGGATGAGGATTGGTCCCTATCAGAAGCCTGTGTGATCATCCTGTTATCACTTATTTACTGAGCACGCAATATTTATCAGGCTCGGTTTTAACACGTTACTAACAGGACAGATAAGGCCCCTGTCTCCGTGAAAATCATAGATGAGTGCAGTAAACATAAACAAGTACACTAATGATACATAAGATAATTTCATATTTTGTAACTCATGTAAAGCAACCGCTATGAATAAAGGCTAGCTAATAATAACGCCTATATTTGTTGCATGTTTTTATGTGCGCTGTTCTAAACACTGTATGTCGATTTCATCTTTAGAACAACCCTACGAAACAGGGATGATCGTTATTCCCGTTTTACCGGTGAGGAAACTGAAGCTCAGGGTGTTCAGACACTTCCCCAAGGCCTCACATCGCTAAGGGTTCAGACCAGGATTTGAAAAGAGGAAAGCTCTCCGGGACCTTTCCCCTCATTTGTCATTTTCTCTAGCCCTACGCTTGATCCACCTCCCATAGACGTTACATCTTGAGGTCTCAGAGTTGAGCAAGAGAAGGGGGGTTGGTTCAACAGCAAGGGGGAGCCTCTGAGAGTGGGCTGGGTCAGTCCCCGTGCAAGAAGAGCATGGAGCTCTGGAATTTGCAGGAATACGTATGCCCTAAAGGAAACCAAACAGCAAGCAAAAATAGACAACTCATCACCAATACAACCACTGAAAATAAGTCCCTGGATTATAGCTCTTCCCCCTCCGCCCCACCCCCCCAATAATTTGCTATGTTGCTTCGGGATGGTTTGACTCATTCCACCAACTTGTCTTCAGTTGTTTTCCATCTATGTAAATCCTTTCCCAAATGTGCTCCCCCTTTGAGCCTGGCCCCAAGGAGTGGTGATTAAAGTAGAATGAGAATGATCTGCAAAGATGCTCTTTAATGTGCTAATGCCCCACAGATCCAGGCGAGGTTTAGAAAAGGCTAGAAATATAGTTATCTCCGTGGAAGAAAACATCTTTTATTTGTTTTGTGCTTGGCAGCAAGACGAGTAGATTTAATAACTGCCTAATTTATTATTAACTTTGAGATTAAGAACACCTGAAAATATCTCTTTGGCTTGTTCTTTGAATTAGCCAAGGGCAATTCAGGGATTTTGCCAAACAAGGCAATGGGGGAAAAAAACAAACGAACGTCTACTGGAAAATAATAAGGTTGTAGGTGAGTCAAATGAGAACCATTCCATTGTGCTCAGAAATAATTTTTGAAAATGAAATGAAATCGTTACCGCTGCGTTCAGCCATGACGAGCGCTCAGAAAATCCAGAAGGAAAAGATGCCAGAACCCTAATCTGTCACCAGGGAAAGCATGGAGTGCTGGGGAGAAAGCAAGAACCAGCCGATGCTCAAGAGAAGCAGAGAAGCACACACAGGGAGGTGAGGAAGAATTCAAGGTCTTCGGATGACCCCCTTTGCCTCCAGGAAGCACCCAGTTCTCAAAAGAGACAAAGTTCTGCCCTAGCCGATTTGGCTCAGTGGATAGAGCGTTGGCCTGCGGACTGAAGAGTCCCGAGGTTCAATTCCGGTCAAGGGCACATGCCTGGGTTGCGGGCTTGATCCCCAGTAGGGGTGTGCAGGAGGCAGCGGATCAATGATTCTGTCTCATTGTTGATGTTTCTCTCTCTCTCCCTCTCCCTTCCTCTCTGAGATCAATAAAAATATATATATTTTAAAAAAAGAAAGAAACAAAGTTCCCAACCAAGACTGGCTGGAACGTCATCACCCACCCTGGCAAAGGTCCACCATGGGAGGAGAGCCCTTTACCAAGACGCTGAAGGGGGCTTTTGTGATGGGGGACTGTAGTCCTGTTGTCACCAGGGTGGCCTTCTGCCTTGGGTTGAACTGCAGACTAATATTTTAATTTCTGGTCTAGTAAAAACATGAAAATAGGGCATGTCAATATTATTTTTTAATACAGTTCTTTGAATGTCCCCATTTCATGGGCTCTATGAGGGTAGACCTCAATATTTCTACACTGTTGATGACCAAGGAAGGGAAGGACAAAAGGGTTATTCAAAAATTGCCAGGAACACACACCCCACCTTTGGCTGTGAAGGTGGACATGTGGACTCTTGGTAGGGCAGCTTCTTTCATTGCTTCTTGGTCAATGAAGGTCTCATTAGCCTTGATATCACCACTGGGTCTCAATACAGTAGTCCAGGGGCAAGCTGTCCTCTGACGAGGTTGTACTTTGTTTAATAACATGCCATGGGAGATGGGGTCCTATAGAAAATTCATACCACAGTGCTAGCCAGAGGTCTGGTATTTCAGTAGAACACCAGACCCACATGAGAGCCCTAGTCCCCCAAATGGTAGATGGAGGGCTGTGAAGAGGAGCTGAACAGGAAGTCGGCGTTGATAGGGAGGTGGAGAGATGAGAGAGGTTGGAACAAGCCCACCAAGGTAGCTGGGACATGGATGAAATAGAAGAAGTCAAAGAAAATAAGAGTCATCTCTGACCGCCTGGGATATATGGCTTTTCTGGACACTACCTTTAGTTGTATTAGATTTTCATCTGAGGCATTTTGTGAGAAAAGAGTACTATTTCCCCAATTCAGATGCCGCTGGCTTGGAATGAATGGTAATTGAAGGCCAAGGTAACGTGCAAAGATCACACTTGGGAAAGCCTTGCAACTCTTTTGTGTGTAGTTGGAATTCAATCTAAAAGCATTAGCTCTGTGCAGATAGATTGTTTAAGAAATCAAGAATTCTTTCTATAGGTTTCATACACAGTATGAATAGCAATGATTTCATTTTCTTATTTGACTCAATAGCATCCATATTGGTATTTATGTATTACCTAGCTAATGGCTATTAACTAGAATAACACCCAATTTATTTCAAAACTTTGTGTAACACAGATTTTCTACTCAATCATACCATTCTTTCCCCAACTGTCACCTCAACCTCTGATGACAGCAACTGGAATTTTAGAAAAATGTGAGGATTCTTTTAAGATAGAGGATTCTTTTAAGATTTTAAGATCCTCTTTGTTTTGACTCTTTAATTGTACACTTCATGCAAAATACTAATATTGTCAGACAAACTGGACCTAATTATTAATTTTATTTCCAGAGAAGTTTTTTTTCCCAAATTCCCTCAGACACTTCTTCCAAAGCTGAGAAAGCCCTCGTTAACTACAATCACTTTTATGGTGACGTGTGGCGAATAGTGGCAGATTCAGACTCTAAAAGACCTGGGTTCCAGTCCCAGCTCTACCATTTAGAAGGTGCAGACCCTGGAGACTCAGCTAACATCTCTATGCCTCGGTTTCCACATCTAAAAAAGTAATAATAATGATAGCACCTATCACATAGGCTTATTGCGAAGAATACATGAGAAAGTCAAAGTAACTTGCATGGCCAATCCTCCAAGGAGTTTGTTACTATTTTCTTGTTTTGCCTCTTTCGTCAGGGCCGCCTGCCGGCCATCTTACTTTGATTCATTTCAGCCACGTGCCACGTTTTCCCCAGCTTTCCGGCCTCCTAAAGACATATTCATAGATCTTTCGGACGTGGTTGGTGGGTCTTGCTTTCCTGCGTTTTGGCCTCCTCGCCTGACTTCCGGTTCTACACTGAAACCTATGCTGGATCTGGCCAGGGCAGTGTCATAGAAGGACTGGCTCGTGGGACAGAGGAAGGCAGGGTCAGCGCTGCCCCGGCCATCCATTCGCTGCTTGAACTTCAGCTCTTCCACTGAAGGACAGAAATAACAGCACGTCCGTCTCACCTAGGGGTTCTTCATGGGAAAAACCACATACAAAATGCTATGGGGATGTAGGTGTTTATTATTACTGTTGCACAAGACCCTTCTCGATGAACCATGGCAGCCTTCTGCTAGTTCTGTTGTATAATAATAATGTAATTATGCAATAATAGGTTCCGTATGTAGCTTATTATACGTCGGACTCAGAAATCTGTTTGTCACATGTGTCCACAGTCAGTTATCCCGTGTGCCAATGCAGTCCCCCTTGATTCCGTTCCTGTTCACCACATGGGGACCGACTGCTCTCGATGTTGTAGTGCACAACATTCTCTCCCCAGACGCCCACCACGAGGCACAACGCAGTGCTGGAGGCCACGATGCTGCTTCCTGCTTTATTCTGTTTGGTCTTCTTTCCGGGGACCACATCTCCCAGTTCTTGGCTATCATTTCCATGGCCCAGCACACTCGTGTTTCGAGTACTCTTTCCAGGTCCCTCATTGAGTGAGTTGATTCCATGTGAAGAGGAGTCCCATTCCTGACTTCTCAAGGTCAAACAGGAAACCTTCTGGTTCAGCTCAACCCCAGGGCACATGGGTTGCATTACCTTTGAACTTGTTTATATCCATTCATTTGCATCCTTAAGTGTCTTTTCCCAGGGGTGTGGCTGATGCTCCTCATGAGATTGTACGTGGGTCACCCAACACAGAGGACCCATGTCCAAAAGTCACTGGACCACTGGACCCCTTTCTTGTCAGAAAAGACAGTGATAATTGGTCAGGAAAATGGTGAAAGGCTTTTCAAGGGACTAAAGAGATTGCTGAGCAGCTTTTCAGTGGAGAACTAGGCCTTGTCTAGTCTACCCTTCTAGGTTCTATGATTCTATGAGGTCTGCAGTTTTCATGGTTTTTGAGCTATTTTTCGGTTCTATACGTTTTAGGAAATTGGCATCGATGCAAATGATTCCTACCCATAGACAGTCAAGTGAGCTTTGTCCCGTGGAGGTGAAACTGGTACAACCTTGTGCCCGTGTCATAAGCCAATTTTGCATCTATTATACAAGCTCATCTCAGCCTCCCTGGCTGCCTATGTATGTGTCTGCTCTTTAAATTTCCCTTTGAACAAGTTTCCAACGCCTTACGAGTTCCCTCGTTCATTAATGAGTTAAATAATAAGACCTTTGATGCTTGTTCATTTTATGCTTGTGTGAAAGGAAGGATTTAAACTTCTTTAAAAAATAAATGATCACTTAATAACTTTATTTAGCTTTTATTCCCCCCTGGGTGCCCACAGGGCCCCCAGCTCTTCTTCTGAGGGCATGCTCTAGCCTCAGTAGTTTTTTTATGTGACTCTTGAGGTTTATACTCAGTTGGTTTATCTCTAAATCCGCAAAAACACCACCAGAGGAACTTTACTCTGCCCCCTTGAACTCATCTACAAATAGCTAAATTCTTGAGTTGTCATTTTTAAATTTCCACTTTGATCAGCCTGAAATACCCAGAGAAGCATACATAGTGCTTCTCACACTATGTTAGGATCGGTATTTGTACTTTAATCAGTGGCTACATCTAGAAAGGTACAGAGTACCTGATTGTATGGAAATGAGTTAGAATGGAGGCAAATTTCAGGGAGGGAATTCTGGGGAGAGGCAGTTGGGGGAAGGAGAAAACAGAGGGGCCTGGTCGGGAATGCTTGCCCGAGAGGGTACCCTGGATCTTTGCAGCTGGAAATGGACAGGGAGTACTCTTATTTTCCTGTCTGCCTTTCCAAACGGCCTGTAATACCCGTGTGAGTAGAAATTCAGTCCATCTAGCTCATTATTATATCCTCAGCACTTAACTCAGTGCTGGAACCTACGACCTACATGCTCAGTAAAATATATGTTAAATGAGTAAATGAATGAGTGAAAGAATGAAGCAATGGAGCCAAGAAACAGATCATGGGGATGTCAATTTCTTATGTAATCCAAGGGCATCATAGTTTTTTATCCTGAGCTTCTTGGTCTCTCACTTACTAGCTCTGAAATCTTGGGCCAGTCATTCTTTAAATATATATTATTGATTTTAGAGAGGAAGGGGGAGAGATAGAGAGATAGCAGTATCAGTGATGAGAGAGAATCATTGATGGGCTGGCTCCTGCATGCCCCCTACTTGGGCCCTTTAGTCTGCAGGTCGACACTCTATCCACTGAGCCAAACGGGCTAGAGCCAGTCATTCTTGTGAGCATGTTCATGACTTTGCCTGGACATGGGAACACTGAAGAGGCAGAGTGTCAGCAGAAGCTGCCCAAGGACTAGATGGTGACTGTGACGGTGGATGGACAACCATGAATGGATGCGGAGGAAGGAAGAAAGGACAGGGGCTCCTTGAAGAGCTAGATGATCATTCATTCGGCATAAATGAAGCTTCAGTGAAGGGCCGCATGGGCTGAGAAACCCCACTGATTGGATTAGCAGAGCGATCCAGACACAGGGAAAGGTAGGAGTTGTCTCTGGAATATGTTCTCTTGGAGAAAGGAATGCACGCTTTCCCCCCTGTTCTTGCATAGTCTTACAAATGGTTCTGAGCATATTTGAGCTGAGGAATTAAATCTGCTTTAATACCTTCCTGACATCCAGCACCTTCTGTAAGACCGGCACCAAATGACTTGTATAATCTCATCACGTAGGACTCTCCTACACATCCTATATAATAAAAGGCTAATATGCAAATAGACTGAACGGTGGAACGACCAGTTGCTATGATGTGCACTGACCACCAGGGGACAGATGCTCAACGCAGGAGCTGCCCCTTGGTGGTCAGTGCAATCCCACATGGAGAGTCCTGCTCAGCCAGAAGCCGGGCTGACGACTAGTGGTGGGCGAGCACAGCAGTGGTGGCAGGAACCTCTCCCGCCTCTGCAGCAGTGCTAAGGATGTCCAACTGCTGACATGCCCCCTGACGGCTCTCGGACTATGAAAGGGCACAGGCCAGTCTGAGGGACCCCCCTCTCCACCCTCAGTGCACAAATATCATGCACCAGGCCTCTAGTATCCTATAATTTAATCCAATTTTACTTCTTACTGTTTCCAAACGTGTCTTGCCTTTTCCCCTGCTTTCTTTTTTTTTTCTTCTTTTTTATTGCTCAAAGTATTACAAAGGGTATTACATATGTGTCCGTTTTTTTCCCCCGCCCTTGACAGTCCCCTAGCCTCCCCTATCCCCCAGTGTCTTATGTCCATTGGTTATGCGTATATGTATGCATACAAGTCCTTTGGTTGATCTCTTACCTCCCTCCCTCCTGCCCCCCAACCTTCCCTGGCCTTCCCGCTGCAGTTTGACAATCTGTTTGAGGCAGCTCTGCCTTTGTATCTATTATTGTTCAAAAGTTTATAATGGTCTCAATTATCCATGAATGAGTGAGATCATGTGGTATTTTTCCTTCATTGACTGGCTTATTTCACTTAGCATAATGCTCCCCTGCTTTCATGCTTTCTATTCATGCCGCACCTTTGCTTTGAACACCCTCCTACACCTCCTGACCTGTTCAGATACAGAACCCCAACACCTTCCTTAGCTGTAATGCAAATCCTTCCATTAGACCAGTTCCCCAAATATGCTATCCCCCATCTTTTCACCTCTGGATTGGATACAGCGTATGTTGTTTATCTCAGTGCAACAGATATTACTATTAGGCACTTATAGACCCTCCCTCCCAAATACAGACTAAGGTCTTCGAGGAACAGGACAAGCTTCCATCTCTGTTCCTGGAAGTGCTGAGTGAGACCCTTTTCTTTTCCTCAGGAAACTGCCTTGAGTTCATGAGTGAGCACACGAGTGCGTGGACATCTTCATACCATTTGTTGCTGCTGTGATCCCCGGCCAGATGTGGAGGAGCAAATTTAGACCGTTACTAGGATTTCACAGATTGCTATGAACTTTAAAGTCCTTCTCGGAGGAAATTTATGCTCCAGACGTAGACACGATTGTTCCTGGGAGTTTCGCCATCCAGCCCTTTCCCAGCATTTCCTTGCTCTCTGTTTTACTGCTACTAAACATGCAACTCTTCAAAGCCCTTGCCTACGGTCTTCAGGAGACGTGCTGTTGAAAAGGGGATGCTCCCTTGATTGACCTCTGCCAGCATGCAGGGCTGCTGTGCAGAGAATGTTCCGGAGACATCGCACGCTCTGCTAACACCCGCCCCATGTGCTCGGCCCTGATGGGCGGTGGTTTATAAAGTGCTGTGAAGAATTTTGGAGCGGTCCTATTCGACCATTAAAGATGAGCGTGTGTCTCAGGCCACCTGATGAATGAAGGGGCTTGTTTCGCAGTCAGGCTATTTATTTCGATAAGGTTCTTTTAAAGGATGAAAAGATTCGAAATGAAGGACACCAGCTCTTTGCTTCCCCCTTTCAGAATGCAGTGCTTTATGGTGGAAAGGAGTCTTGTTTGTTTCAGCCACAGTTGTGACTGGATCATGGGGAAGGAGTGTGTGTATACTTAGTGGTCCTACACCGGTGGCTCAGCAAGACCACCCCGGGCTGACATACCTGTGGACAGCATGACCACCTCGGGCTGACATACCTGTGGACAGCATGACCACCCTGGGCTGGTACACCTGTGGACAGCATGACCACCCTGGGCTGACATACCTGTGGACAGCATGACCACCCCAGGCTGACACACCTGTGGACAGCATGACCACCCCGGGCTGACAAAATGGAGATGCCCTCTCATCATTGCAACAAACCAGGGCTCCCACTGCAATGGACCGCGACTTCCGTTTTATTAGATCATCTTTCTTCGCCGACTTACAGTTTAAGTTGTCTGCACCACAAGGGAATTGTTTGCTGGTAGGTTTCTTTGGTCTACTTTGAGCAATAGCTAGACCCGCATTACCTCATGAGCTGTGCTTTTTGTCAGACCTGTCACTTTAGAATATGTCACAAAGAAGCTTGGAAATGCAGGTGACGTCAATGATGGCCAAAGCTCACTTGGAAAAGCCATGTGCCTTCTTCGGCAGGATCGGACCTCCACAGCAGTCCTCCTAGCGGCCTCTCCCTGCCTCATTCCAAACCCAACTGGGGCAAACGTGTTGGCCCTCTGGCTTTTCGGGGATCCAGACCATGCAAGAAATACCCAGCATGGGGGCTGCTGCAAGCTGTCTTCCTGGTTTAGAAGACTCAGGGGGGAAACAAAAACCACCTATAAAGGCCTTTTAATTTTTAACATAAGCTTCAGCTTGAGTTGTAAAGTGTATTCTCATCGGTCATCTTGATCTGAAGTCCATTTGGCTCGCGAAATTGGTCAGTGTGTAACCGCCACAGCTGCCGGCCGTGGGCACCTGCAGGGAACCCCAAGAGGGGCTCTGTGAACAGCCGGTTTTACAGGCAGTGGGCCTGATGGCAAAAATGTCAAGATTTGCTTTTCAAATAAGTGTATGTTCAGTGGGGGAAAAAACAAGTCGATGAGCCAGAGAAAGTTTCATTGGTTCGATGAAACCTGCCACCCAGCCTCTGACTTAGAAAGGTAAAGAGAAACAGACGGGACCGGATTTAAATAAGGGCAGAAATGCAAGGCAGCCCACACTCCTTAGTGAAGTGTCCTACCCACGTTCAAATCAAGGACTCCTTCCAGCCGTCACTTTATTCCTAACGAAGAGGCACTTCTTCATTTAGACGCGAATCCTCAGAAGTTGCTGGGGAGGCCAGAACCTTGCTCGGGTGTAGGTGGTGTGTTTGCCGACTTCGCTTTAGATCTCAGGGGGCCATCCAAGCCAGTACAGGTGGGGCTGGACTAGAAGTCAGCAGAGTTGAGCTCTGAGCTACATTCTGCCCATTTGTGGCCCCAGGGTCCTTAAGTGATTTCTACTTTGTGCCCAGCTGTCACGTGGGTTGGTGGTAGGACCACACCTCCTCCCTCCCCCCGCCCCATGGTCCCTTAGAACCCAAGGGCATCTTTTATAAGAATGAATTCTCAAAAGCCCATCTCTCCTTGGGGGACCTGCAGTTCAATAACAGCGTTTAATGGCTAAATTTTAGAAAATGATAGTTTAGCGGGGGAGGAAAGTCCTCATACGCCCTCCATCCCTGGGCAGCTGGGCTCTCAGACCAGTCTAGCCACCTTCTCAGGGGAGACCAACCAGCAGCTGTCCATCCTGTCCTGGCCGGGGCAAATGTGTTGGCCCTCTGGTTTTTCAGGAATCCAGGCCATGCAAGAAATGCCCAATGTGGGGGGCATTCATCTCTGAAACGTGGCTGTCTCTGGCCAGCCCTGCTGGAAGGAGAGGTTCCTACATGGGACCCCTGCTTTGCACACGAATCCCTCTACCCCCCAGGTAGAGACTGTAGATTTCCCAGGGTGCAAAGTGCTCATGGCTCCGTCCCACCCAGTGCTGGAAGGAGCCGTGATAAAGCAGCCCAACATCTAACCGATGGGCAGTCACTTGTGGTCCCCTCACATCCACACACCGACCCACGTGCAAAGGCAAGGCAGCCCTGTCCCCCACGGAGGTGCTGCGGCCTGTGTCTGCCTGCGCAACCCATCTCCAGGGCGTGCAGGGGGGAGGCGGGCAGCGCGGATAATGTGAACCATAAAACGTACAGCTGAGCTCGGCGCTGCGATTGCCAAGGGCCCGTAAGCAGCACCAGGCCCCATCTGCTGCTGGTGTTTGAAGTCTGCAGACAGAGGCCTGGGCCGGTCCCCTCTCGTTTCTTTCTCATGCTGGGCTCATCAGGAGTGGAATGCAGGAGACGGAGCCCCTGGCTGGGGGCTGCTGTCGGGAACCAGAGCCTGATCCGCAGGATGAGCCCTGGATGCCCCAGCTGGCTCCCAGGGGCTGGGGATTCACAAGATGACCCGGAGCCTGTCCGCCCAGGGGAGGGCTGTGACTGGTCTGGTTGCCAGGAAGCAAAATCCAAGTCCGGTTGTGAAGAGGATCCAGAGCTGTGACTTCTCAGCGATGTCCCCAGAGCTGGGCCCTCGGAAGGGAAGGGAGTTATGTGGGTCCAGGGTGGAAGCTGGAAGCTTGGAGTTTGAGGGTACATTCTCCTCTCCCTCCAGTCCTCTCTGGAGGTGGTGGGGGGGGGGGGGGGAGCGGTCTGAACACTGCCCTCTGCTGGTCAGATGAAACTGCTACCTTGGCTTTTCTGCATTTCTAGGAGCCCCACTGCTGAAGGAGCCTTAACAATTAAAATCTCGATCCAGGTCCCGGGAAATGACTGGTAACCGACATTATGGTTTGACTCAAGTCCCTGACTTGGACCAGTCCACCAAACCACAAATGGCCCTCAACCTCTTCTGCGTGAACTCTGCATCTACCCTGTTTCATTCACTTTTCCAGAACTTTCTGACAAGTCACATGCAGATGTTCTTCTTGCTGTGTTATTTATAGATATATGGGGGGGGGGGGCCCTCCTTCCATGCCCAGAATCAGGAAAAAATATTGGGCAAACCCAGCAAAATTGTATGTCACGTTCATCCTAAAACACCCAGCCTTTACTTGACCATCTGAATTATCATGTGAAGTTGGGAGAGAGAGATGCTTTCATTTTCATCTACTACAGTATTTCATTCATTTAACGATTATGCGTGGAGACCTACTATGTGTCAGTTCTGTTCTCGCTGCAGATCAATGCCTGCAGAAAAGCAGATTTGGGGGGAGTGGTGTGTTTTTCAACAACCGGATGGGGAACAAATGGAGCGCTGATGGGAACACTGAACGGTACAACCATTTTGTAAAGCAGTTCCACAATATTTCACAAAGGCAGACATAGGCTGGTCCCCACCCTGGTTTTTACTAAAGAGAAATAAAAGCATGTCCACACAAGGACTTTTAAGGGAATTTTTATAACAGTATTATTCATAACAGCCCAAAACAAAAACACCCCAACCAAATATTCATCCACTGATGATAGCATATACTAGTATGTTCATTTGATGGAATACCACACAACAGTAAAAGGGAACAAAGTATTGATCCATGCTACGACATGGAGAATCTCAAAATCATGCTAAATCAAGAAAAAAATATATATACTCTGGGGTTCCATTTATATGTAACTAGAGGCCCGATGCACGAAACTTGTGCAAGAGTAGGCCTTCCTTCCCCCAGCTGCTGGCATCGGTTTCCCTCTGGCACCTGGGACCTGGGCTTCTCTCGCAGCTCCGACTTCGTCTAGAACAGTGGTTCTCAACCTTCCCAATGCCACAACCCTTTAATACAGTTCCTCATGTTGTGGTGACCCCCAACCATAAAATTATTTTTGTTGCCAGTGGTTCTCAACCTTCCTCATGCCACGGCCCTTTAATACAGTTCCTCATGTTGTGGTGACCCCCAACCATAAAATTATTTTTGTTGCTACTTCATCACGGTAATTTTGCTACTGTTATGAATCATCATGTAAATATCTGATATGCAGGATGTACTTTCATTGTTACAAATTGAACATAATGAAAGCATAGTGATTAATCACAAAAACAATATGTAATTATATATGTGTTTACTGATGGTCTTAGGCGACTCCTGTGAAAGGGTCTTTCGACCCCCAAAGGCATCGCGACACATAGGTTGAGAACTGCTGGTCTAGACAGTCATCTGGAAGGACGTCTGGTCTAATTAGCATATTACGCTTTTACTATTATAGATTCTAAAAACAGACCAACTTCCGTGATGAAAGGCAGGTCTCTGGCTGCTAGGCCTGGGAATCAGGGCGAGTACCAAATGGGGCAGGAGGAAGCTTTAGGAGATCAGAGACCAGTTCTATATATTGACTGTAGTGGTAGCTACACAACTTCATAAAACTTCTGCAATTCACTCAACTCGGTACTTTCAAGCAAACAAAGAAACCAAATCACGCCTCTTCTGTGCCCTATGAAGAACCCTGCACGCCAGAATGTCATGGCTGCCATTCCCATGGAGTCCTTGAAGGTCAGGGACAATGTGTGGGTTTCTCCCTTCACTCTGCTCAAACTTTCTGGCCTGCATGGATTTCCCTAACTCAGTGGTTGGCAAACTCATTAGTCAACAGAGCCAAATATCAACAATACAACGATTGAAATTTCTTTTGAGAGCCAAATTTTTTAAACTTAAACTATGTAGGTAGGTACATTGTTACTAACTTAATTAGGGTACCCCTAAGGCTTAGGAAGAGCCACACACTCAAGGGACTAAAGAGCCGCATGTGGCTCGAGAGCCGCAGTTTGCCCACCACGGCCCTAACTGCTTACCGTATTTCTCTGAAATACTAGAGAAATCACAGTGTTTATTTTGAAGGGAAAGGCCTTCCACTTTCAAACAAAGATAATAATCAAAAACAAATCCACTTAGTTCTGGCTTTGGCCTCCGGTTCGGTCCACCCTCTCATCCCAGACGCCACTACTGCTTCTCCAAACACCCCTAGCACAAGGGAAACCGCCCGGCCCACAGCCCACGCTCTGCTCCGCAGCCATGATATCATTTCTGTCACCAGGCAGTGTTTAAGTGAGTTACGAACACATTCCTCAGTCATGCTTAACAACAGAAGGCAAATGGCTTTCAATTCTTTTGCATCCAGCGTGTCCATCAAAGAGCAAGCTGGGGGCTAAGGTAAGGGGGGCGGGAGAGAGAATGCAAAATTATATGAAGCAACACATGCTCCAGCGTAGCAGGCGTCCTGATTTTTCTTTAGAGGATAGCCATCATAAACAACACTCTCCCTGAAGAGCAGCAACACCTGCTACTGATTTTTCCTCCCCTCCGACTGGAGATCACTGGTGGAATTCGACAAACGAACAGGACTCTGGCTCTTACGTTTAGGCAGCTGGCACATGTGCTTCCAAGATGCCCACCAGCACCCAGATGGGAGCCTGGACTCAGATGGATGGGGGAGGAAGACCAGGGCAGGCAGACAAAAACAGTACAGAGAGAGGGACAGAGACAGAGAGAGACCTGCCAAGATTGGGGGGGGAGGAGTACGGGGAGGGGAGGGAGAGAGAGCATAAAAGCCTACAAGCCAGATTCAGTGTCTCCTGGCAACCTGTGCTACTACCTGAACTTGCCGATTCCCTAACCACCACTCTTAGATTTTGGATTTTATAAAGCCCCCCCTCCCCCCACAAGCCTTTTGCTCCAAGCACCCTTTTGTGTTCAATTGTGAGACTCATATGCCATTGGAAGGAAATATAATCCATATGTTTCTGCTCATTTACGCTTAAATCATTCAAATATGGTGTTTTAACCCCAATTTGTCATCCACAGAAACTTTAGGGACTTTAAATAAATCTCGGGAGGCCTGTTCCGACCCCTCCCCCACTCCTCTGTGGCTCTCAACTACATACATACATTGTGCATTTAAGAGCTCCAGGGTAAGTACAGGGATTTGCAGGAAGTTTCAAAACGAAGTTTTCCTCCCTTTGTTGGTTCCCCTCCAACATTTAGTCAACAGTCTTTCTGGGATGCCTTTGCCGGCTCCCCCTTTCCATGCAAACTCTTCTGGATGCTCCGGGCTCGGTCACGCCTTCTCTCTTCTTCAGCCTCACTCTCTCCTGGGCTAAGACCATCCATGCGAATATCAAACTTTTCTCTCTTGTGCTGGCCTCCCCTCTGGGCCTCCGTCTGGTGCCTCCTTGTTTCTGTTAGCTATCTGCCCTGAGAAGTCATCTAAGCACTCAAATGTCACTTCCCGAAATGACATAAAGATGAAAAGTTGGTTGACATCACTCATCGATGGGGAAATGCAAATCAAAACCACACGGAGATATCACCTCACACCAGTTAGAACGGCTGTCCTCAGAAAGACAAGAGATAACAAGTGCTGGTGGGGATAAGGAACCCTTGTGCATTGTTGGGGAGAATGCAAATTGGTGCAGCCACTACGGAAAGTAGCATAAACGTTCCTCAAAAAATGAAGACTAGAACTACCACAGCCAAAGGAAATGAAATCAGGATCTCATGAAAACACTCCCATGTTTACTGCAGCATTAATCATGATAGAATAATGAAAGCAATTAGTCTATACTAATAAAAGCATAATATGCTAATTAGACCGGACATCCTTCAGGATGACCTTCCAGACGAAGCCAGGGCTGAGAGGGAAGCCCAGGTCCCGGGTGCCAGAGGGAAGCTGGTGCCAGCAGCTGGGGGAAGGAAGGCCTACTCTTGCATGAATTTCGTGCATCGGGCCTCTCGTATACATATAATAACTTCTTTTCCATTCATCCATGGAAAGAAACAAAGGAGCCCCATGCTCTCGCTAAAAATCTATGTTAACACAACAAGTTGTTTCAGACACCTATGTCTCCTTGGATTCCATTTTGGAAATTAGACATTGACTCACCTCTAATTCTGAAGAAACTGTTTGGCTTCAGGGTCAGAGGATTCCCAGGGAAAGCTGAGATGTGATTTTCAAAATATAAGAGACCCGAGTTATTAGTTAATATTTTTGCAACAAGAAGGTAATGAAAATTGGCAAAGGTCAGCCAGAATCTGGTAATAAGAGAAAGAGCCACAAAACAATATAATGTCCAACCTTAAGGAAGAATCAGAGGTCATCCTGACCATGACGCTGACTTTCACCAAAGATGGTTAGAAAACAGACTTTGAAGGAATCTGGAATCCACTAGACGTTTTATAATTTCAAAAATAGAAAGATTGAGACTTGACCAAGAACGCAAGTGATGCACAAAGATAGAAGAGAATCAACAAGTGTGCGAGGGCTTTCCATCAAAGCTGCTCAAAGGTCATGTAATTCAGAATAAGATCATAACACTTTGGAAAGGATGACTATATTTTATTGTGCTAGTGTACTGGGACCTCTTGTCTTTCCACGGAAGGATTGGCCAATGCCCATGAAGATATAACGTCCTCGCTGAGCTTCTATTGCACAGAAGGCTGCTCCTGATAACTGGTCCTAACTGGTCCTCAACTCCCAGAATAGAATGGGTTCAGAGGACCCAGCATCCCAAACAGCTCCTGTGCTCACGGTGCCTGGCCACAGCCAACACTGTCAATCATTCCTTCTGAGGAGCCTACCCTCACCACCAACTTGGAGAAAGAATTAATGCTGTGACGTTGCCACTGATGAAAATACACTGGCGCGATTGAACAATTTCATCTGAATTCGCCTCTATTAAAGTCACATGTGCGGCAAAGCAGCTGGTGCCTCGTATCAGTTACAACAGATGGACTCTGGAAAGTGAGAACGTAGAAACAAAGGGGGGAGGGGCTTAATTGTAAATGTTCTTTATAAGCAGCCCTAAATCATCGAGGAGAATTATTACTCCTCTGGGAATGTGTACATGGGTGCAAATTCTCTTTTCTTCCCCCAACTCTCAAAAAAAGTCTTTTACCTCTATCCTCAGAAAAAATATATAAAAGCAATATTTCCCATCAACAATAGATGGAAAATATGACATAGATATATTAGAGGTCTGATGCATGAAATTCGTGCAAGGGACTCAGCCCTCCCAGCCCAGGCTTCATCTGGAAGGTTGTCCGGAAGGACATCCAGAAGGACGTCTGGAAGGTCGTCGGCTGTTGGGTCTAATTAGCATATTACGCTTTTATTATTATAGATTTTTTTTCTCTGAGGATAGAGGTATTTCAAAACTAAAGCTTTGGTTAAGTAACCATCCACTCTTTTGCCGTGGACTTTTGCTTATGTCTTTTTCCTAGACCAGCGGTTCTCAACCTCTGGGTCGCAATCCCTTTGGGGGTCAAATGACCCTTTCACAGGGGTCGCCTAAATACATCCTGCATATCAGATATTTACATTACGATTCATAACAGTAGCAAAATTACAGTTATGAAGTAGCAACGAAAATAATTTTATGGTTGGGGTTCACCACAACATGAAGAACTGTATTAAAGGGTCCTGGGCATTAGGAAGGTTGAGAACCACTGCCCTAGACCATTGTTACCAGAAAACTATTCTGGGTAACTGGTAATATTTTCATCAAGGCTAGGAACATCTACGTGTCTCACAGTAAAGGAGAGGGCTGAATTTGATATTTATCAATAAGAATAATGTATTGCCTCTACTCAAAAGGCCAAATGGTTCCCAGGTTATCAGACCCTTGAACAAGATTTAAGTTCATTGAGGAAAATCCTAGTGACCTAGGAGGAGTCACGTCCATGTAGCTGAAAGGGAACCCCAATGACTGTGGATTTGGTTATCACTATTGTTGTGCTCCCTAAGTTCTCCATCTCAGACACTATCTCCTGGGACAGAACACTGTCTTGCTCAGTGTCTCTTCCTCTGCAAAGTTAACACTTTTACATCATCATAAAAACAATATTCTTTTTTAAAATATATTTTTATTAATTTCATAGAGGAAGGGAGAGGGAGAGAGAGATAGAAACATCAATGATGAGAGAGTCCCTGTGACCACAGCTAGCCAACAGCAGAGACAAAATCGCAATGCACCAATTTCCAACATCAAAGCCTGCGCTATTAAAATCTGGGCAATTCTACCTACAAATGCAGTCACTAATGATTTGTGGTTGATATTATAT